>NC_136477.1:44269450-44869450 GCF_902686455.1 Sciurus vulgaris | reverse complement strand
AAAAAAAAAAAAAGGAACCACAAAAATTTACAAGACTTGACTTAGAAGAGCCTAAAATCTCTATTAGAAGACTTCAAGAAAGTGATAAACAAATTCAGCCAATAATTTAGTAGGTTACAAAATCAGTTTACAAAGATCAATAACTTCTATACACCAATAATGAATCTGCTGAGAAAGAAAAAAAAAAAAAATACTTAGGAATAAATCTAACCAAAGGGGTGAAATACCTGTGCAAAGGAAATTACAAAATGTTGAAAAAGTAATAAAAAGGACACCAAAAGATGAAAAGATTCCTCATGTTTGTGGATAGGCATAATTCATATTGTTAAGATGGCTATATTACTGGGCTGGGGACATAGCTCAGTTGGTAAAGTGCTTGCCTCACAAGCGCAAGGTCCCGGGTTCAATCCCCAGCATGGCAAATTAATTAATTAATTAATTAATTAATTAAAATAAAGTTGGTTACACTACCAAAAGTAGCATATAGATTCAATGCAATCCCCATCAAAATATTGATGACATTCTTCTCAGAACTAAACACGAAAAAATTCCTAGAATTTATATGAAAGAATAAATGATCCAGAATAGCCAAAGCCATTCTGAACAGAAAGAATAAAGCTGGAGGCCTCACAACACCCTACTTAAAGATGGAAAATAGATATATATCTCTCACCCTGCACAAAAGTCAACTCAAAATGGATCAAAAACCTTGGGAAAAGACCAGGGTCAACACTCCAATATGTAGGCAGAGGTGGCAGCTCTCTCAATAGGACTCCTATAGCTCAGGAAATAAAGGCAAGAATCACAAAATGGAATGGCATCAAATTAAAAAGTTTCCAGGTGGCAAAGGAAACAACAGCACAAAGAAAGAGCATGCAGAATGAAGAAAATCTTTGTCAGGTACTCTTCTGACAGAAGATTGATATCTATAATATATAAAGAACTCAAAAGACTTCATATCAAAAAAGCCCCAAATATACCATTCAATAAATGGGTAAGTAAATAGGCGCTTCTCAAAAGAAGAGGTACAAATTGCCAACTATGACATGAAAGAAATGTTACACATCTCTAGCAAATCAAAACTATACTGAAATCTCATCTTATTCCAGTTAGAACAACAAACATCAAGAATACAAATAACAACACTGGTAGAATGGGGGAGTACTTATAGACGGTAGGTGGGAATGTAAATTAGTGTAACCACCATGGAGACTGGTATTGAGTTTCCTCAAAAGATTAGGAACAGAGCCTGGTATGGTGGCACACACCACCATATGGAGGCTGAGGCAGCAGGATTGAGAGTTCAAAGCCAGCCTCAGCAATTTAGTGAGGCCCTAAGTAACTCAGTGAGACCCTTTCTCTAAATAAAATACAAAATAGGGCTGGGGCAGTAGCTCAGTGGTAGAATGCTCCTGTGTTCAATCCCTGGCACCAAAAAAAAAAAAAAAAAAAAAAAAAAAAAAAAAATTAGGAATGGACCCATCATGTGACCCAGCTCTACCACTCCTTGTTATTTATCCTTAAGAATTAAAGTCACAGCCACATCAATGTTTATAGCAGCTCAGTTCACAATAACTAGTTTGTGGAACCAACTTAGAAGCCCTTCAAAATATGAATGGATAAAGAAACTCTGGTATATATACACAATGGAATATTATTTAGCCATAAATAAGAATAATATTATGGCATTTGCAAAAATAAATGGATGGAATTGGAGGATATCATGCTAAATGAAATAAGCCAATCCCAAAAAAACAGAGGCCGAATGTTTTCCCTGATAAGTGGAGAATGATATATAATAGGGGTGGGGGTGTGGGGAGTTAGAAAAAAATGGAGGAACTTTAGATTATGTAGAAGGAAATGAGAGGGAGGGGGGTATGAAAAATGGTGGAATGAGACAGACATCATTACCCTATGTACATGTATGATTACCCGAATGGTATGAATCTACCTCGTTCACAACCATAGAAACAAAATGATGTACCCCATTTGTGTACAATGAATCAAAATGCAGTCTGTAAAAAAATTAAAAGATAAATAAATAATTTAAAATAAAATTTAAAAAAGAATTAAAGTCAGGATACTTTAGGGACACACACACATATCATGTGTATAACAGCACAATTCAGAACAGCAAAGTTAAGGAGTCCGTCAAGGTTTTCATCAACAGATGAACGGAAAAGGAAAAGGCGGTATATATACACAGTGGAGTTTTATTCAGCCATAAAGAAGAATAAATTATGTTATTAGTAGGAAAATGAATGGAACTAGAGAATATCATCTGAAGTGAAATAAACCAGATGCAGAAAGTCAAGGATCATATGTTTTCTCTCATATGTGGAAGCTAGAGAGAAAAAAAAAGTGTATGGGGGGAAAAGGGGTCTCCTGAAAATAAAAAGGGAGTCCAGATAGAAAATAGAAAGGGAGTCCAAAATAGAAAAAATATTTTCTATTTTCCAATAGAAAAATAGAAGGAGGTCAGGGAGAGGCAGGAGAGGAGGGCAAGGGAGGCTACTGGGAAATGAAATTGATCAAAATGTGTTATGTACATGTATACATATGCTGTAATGAAACCCACTTTTCTATATAATTATTATGCACCAATAAAAATTTTTCAAGACCTTTTCTTTAACATATATTGGGCCACATATTCCTCAATTCTACTGGAGATTTTACACACCAATGTTTATTATCTTCTTCCAATTCCCAACTGAGCTCATCTGCTGTTGGTGCTCTTCCTGTGTCTCTGGTACTGCTGTCGACAGATTATTACCTTCAGGTTTATCCCCATGTGATTTGGAAAGGGACATAGTGCTTAAAAGTAATGACCAAACATTTGAACCTGAAATCTGTTTAATGATGTCAAGTATGTATGAGGTTCCGTGCTAGTTCACGGAAGGGACAAGCCGACAGAGCTCCCCACCAATAAGCAGAACATCATGAACATCTCAGACCACAAACATGGTCCTCTAAGATACGTGGGAAAAGGTGGGAGACTGTAGACACAGGAGTGGTCTGACCAGCAAGTCGGGCCTCCTTAGTCTAGGTACTTTCTGAAAGAGTTTGGATTTTTTTTTTTTTTTAATATATATACACAATAGGGAGATAGAAAGGGATAAGGAATATCTAGGAAGGTAATTTTGTCAATACTGTGGCGGATGAGAAGGGAAAAGATAGAACTGCAAAGGGGAAGTCTCTTAGAGGTGATTGCTCTAGTCCAGAAGGATCATTATCATCTAAGCTGCAGCAGCTTCAAAGATGGGAAGAGGAGCATATGCACTTGACCCAAAATCTCCCTTGTACTTTTATTTGAAAATGGCACAAGATTCTTTATAAAGCACCACATCATTAATCAGCAACCACAATGATCACAATGTTTGCATTATGTTTCATTTGATTACTGTTGTGGTTTGGATGTGAGGTGTCCCCCAAAAGCTCATGTGTGAGACAATGCAAGAAGGTTTAAAGGAGAAATGATTGGGTTATGAGAGTCTCAACCCAATCAGTGAATTAATCACCAATAGTATTAACTGAGTGGAAACCCAAGGTGGGTTAAGGTGTGGTTGGAGGAGGTGGGTCATTGGGGGCTTGCCTTTGGGGTATATATATGCATATCTGGAGAGTGGAGTCTCTCTCTCTCTCTCTCTCTCTCTCTCTCTCTCTCTCTCTCTCTCTCTGTCTCTCTCTCTCTCCTTCTTGAGCATTATGTGAACTGCTTCCCTCTGCCACACTCTTCTACCATGATGTTCAGCCTTACCTTGAGCCCCTAGGAAAGGAGTAAGCCTTCTACAGATTAAGACCTCTGAAACTGTGAGCCCCTAAATAAATTTTTCCTCCTCTACAATTGTTCTGGTCTGATCTTTTAGACACCACAGCCAAAAAGCTGACTAAAATAGTTACTATTTTTATTATTCACACCATAAAAAGGAAGAGTAGTGCATGAAGTTCTACACCTCTGATACTGTTACATGTTGTATAGATTTTAGAATAATATTTCATGCATAATAGAGAGATTATGGGCTGCTAGATGTTAAAAGAATATTAGGGTTGCTGGGTACTTGAATACCGGTAATGAGAAATCATGATCAATTCCAAATTGTGAGCCCAAGTGACCAGAAATGATAATCAGAGGGTCAGGCAACTTATTCCTAAAATCCACAGGGAATTCTAAGGTTCTTCTCCAAACATGCACTGTGTGATTAAAGAGGACAGTGCCCTTTTGGAAAAGAAGAGGCATTCCTAGGACAAAGATAACCCTATTACCATAGCAGAAGTTACAGACAAGGTTACATTTTTCTGACTGGAAAGGTAGGCTCTGGAAAAATTTAATAAAAATGTACTAATAGAAATAATAAATATTCTTGCTCTGCTCATAGTCCTTTGTGTGATAGAACATTGAGGTTATCCTGACAAAACAAAGAGTAGGGTTTGCAATTTGATGGATGTATAATTACGTAGGCAGTAGATGAGCAATGGAGATGGGACTGGATTATCAAGGAAACTGGTATAAAACAATGTCTTATGGAAAACACCTTTTGATTGTTTTCTTTCAAAATTTCCTAATACCAGATTTAAGCCAGAGTTTTCCGATTCAATATTTTGACTGTAGAGTGAACCCAGGTCTTCAATTTTATCAGACTTCTGAATTTTAAGATAATCTTGTAAAAGTGATTTTCCCCACAGGTACATATTCCTAAGTCTGTAAACAGGCAAATAAAATAGTTTCACAGTCTAGTGTAGAGAAGATTTAGGCATATTTATGTTAACAAAAATATATTTGGAAATAACCTGAATATTATGGTACAATTTAAAATTGTCTTAAAATTTGTACCATGAATAGATGTCAAATATACTTAAGTTGCAGGCACAGCAATACATTCCTGTATTCCAGCAACTTGGGGGACTGAGATAGGACAATTCAAGTGTAAGGCCAGCCTCAGCAACTTAGTGAGGTCTTCAGCAACTTAGTGGGACCTTGTCTCAAAATAAAAAATAAAAGGGGCTGGGGATGTGGCTCAGTGGTAAAGTACTCCTGGGTTCAATCCCCAGTACCAAAAAAATTTTAAAAAGTAATATTTGAGTTCTACTTCAGTATATGGATAAAGTGGGTACTAAAACATATTTTAACTTCATCAAACAGCATGCAAATTCATTGGAAGTCAGCTAATATTTCTTGTGTGCCCACTATGTGCTAGTCACAGATCTGGATACTGGTGATACACTACTGAGCAAGTCAGATAAAAAGTGCCTCTCTGGAGGAACTGATGTTCTGTGGCGAGGAGGGCAGTCTAAGCATAAACACAGTGCACAAGTTAAATAGAGACAAGTGTTAGGAAAAAAGTAAAGTGAAAAAAGTAAATTAAAAAAAGAAAAATAAACCCGGGTAAAGAGGATCACTAGTGTGGTGAGAGATTTCAATTTTAAATTTTAAACAGGTCTTCAGAGTAGGTCTCAGTGGCCAAGAATCATCTGAGTGAAGATAAAGAAGATAAACCAGAATAGGATGATGAAATATTGTTCTAAGTCTCCTACAAAAGGAAAGTTGATCCCAAAGGAAGATTTGAATTTATCCTCTACTTAAATTGGCAAATCATTTTTGTTTACTCAAAAACCTCAAATTCACATTACCCCTCAGCATATTCTCTAAAATAAACTAGAATTCTTTTCACAGCATTGTCTAACTACTTTTCTGGAATAACATATATCAATGTGTTAGTTCACATCTATCTCAGAATCCAAGATGTAGGTAAACCATCTTTTTCTTTTTTAATCTTATATCTATATCAGCTTGCCTGGTATTATTCCTCAGAGAAGATTAAAGATATCTTCACTCACATCTCTACTTGGACTATATTTAAAATTATAAAGCTTCTTGATTTCTAAGAATGATATAGTGATTTAGGGATTTTTGAGTGAATGTAGGTCTCAAAATATTGGAAGATTTTTTTTTTGGTTCAATAAATAGTTTTTGTTTGAAATATATACATGTTTTTCTCTTCCATGTGTGTTCATCTTCCTTCCTGAACAATATTTGTTTGCTGAGGATATAAACGCCTCAGCAATGATAGCTTTATAGTCAGGTGGCAGGTTCAATTTGATTGCACTGAAAAAGGTGCACTTTTTCATAAGATATTAATTTTGGAGGTTATTGGAATAAACCCTATGCATTATATAGGTTTGTCACTTTTATCTATTTAAAGATGTCTGTTTTTATTACTTTCTGATTATTGTCTCACTGTGCTAAATATTAAACTACCTCTTCTTTATTTAGCCATTATTTTAAGGCGCTATGAGCTCCATGTGCCAACTTTTTAATTTAATTGATTAAAAGCAAAACTCATTTTCTTAATCACACTTTGCTTGGCATTGCACAGCTCAACTTGCAGTGGGAGAAAAGAATACAAAACAAATAGGCAATCTGTACTTAAAAAATTTTTTTTGAACAGTACAAACAAATGTAAAAATTGTACCCAAATAAACAATGTTAATTAAGTGATGGAGTTGTATTTTAAATAAAGAAATCATTGAAAGGGAAATATTTCATGCCTTTTCTTTGAAAATCAAGCATTTATTTTTGTTCTTATTCTTGGTTAGAAGAATTTGTACACTTACCTCAAAGAATAGTACTGGATTGTGCCTATTAATAAAATCAAAAGAAATAGACCAATCACTGCTTGCTCAGTTCTGTGCTCTGTGTTATGGAACAAACAAAAAGAGTTAGAAAACTTCATTGTGTGGGTGTGTGTGTTTGTGTATGTGTGTGTGTGTGTGTGTGTGTGTGTGTGTGTGCGGTGTTTTCGCAAAGTAATGGGGAAAACACATACCAATCACACTGTACCTTTGCAACACTTAAACATAACGTGTTGATCTACTCTCTTAGATTCATATTGAGGTACATGTTTGATGCTGTGGTTGTGCAATATACACACACATCTTATAACGAATGATCTGATATTTTTAAAACATGCAGCTAACAATCAGACACTACTGCTATGTCTTATTAGGATTTTCTGAATGGTAAATAATCTTCAATATTAAAAATTCATATACTTTGTTACCTCTGCTATTTGCTAAGCCCTAGAAATATACAGAGATAAAAAGGACCAGACTTTTGACCCTCATTGAACTCCCACATTACTGGCAGAGGCAAAGGGGCCACAGCTGTTGGTGTCACACCACTGACAGAGGGAAGGTACCCACTAGAGTGAGACCAGTTAGGAAGAAATGCCTAATTCAGAGGGTTAAAATGGTGGGGACAGGGGGCATTTCATGTAAAGGTTGCTACGTGAGGTGCAGTTTGAACTGAGTCTGAGGGAAGGCAGGGTTTATTTAGGTGAGAAAATACAGGGGAATCATTTTGTACAAGGGGAACAAAGTCTATGAAGCTAGCATGCCAGAGAGAACATTTGAGACACTCGTCTTAGTTAAATGCGATGACATTTCAGATATGCCATTTTCACTCACGGAAAAATAAGCAAAATCAAGTTGCCAAGTCTGGAAGATTGATATCCCATTTCGTATTTGAATTATTGAGAAATCCTTAAACACAAAATGTGTACTCCTCTGCTGCTTTTGAAAGCTTGATGTTTGAACATTATCCATTTTGCTGAAAGTAAACTCTTCATAGTGCATGGAAGTTTTCCTTAATTTTCCTAAATATACTGCATTAGAAAGAAAATATAGATTTTCCTTGTATCAATAAATTCCTATGATCAATTTTAAGGATTTATTTGGAATTAGCCAATAGCAATGAGAGAAAATTTTGCTTTTGTCTGAAACTGTCTTTCTGGGCCTGCTAGCACATTCATGTCTTCTCACCCACATCAAGGGCACAGGATGTTCTCTGTTTCTGCCTCTGTCTGACTCCCTCCACCCAACAAGGAATTTACGTGCACTTTTCATGGGAGCAAAAGTAAACAATATGTTTGATTTTGTTTCAGCAAAGTTCTATGTGAACTTTTTATGCTTTAAAAATAACATTTACATCTTTTCCTTTGGTATACTCAGAACAAGCAAACTTGTTCATTGGAACCAGACAACTGCTTCCCTTTGTTTGGATATTGGACTAACTAGGTCAGAATCACCTAGAACTTTCTTTCTTTTTTTCGTGGTGCTGGGAATTGAACCCAGGGCCTTGTGCATGTGAGGTAAACACTCTACCAACTGAGCTATATCAGCCTAGAACATTTTTTTTTCAAGTTTGAAGCTCTTGATTCTGCTCAGGATCTATTAAATCAGAATGTCTTGGTGTGGGCCTAGATGGTCTAGTTTCAGCAAGTCTCCAGAAGATTTCCAATGCACTATAGAGTTGGAATATCATTTATGTAGATCGCCTATCTACTTTGGCCCAAGGATAAATATTTGGGGACCAAAGTAAGTGGAAACCAGTAGCGTATGTTTATTTGACTTGATCCATTGAGCTTAAAAATATTACCTACAGTTTAGAACTGCAGTTTTGTAGTGCCATTTTTATAATTTCAAAATTCCTTCCACCATTACAGAATAGGACATGATCATTATAACTTTTTGCACATGTAATACTTTCAGAAGTCCAAAGCTCACTTTTATCAAGCATGGAACTCATAGCATTTATTTCTCCTTGACACATTTCAATTTGTCTTACAGAAAATTTTTTGTTCTTTCCTGATTTATACCCCTCAAGGTTATATTTGCCTACAGATTTTTCTTTTGGTATTTTGGTATTTATGACAGGCACTGAAACCTATTTAAATTATTTCTGAGATACATTTCTCTTCAAATGCCATAAACATTTTCTTGTCTCACCAGAATGTCTAGTGTTACCTTTGCTCTACTTTTGATTTTAAAAAGGCTCCTGATTACTGTTCCTCAGTACAGTGTTTTGCCTATGAAATCTTTATCTCTTTAGACAGTGTCTGAAACCCTCTCGCTATTTTGTGAAAATCCTTCCTAGATCTTAAGTAAACAGGAATGATTTTAATGTTCTCTCTTATTCTGTTTCTCTACAACTCAATGGGTAATGAGTGACCTGTGTGTACATGGTAATAGAAGGACATTTTTCAGTATCATTGATGCTTGGAATCAAATTAATATGGCATCCTCAAAATAACATATCGTCATATAGAATGCCAGAGCAAACTCTTGTCCTTAGCATCTCCTCTTTCTGATCTGCTGTGTTCTGTGTTATAACCTCTGTCAGATTTCAACAGATGCCAAACCACCATAAAGTATCATGATAGACAGAATCCACAATAGGAAGACCTTACACCAAGCTGGGAGACATTGGAGAGAAGTCCAAGAGCTGAAGCAGATCAAAACTAGTAGCCAGTTCTTCCTTCTCCCACGCTGGTGTGGGAGTACGAGTTCTTTACAAGAAAATCCGGGAAGTATATCCAGATGCTAAATCTGTATTATGAAGGAGAGCTGCTAGAGAAATCCATGACAGTGTTGCCTCTGTGTCAGGTGGTGGGTCCAGGGTAGCTGTCCTTCAGCAGCACCAGAAAGTGGAAAGAACTGGTCACAAGGTGGGGTGGGGGCAAGGACATGCTGGAATCCATTGGTAATCTATGTATCAGTCTCTCCCTGAATCTAATCATGAAAATCTTCAAAATATAATTAGCTACACCTTCACCTTCACCTTGGAAAATTCTCCTGCAAATTTCTTTTTATCAACTTTTATCTGGAACCACAAGTGAAAGGAAATTCTAGGAAAATTCTTCCAGTATGTCAAGTCGATAAGTTAGCAATATGAAACCTCCACAATAGTTATCTGTTTAATACATACATTTATATTATTTCTAGGGTAATGTGTTTTATTTATTCATCAATTTTTTGAGGCAAATAGCAAAGCTTTGCCTTAATCTGCTTTAGAACAGGTAGGAAACTATAGCCTTCTCCCTTCTCCCCTTAGGTACTACATACATTGTTGATATCCTATAAATGCATTTTTTTCTGAACTGAATTGAACAATCCTCCAGAAAGTTAGTATCTTATTTACAAATATGCTCCTGAAAAGCAGACTGAAATTTCTAAGGATGCTTGGCACCATGTCCTGACTAGAATCTTGACTCACTCACCTCTCTAGATCTGATCTACCCCACTTTACAATGGAGCCTCTTGGTAGCAATATACTTTGGGCTCAAACTAGGGAACCATCAGCTGGTTAGTCCTTGCTGCATAACATAGATGCAGAGGAGTAAAACAACAGCAGTTCCTTATTTCTCCTGATTCTATTAGCTGGATGGTTCTACCCAGCTTTACTCAGGAGGCTGACAACTGGAGGACCACCAGCCTGCATGGTCCAACATGGCCTCATTCCTGCGTCTGGCAGGTGGTGCTCACTTTTGGTTGGGGGACTGTGGTTCGTTCTGTGCCCTCTCATCTTCTCAGAGGTTTGGGTAGCTTACTTACCTGGTAGTCTTAGAGAAACACCCCAATACAACAAATTGGTAACTTAAGGCCTTTTAAAACCTAGCTTTGTGGTAACACAATGTCACTTCTGCAAAATTTTTGGGTCAACATTCTTCACCAGGCAAGGCCAGATTCCAGAGGAGGAGGAATACACTTCACTTTTCATGAGAGGAGATGCCAAATGCTGTGGCCATGTCTTTCATGTACAATTACCATCTTACAAATGAAACTATACTTCAGTTAAGTCTCTTTGGTAAGAAACTCCACCCCTTTCAATTTCCCCAAGCACACTCACACACTCTGTGGCTGTTCACATAGCAGTGTATCCTAGTTGGGGGTGATTTTGTTCTTCTCCCTTCCAAGGGACATTTGTCAATGACTAGAGACTTTTTTGATTCCCACGACTGGCATTGGGGTTTGCTACTAGCATTTAGTGACTAGAGATCATGAATGGTGCCAAATATCCTACAATTCACAGGACAGTCCCCAGGAACAATAAATTATCTGGTCCCAAATGTGCTGAGGTTGAGTAATCCTGCCTTATATGGAATATAATTCTAGCAAGTTGCCTGAGAACTTTGGTCAAGAATAATACCTGAAGGTATTCTTTTTACACAGTCTGAAATGATTTAAAATTTTGAAAGGATCGTAAATTTTCTTTTGGATAGAAAGGGACTTTAGGTGTGGAAGCTGCCTTGCTATCATTCATTATTTATGAGCAAACCATTTTAGTTAGAATGTGAACCACTCAAACCCTCCTTTAAGATTCAGACTGAAAACAATAGTTAGACTTTTGAGACTTCACCTATCAGTTTTAATTTTCATCTCTTATTCTGGTTTCTACCCCAGACCTAAGGTATGTGCATGCCTGTGTCTGTGCAAGTGCATGCGCGCACACACGCACGCGCGCACACACACGCACGCACGCGCGCACACACACGCACGCACGCGCGCACACACACGCACGCACGCACAACATGTTTTAGCTGCTTTTGTCAGAAATCTTTTATGGACCTTCCCACTTTCTTTTAAAGGCTGCAGAGTGTATGTTGATTGGACAGTACCAATTGCAAAGACATTGTCTCACTTAATCAGGAATAATAATTTGCATAGAGCCCCATGATTTTTTTCTAATTGTATCTTTAGATATAGAATGAAAGAGGTTAAAAAGCCTACCATGGATTCTCTACCACATTTCCTTAGGAGAGGATGAAATTTTCAAGGTGTCCCCTCCAAAATAAAATAGAGATAAAATAAAAATGGGATGAATTGGTGATAACACAAAACAAGTTAAAATTATGTGCAATGGTAAATGAGATTTCCTTAGGGTAGAGGAAAACAAAAGGATAAAGGGGGATACCAAGGACAGTTTTTCCATAAGAATTTAAAAAATAGAAATGGGTAGAAGTCAGCTTTGCTCTGCAGCTCTCTCCCATATTCCAGTTCCAGGTCTGGAGTTACCCTTGGCTTGGATGGTCACCAAGTTTGCTTCTTCACTTTTCTCACCCAAACACACCCCATCTGCTCTCTCCTGAAGGTGTGTGATCACAGGTATCTTACCTCATTCCCTCTGTACCGAGAGAGGCTGTTTGTTGTTACCTGCTCCGAAGCAGTGTTTACTAACGATGATAGAAGAGATACATAATTTGAATTCCTGAGTAGAAGTCTTTTACATCAGCTTAGGCCTGAAGATTCTTGCATAATTTTCAGAGGAGAGAGAGAGAGAGAGAGGAGAGAAAGAGAGAAGGAGTGTGTGTGTGAGGAGGGGGTCATGCTTGAAGATTTAAGAATCCATTGAGACCAACAAAATTGTTTCCTTAATCTATGGGTGAGACCAAACCCACAGCTGTAATTAACATCACTGTGTTGCCTCAACGACAGATAAATTCCTCTTTTCAGCTGAAGGGTTGATGTCATGAAAGCAATATTTTACTGGCGAGATATTGCTGAAATCTGTTTGCTTAACAAAGCAATTATTGATAACTTATAATTGCTTATTGCTGCCCAAATCATCAACTTGTTAGCAAAAGCAATCTCATGTCTCAATAGCGATATGTGGCTTCTATTTCAGGGAAGACTGACAAGTGATTTTTTTTTTCCCCCCACAGAGATATGTCAGAGAACAATAACCCCTAAACTATGAGTTGTCATATTGGCATAAACTCCCAGAGTACTGAAAACATTGTGGGAGTTTTCTGCTTCAGGAGTCTTGACCTTTCACCTTCAATCGTTATCTCACTTCAGAATAATGGCAATGGATAGTGGAAACAGATGTCTAACCTGTGGTGTCACAGAAACAAGATCTTTTCCTTGGAGAACTCAACATACAGGTAATCTTCCAAGGAGCAGATAAATGAACTCATTCTGAAGTGCTCTCAGAATGCAAACGTTTTCTTTGTAATTATAGTAGAAAAATGTAGACATCCAAGGCAGGCCTTCATCAACCTTGAAGTAGTTGTTTTGTTTGGTATTTTATGTTTTTTTTTGTCAAGGTTCTTCTCACTCTTAGAAATAGATAGGAGCAGCATCTGGTAACACTGGCCCATAGCTTGAGTTCTTGAAGTTATGCTACACTGGTTTTGAAGTGTTACTGCACCCAGTTCCCAGAGAACTCCTCTCACTTACATGGCTCACAAGGATAGCTATACCATTCATACCACTTTAAGGCATTGCTTCTCTCAGATGGCAGCAATCAGAATAGGGCAAGATCAAGACTGTTTTCCAGCTGCCTTGTTACTTGTACCACGTGACATTTACAGAGCATGTTGTGCCTTTGCAAAGTACACTTAAATGCTTTACACAGAGAGGCAGTGTAGCATAAAGGTCAAAAACAGGCTTGGCCGTCAAGGTGACATATATTTTCAGCCACAAAAGGCTCAGTTTCTTTATTTGTAAAATATGGATAATAGAACCTAAGTTGCAGCATTATGGTAATGATTGGTTGTATGTAAATAGCTTCGTCTGGTGACTGTGCCCTAAATAGCACTACAGAACTAGTGGCTATTATTGCTACTACCGTAATAATGCAGGTTCCTTTTCACCTTGTTTCATATATTTAGATCTTAAAAGATTCATTGCAGATTTATTGCTAAAGCACAGAATTTAGGGAAATCTGCATCGGAGTCGAGGTCCCTGCAAACCCAGCAAGAAGCACAAAAGAAGCAGATAGACATTTGAATCCTCTGCCACCAAATATACCATGGTCTCATTGAAACTTCCTCCAAGATCATGGGCCTCCAGCTGATATTTAAATAGTATCTTCAAACACTGTAAACACTGGCTCAAAACTTCTTCTAGGTTATCAATTTTAAAACAGAGTCTAAAATTTGGGTAGTGCTGACAGTGCACCAAACAGTGCTGAACAGATTGAGCAGGCTGCCTATTTTTGTGCTCCATGCCATCAGGAACACCTTCTTGACAATCTTTTATCCGAGGTGCTAATTCACTAAACAAGCAGCACACGTTACCCCAGGCACCAAATCCTTTGAGATGCTCCCAAGTTGCCCATATTCCTCATATTCTTTGGGATGGTTTGGGGGCCACAGAAAGCCCAACTGTTTCAGAGCCTACTGCCTGGGGTACCCAAGAATTATGCACAAATAAAACCCCAGGGGGAAATGTAAGATGCTAAACTAAGCATCTTGAAGAGTGGGTAGGATAGGACTTAAAAAGGCTTAAAACCACCCAGCAAAATTCAAAAGAGAAATGGCTAGGTAGTCACAAAAAAGAACTGGATTGCGATGTAAAACAAAATATAAAAATAACATGCTGAAGCCTGACATTCTAGTGTAGCAAACCCAGTCACTGATTCTGAAATGGAATACTATTCTGATATGCTGCACTTTATGGGAGTCCCAAATGCCAGAATTAGAACTTCAGCATACACAAACTAGGGGGAGTCCTTTAAATAATAAGCTCTTCTTGAGAATTTAAAAAAAAAAAATGACAGATCTAAAAAATGATATATGTCTATCTTTTACGGGGATGCACTGAATTTATTGAAAAGTCTAAGGTATCATTTCCCGGACAGGGCAGTCGAGGAGAGCAGGGGGGCCCCAAGCATGCATTCTCAGTCTCCATTTGCCATAAATTAGAAAGGACAAAGAATGTGATAACTGGAATCAATTTGCTCTGACCTTGATGTCAGTCTAGCACTTGGAACCATTAACTCTATTTTCTCCCAGTGCTGGTCACAAACACTTCTTTTTTTAGTTATTCATTGAGAGAAATTGAGAGAGAAGTTAGTCTTTAAGGGTGGTTTGAAGGTTGTCTGTTCAATGGGTTTAAGGGTCCTTTGTCATTTTGCTGTTTCCATCTTCTCAGTTCTTTGCATGTATTACTATGGCTTCAGGCCTGGTGTTAAGATATGTGGGTGTGAGCACAGGAGCGCGCGTGTGTGCATGTGTGTGTGCGTGTGTGTCATTTGTTATAGATGGTTATCTTTAATTGCAGAATGATGCTTTTGAGATGGCATACCAGTTTTGGTTAAATTTTTAAAGGAGTCATGCTTATTATCTTGGTAGGTTTTGCTTGAGTAGAGATAAATATCCTAATACTCCTTTTTAACACCGAAAAGATGGCTATAAAAAGAGCTGGATCCAAATACTAAAAGTAAAATAGGAAATTGTCATTAAGCAACATGGACCAGGCAAGAAATATTTTCAGTTTTGTTATACTGTTTTATGAATCTTTAATATAGTTCCACTCTGATGTTATGCTTGGTTTAGTTACGCATCTATACATTCACTCTGAAATCTAAAATGCATTTCAAACCTTCCTGAGCATGCTCATTTCCTTAGGTTGTGGTCTTTCATGTCTCCCAACCTTGTCAAGGGACAGTGGAATGGAGTATACTTTCCAGTTCTCATCAAGAGTCAGGATGTTTGTTCAAATGGATCCTTCTACAAGAGCAGGTGATTGCAGCAAATGCTTAATTTCTGCTTCTTCAACAGTTTCCAAATCTGAAGCAGTTGATTCAATGACTTGGTAGCTGTCAAGCCTTCTCCTGCCTTTAAAGTTTCCAGGAGATAGTTCCTAGAAAATGATCACTTATAACAAAGATGGCAAGCAGAATTCACCAAAGTTGTTGCTAACCCTTTCCCTACAGAGAATGTTGTGGGAGTAGGCAAATGTGGATTGGCTCCATCACCCTGGGTCAAGTTGCTGGGAATTCTCACCTGAGAGCCTGCTGTGGGACAGGAAAAGCTGAAGTCTTGGAAGTATAGTGGGAGCAGTGGGCTGAAACAAGAGTGTCACACCCAGGGGGACTTGGGTAATGTTGGGAGCTGATGAGTAGAACCTGGAATCCAAGAAGAGTGTGGTAGTTTGGGTGGAAGTCTAGGAGGTCAGACTGAAATGCGGTGAGCAATCTAATCATGGGCAGTGTGAGGGTGGATTGAATTCATTTACAGGAATTTGGGGTGGGACTGAAATACAAGATGTGCATTGACCAAACCTACTCACTACATCTTAGATCGACAGATTTCCTCTCTTATATATAGGAAATGACATTAATTTATCCTAAAATGGTATCCTTTGAGTTTCAAAATGCACTGAAACTAGGGTCCAGTTTACATTTAGAACATTCTGTGTTCTTGCTCGGGGGTTTAAATGATGAATGAATGTGTATATGAATTATGCCTATTTCTAAGCTAACTGCTCCCATCTTCCATTGCTTTACAAAGTAGCTTTATGTGTTGGTTTCATGACAGCTAATTCAGCCTTCAAGGTTTTCCTGACAAAATAAGAGCTTTCACTTAGCGTTTTCTTTCTTTCTGATTACCATCCATCTGCACCCCCATAAACATATATTGTGTAGTTAGGTAAGATATTCCTCTGGAAGATCATTTTTAAGGGTCCTCTAAATCCTTTAATTCTTGTCTTTCTAACTTCTCTTTTTCCTTCTATTTTACCCAGAACCATGAAAATTGCTTCTCTTGGTCAGAATTTCCATGCTTTGAAGTAATGATATCTTGACATCTTATCAAGAAATAATATACATTTTTTTTTACATGGAAGTTTCACATAAGTTATTCACAGATGCCTCAATAAATGGATTTTATTGGAAGGGGACATGTCCTCCAGGAGTTAAAATAAGGCTGGGTTGGGAATTCCATGATGTCACTGGAATCTGAATCTGGGAGCACGATGCAGTAGTGATGCCACCTGCATTTCCTGTCGTCATTTCTGACAAGGCACCTGAATTTTCTGGGCAGGCAGGATGCACATCAGGGTGCACAAGGGGCAGGTTGTGGTAACTTCCGCCCGAGAGCACATGCAGGGCTTCCTGTTTTGGTCTGATAGCTTCCCCTGGGCTTTTGTAGATGCAACATTACCCACACAGCGATGGTTGCCCATGCAAAAGAGTAGGTGTCTTATTTTTGGAAAGGTTTGTTTCACGTTATCTTTGTTGTTTTATCCTCACACCCTATTTCCTTTTATATTTCACACTAGCATTTTTAAATGTCATTTCTCCCATCTTTCAGAAGTACCCCCTCCCCCTTTCTTTGGCTTATTTCTCTTGTTATCTGCTTTGTTTTTCTTCTCTAGGCACTCTCCATTGTTATTGCTGTATTTGTTTACAATATTAATGGTCGGCTAGAAGGGCTTAAGGTATACAGTTGTTCAATCATCAGAAACCATTTGAAAATGTCAGTGAGCCTCTCCGGACTCCACATGTAGTCCTACCTGGGGGTTACAAAGATGCCTTGAATGTCCATTCTGCTTCCATGTTGTGTCCAGTTTGGGGTGGGAATTGTACTTAACACAAACTGTGGATCAAAATAAAAGATGATGGCTTTTAAAAACAATGAAGATGAAGTACTGTGAGGCACTTCCTCACGTGCTTTTTGACTGTTGTACACACCCCTTTGTGAGGGGCCTATTCAAATCTTCCTTTTTTTTTTTTTGGTACCTGGGATTGAACCCAGGGGTGCTTAACCACTGAGCCACACCCCCAGCCCTTTCAATATTTTGTTTAGAGACAGGGTCTCACTGAGGTTCTCAGGGCCTCACTAAATTGTTGGGGCTGACTCTGAACTCAAGATCATCCTGCCTCAGCCTCCTGATCTGCCGGGATCACAGTCATGTGCCACCACGCCCAGGCTCTGTCCACGTATTTTCCCAGGGTATTTTTTAAAAATTGAATTTTAGGAGCTGTTTATGTAGTCTGGGTGAAAGTCCTTTGTATGTATCTATTTATTTCAGTATATTCCTTTGTTTATTCCTTTGTTTAAGGTTTTAATTCTTATAAAATTCACTCGTTTTGCTTTTTCTTTTATATTTACTGCTTCCTGCATCCTGTGAAAAGAATTTTTGCTGGGACTGTAAAATATGCTCCAGGGATTTCCTCAATGTCTAGGTCTACATAGGTCCTTAGGGAAACATGAATTAAAACCAATGAATTATTGCTAAACACTCACTAGGATGACTAAAATTAAAAAGACAGACAATACTAAGTGCACCGGGGATAAGCAAGTAGAATCAACATACACTGCTTGTGGGAAGATAAAATGGCAAAACCGCTTTGGGAATTTGGGTAGTTTCTCACTTAAGTAAAGACACAGCTCACCTAAGACTTAGTACTTAATACTTTGAGTCTTTACCCAACAGAATTGAAGATATCTGCCAACAAAAAGATTTATACACAAATGAATGCTCACAGCATTCTTATCCATAATTGCCAACCATTCAAATGACCATCAATAAAAGAGTAGAGAAATATTGGTTTATCTGTACAGTGGAATATTACTCAGCAATAAAAAGACACAAATGGCTGATATACACAAGTAATATGGATTTTTCCCAAAATGCTCAGCTTGAAAGGTTTTCTACAAGAGTGCCTGCTATGTGAGTCCATTTACATCAAGTTCCAAAGTAGATAAAATTTATCTGTGATAAAATAAATCAAAGCAGTATACTATAGTCTGAATGTTTTTGTCCTTTGCAAATACATATGTTGAAATCTAACCACCAATGTGGTAGTATTAAGAGGCAGAAACTTGGAGTAGTGCTTAGGCCATAAGAACAGAACCGTTATAATTGAGATTAGAGGCCTTTATCCAATTAAGAAGCCCCTGGAAGATGTCTTGCCCCTTGCACCATTTGATGATACAGCAAGAAAGCACCCTTTATGGATTAGGAAATGGGTACTCATCAGACACTGCATCTGATAGTATCCTTGATTTTGAACTTCCCAGCTTCAAGAATTGTGAGAAATAAATTTCTGTAATTTATAAGCCACCAATTTATTGCATTTTGTAATAGCAACATTGCATTGACTGTAACAAATGGGAATTGATTGGCACAAGCAAGGAGAAGAATTTTAGGTTGGTAGAAATGTTCCATATTTTGATAAGTTGTGTGAGTTATACCAGTGTGTGTGTTTGTCAATACCCAATGAACATTTAAGATTGTATGTAAATAATACCTTTATAAAAACCAACCAGGGTTGAAATTTGGCAACTGATGGGTTAGAAATATGGTATATTTGGTAAAGTGTGGGTTTTTTTACAGGATCCTGGATTCAAACCATAGTTCTAAAAACTATTAGCTGTGGAAGTTTAAGAAGGAACAACCTTCCTTGAACTTCAGTTTTCCCTTTACAGAACTGAAATAATACTTTCTCTCAAGAGGTGTTGTGGGAATGTATGTAAAGGGCTTATCACAAGTGCTGACACAATGTGTTAAGAAATTAATGCCACTTGAATAACTCTCCACCTCCTCCTTTTTCCTTCTTGTTCATTACTGAGTAAAGTGTCAACTATGATTATGAGGTTTGAGTGTTGGTGTTTGGAAAGATGGCAAATCGTTAACAAAAATACAGAACACATGAGAAAGATCTTACCTGCGAGATAATATGATGCATTCTCTTTTGAACCTACTGAATTTGAAACAGATAGAGACATCCTGAATGCTGTCGGCAATAATGGGTCTTGGATTTAGGAGAGAAATCAGAAAGGAGTTTTTCATTTAAGGTGTGGTGAGCTGATAAACCGGATCTCCAGGAAAAAAAAAAAAAAAAAAAAAAATCTCTGAATTGTAGCATTTGCTGATTTCCATGCTGTAAATACTCTCATCATGGCCAATTTCAAGTTGCCAAACCGGTTTGCAAAATTCCTGAATATTTACCAATCAGCTCTTTCCAGCTGGTGCCTGCCAGCTCCAGCACATTACCAGACAAGAGTCATTTGCTGAGGCAGAGAATGAGAGAGATACAGATCTTTTCTCACCTTGCACCAGGTCCTTTTGCCTTTAGGATACTTCAAGTTTAATTGAGTTCTTTTCCCCATTTCTGAGTGACTCTCTGTAATTCATAGCTTTTTCTGCTGTAGCACAGCAATACCTTATTTTCTCTGTCCACAGCCTCTGTTTGTGACAGAGGTTGCTTGTTCCAGGGATACCTAGGGGCCACCGGGGGCCTCAGCTTGGAGGATCCAACCCAATTGACCCTGACAGGCACAACTGTTACCTTGGTTTTCTCAGTGTTTCCTTTACTGCTGGGATCTTGCATCTCTTAAGATTCTATTCCATGCTTCCCTTGCTGGGAAACAAAGGAAACACTTCCAAATGAGAGACCATCACCTCCCACTCCCCACCCAATCCCACCCGTTTTCAGAGTTAAGTTCATGTTGGCATGAGCTACAGATGTAGACAGTACCTCTATTTGTAGACAGGCACTCCTAAAATGTGGACAGACCATGGGCTGGGGTTTCAACTCGTATTTCCTATTACTGAACTGTCTGTAGGCATAAGAGCACATTGTCAAGAGTGCATGGGGACTCTTCTTAGCCCATAAGCCAGCTAAGATTCTCTGTTAAATGTACATTTCCAGAAATCTCTTGTCCTATATATAATAGCGATATAAAGAGTTTTTGCCCAAAGATATTTCCCTTCAATATTACTTTTTTTTTTTAATAACGAAATAAAGTGAAAGCAATCTATAGGGTCACATTTCCACAGTGAAATATGACATTCTCATTTAAAATAACATTAGGCAGTCCCTAAAATTATTTTTGGAAACATTTTTATTTACATGAAACAAAAAGAAATATTATTTCTATCATTTTAATGGTGTAAAAATTATGGAAAGAGAAATGATTAGAACTACACTTCTCAAACTATGAATATCTATGGATTATGGGTGGTTTTCTTCCTTCTCTGTGCACTTAGGGGCTTTAAAAAATTTCTATACATAATTAAAAAGAACAAAATAAATCAATAAAAATTTCTATGCATAAAGCAATAAATGTCTTTAACATGTTTTCAGAGGACCCCCTTGCCAACAATGTACATATATTCCAAAGTCATTGTTTATCCATTTGAGTTTTTTAAAAAATTAAAAACCCATAGGGGCTGGGGAGATAGCTCAGTTGGTAAAGTGCTTGCCTTATAAGCACAAGGCCCTGGGGTTGATTCCCAGCACTGCAAAACAACAACAACAACAACAACAAAAAACCCCATAAATATATAGTCAAATTATTTCTAAGATACAGGAGAGACAAATATCTTATATCTTTGATTCTTCAATAAAGGTGGGTAGTTTCACAAGCAAAAGTTTAAACATCCCTCTCCCAAAGAAACTTTATCTAATAATTAATGCGAATCTTCAAACCCTTTTAAAAAATATATGAATGAGTTGTGCTTATCCAATATTTTATTATGGAAAATTTCAAACACTGCAAAAATTGAAATAACAGTACAGTGAACATTCATAGATCTAACAGAAAGATTTTATAATTAACATTTTAATATACTTGCTTTTCCACACATCTATTTATTCATCAGTCCACCTTATTTTTATGCATTTTAAAGTAAGTAGCCAATCTGAGTACACTTTGTTCCTAAATACTGTATCATGTACATCTGTCACTAGTGTCTGATATTTTTCATTCTTGCTTGTCTTGGGGGGTCAAATTCATGAGCAATGAAATGTATAAATCACTAATCACCATTCAGTGAATTTCTACCAATATATATCTCTATATCATGCAAACTCTGTCAAGCTACACAACATCACCAATGCCCTGAAAGTTCCTTCATGTTTCTTCTCAGTAAATCTCTGCACTGCCCAGAGTCAACCATTGTCCTGATTTGACTCCACAATATAATAATTTTTCAAGTCTAGCTTCACATAAATGGAATCATACAGCATCCAGTCCTTTGTACAAACTTTTCACCAGCACCATGCCTTTGCAATTACTGTGCATTTTAAAGTAGTTTGTTCCTGTTTACTGCTAAGTTTTATTCCATCATATGGGCATAGCCTAGTTGTTTAGCTGTTTTCCTGTTGATGGACACCAAAGCATTCCACATTTTAGTGCTGTGGACATTCTTGTACAAGTGTTTTTTTTATTTTTATTTTTTGACATCTGTTTTTATTGCTCTTGGGAAAATACCTGAGCAAAAGTAGAATTATTGGGTCAGAGGATAGGCATATATCTAGTTTTTAAAAAATTATTCAAAATTTTCCCAGAAACAAACCTAGCCTCCATGAGTCCACAGGGTAAACCCCAGGATTGTGTAAGAATTCACTTTTCTTTCACAAAAACCTCTCTTTTTCCAAGATCTGAATAGTAATTACTACAAGCTCTCTGATAATTACCCTCCTCATGCTGGTTAGTTCCTCCTCCTAAATTCTTCTCTTCTGTTCCTCCCACTTCCCCACTCCCCTCAGATCACCTCTAGGGATTATGGAGTTGCTTCATACATTCCAACCATCTCTGATAGGTAGCTTGTCTCATGCTTCTTCAGGCTAAGGGCATTTGTATCCACGTTTCATTTCATTTCTTAATCCGTAGACGTGTTGAAGGAAAGTAGCATTTAACTTATTTTTGTACAGCTCCTTCCACTAAGAATGGGCTTATTGAACATCTATGAAACATATGATTGAATGAGAAGTGATGGAGTTAAGACCAAAGACCCTAGGGTCAGGCTCTACCACCTACCAACTGTGTGAGGTTGGGCAGATTATTTAACATCTCTGAGCCTCAGTTTCCATCTGAAAAATGAGAATAATACATATGCCTAACTTTCTGGACCTTTGTGGGGATTACTGAGTGAATTATTAAAAAGTGCTTAGAAGAATTCTTTAAAGATAGTAAATACATATAGATAAAATGAATCTGATCTTCTTTGGATCATATATATAACTTCATAGCTTCTTAAGTCTATGTCTACCCTGCTGTATGAAAAATTTCCTTAATCTAAGTCAAAAACAATAAATAACAACAATAATCCAACCTAAAAGTATTTCTTTCAAGTACTACAGTTCTGTGATTCCAGAAATTGGTGAACGAGATTTGCCCTTCCCATTCTCTAGAGTTTTAGACTAAGCACATTTTTAGTGCTTTTGTTTTTTTCTTTCTAACCTTTGGTATTTTACTGTATCTTAAAGTGCATATCAGGATCAGATATGCAATACTTACCATGTAAACTCTTCTCCCAAGAAGAGATTTTTTTTTAAAAGGATAATTTCATCCTACTACTCAATGTATCTTACATTCAGTGGCTTTATATAAGAAAGGAATGCATCAAAGAGGAAACTTCCACACTACTTATTAACAGTGCTGCAGCTGATGGACATGTATTCTGGAAATACCATATCGTACATTCTTTTTTTATTTTTGGTACCTAGGGGTGCTTTGCCAATGAGCCACGATCCCAGCCCTTTTAATTTTTTTTTTATTTTGAGGCAGAGTCTGGCTAAGTTGCTTAAGTCCTCACTAAATTGCTGAGACTGGCCTTGAACTCACAATCCTTTTGCCTCAGCCTGCGGAGTCCCTGGGATTACAGGCAGGTGCCACTATGCCCATCTATGTCGTACATTCTTTAAAGAAGACTTTGGGGTTTTCTGCTGAAAGGGTTTGAACAGGACGTCTTGGAAAGGTCTTGAGAGCAGCTTCCTGTAGAAGAAAAGGCTAAGTGATATTCCCAGATCTTCAGTAGCAGCCATAGAGTATGGCTCTGCTTTTTTTCCCAGACCAGCTTCTGTAAGTGTCTTATTTTCTGGAGTTGGAATGCATCTGTTTATGTAGTTACAACATAGAGCAAACATGCTTATAAAATCAAAGGAGAGCATTGACCACCGCGACCTGTTTAACATGTTTCTACGCTTCGCTTCAGATGAGAGATTTCAAATCGCATCATTAATGTGGTGAGAAATATCGAATTGGAAGACACGAACGTTGTTTTTTCACATTGATTCGCCCTCCATTGGCAACTTCAGAACAAAAAGAAGATATTAATGGTCACCTTGGCTGTTTCCTTGTGACCTCCAACCTAGCTTGCATTTTAAATTGAATCTGGACCGGGGTGTCTGGAAATGGGGGTAAAAATCCACAGGGTGCAGAATAAAGGCACGATATGTCCACTTGGTATTCAAGGAATGCTTCTGCAAGCAAAAAAGAGATGATACTTGGTAAAAATGAGTGTCGGTTTCCCCGGCTTTGGCATCTGCTTGCATTCACAATGGCCGCAGTGTTTTTCTTTACCTGGTAGGTGGCCTCTCCATGCATCCATGAGGCACTGTGTGAAAATGTGCCTCCTTATGTCGGAGGGAAATTTGCTTCCCCTACTTTCCCCTGCTCTCCTGTGCCTCCCTTTGTTCTAATCATACATGTGAGGAGAAAAGCCAGTCGTATCAGCAACCATTTTCTTCTCCAGCCACTTTTTGGAGTTAATAATTCAAACGGATCTTTTACAAACTCATTTTATTCTTAGAAATGGCCTTATTGCTAACAGTCTGCTCTCCAGTTGTACTTTATCAAGCAGCAGATCTGTTGTAAAATGTGATGACTGGATTTCATCTGTTTTGCCACCCCCTAAGAATTCATTGCCCACAGTGCTTCCACTGCTGTTATAAGAGACGGTTTAATTTTTGTGGTACATTGATTGATAACTGGGCTCCCTGGTAACATGGTCTTCCCTTGAATAGGACTGCTGTTTTCTAGGTCTCAGATCCCCTGAAGATGCTACATAACTCCCTGTATGAAACAAATCTTCCACACCCTAATAGTAATATCCCAAATCCCCACATGAACAGAAAGCACACACAATAGCCTTTAGGTAGCTCTGTGCCTGTAGGTGATACAATATGGGAAGGGAAGTTTCCCCCTGGTCTAAGGTAGGATGGAACCAGAGAAGCAGAAAAGCAGACAAACAGCCAACCAAACAAACAAAACTGGAAGACTTGCCACAATTCTGAAAAGTTGTCTAAATTGGTCTCTACTGAGTAATAAAATTGCAGGTACTTTTTCACTTCTTGACTAATTTTCTGTTGCTCTCAAGTGAACTATGTAGGATTCCTGCTATGTACCTCCAAATTAAAAAAAAATAATAATAACAGCAGAAAAGAAGGCAAAAAGGAAAAACAGAACTGGCAAAGAGGAAAATTGTATAAATAAGAAAAACAAAGGGTAGGGCAAACAGGCAGAGAGATTTGAATCTCTAAGCTGTGAGACCCATTTAGAAATAAAACTCACATGATTCTTTTTAATATATATAAATTTTTTTTGTGGCACTGGGAATTGAACCCAGGGTTGCTCTACGCCCAAACTACACTCCACCACCCTCTGCCACTTTTTTTAAAAAAAATTTTGAGACAGGGTTTTGCTAAGTTGCTTGGGGTCTCACTAAATTGCAGAGGAGGCTGACCTTGAACTTGCAATCCTTCTGTCTCAGCCGCCTCAATTGCTGAGATCACAGGTGTGTGCCACCACACCCACCTTCTTTTCAGTATCTAAGACTCTTTATGTTTATATACACCTGAAAGAAGGGGACAATGACGTAGGTCCTAATAAAATCATCACTATGAATAGTAAATTTGCTAAGCCTCCTGCAAGGAAAAAAGTTGCGGTCTTGGTTAAAGAATGCAGATAATTTAGCATAAAATAAATTCTGAGCAGCCTAATGTGCCTGATGATTTGGGGGGGTGTCCATTTCTTTCCAACCTTATGCATCTGATAACCGGTGCATATTCTGGCTGTGTGTAACATCTTATGCTGCTTCAGTAAAGATCAGCTGTGGTCCCTGTGTGACTATTCATATCCATTTCCTGAGCAACTCTTCCTTGGCCTAACTTCCTTTTGTTTAGGGTAAATACTTTGGCTAGATAAAGTTATCTCTGTGTTCATTAAGCATTACTCATTCAACACATACTTCAGGCACTAGAAGCTGGGGATTTGGTAATGGACAAAAGAGAAAAATCTTCCACCTTCTTTCATCTTATATTCTACTGAGTGAGATAGTTAGTAAACAGAATTATAAAGGAAGAGAAAAAAGATAATGATAAGGACTAATAGGCAATAAAGGAAGAAAGGAGGGGCAGTTTTAGATGAAGCAGCTGAAGATGACCTCACTGAGAATGTGATTTTGTTTAAACACCTGAAGAAAGGAGGAGAAAGGAGTTATGCAGATATCGGGTAGATCAGCAATTCAAGCAGAGAATACCAAGTGCAAAAGTCATGGGCTGGGACATGCCTGGCATTTTTGTGGGGAAAAGCAAAGAGGCTGGGGTTACTAGAGCAAAGTCAATGATGAGGGTAATGAAGACTGGACCACATAGAATATTTTTTCTTTTTTGGGATGGAACTGAGGAGTACTTAACCACTGAACCACATCCCCAGCCCTTTTTACGTTTTATTTTGACAGGATCTTGCTAAGTTGCTCAGAGCCTTACTAAATTGCTGAGTCTGTCCTCAAACTTGTGATCCTCCTGCCTCAGTTTCCCAAGTCCCTGGATTACAGGCATGAGCCAATATGCCTGTAAAAGTGCCCATGTAACACTTTTTAAGTCACAGGAAAAAAAACATTTGTTTTGCTTTGTGTTGCTTGGGAAGTCATGGAAAATCTTGGACAAAATACTGACTCAATCAAATCTACATTTTACCAAGATCACTCTGGATGGAAAAGTGAAAGGGTGGATGGAGGGAGATTAGTTAGGAGGCTACTGGAATTATTCAGACAGGACTCAACCCAGGTGATGGCAGTAGGGGTGATAAGCAATTGCTTTCTGCATGCCGGGCAAGTGCTCTGCCACTGAGCTACATCCTCAGCCCCAACACCCCCTCCCTTTTTTTTTTTTTTTTTTAATTTATTTTTCTAAGTTGTCCAGGCAGGCTCACTTCCTGCCTCATCCTCCCAGGCAGCTGGAATTACAGACATGTGACACCACACCCTGCTGAAACAATAGGATTTGATCAGAAAATATCAGAGGTGTTCAGGGTGGTGTGGCCACAGATCATTAGGATTTGAAGATGGCTGCTGGAGTAAGAGCAATGTTATGGCTACGGCAAAGACATTGATCTGAGTAACTGGTCAAATGGAGATTTAATTGAGATAAGGAAGATTGGAGAAATTATTATTATTTTTTGTTGGGGGGAGACTGTTAAGATCCTGCTTTGGGACATGTTAAGAGTAACATATCTATTAGGCATAGGCTTGAAGTGACCACATGAACACTGGATATGAACACTTGGACACTTGGATCCATGAGTCTGAATTAGAGGGAAGAGGCCAAGTTGGAGATGGAAATTTGTGAGTCATCAGCATAAACATGGCATTTGAAGTCATGAGACTGGATGAGATCACTCAACTCACCTCTAAGAGAAGGAGGTCAATGGACTGAACCTCAGGTTCAGGGAGACCAGGAGAGAACAGCTAGTGATGCTGGGAAGGAGTGACCCAACTGGGCATGACATGTAGAAGACAAGAGGAGACCTTGTTTCAAGCAGGGAGAATGGCTCATATGTCACATGATGCTGGGAGGTCACATAAGATGAGATTTATCAGATGGAATTTAGCCATTGCATATAATGGTAGTCCATCAGGGACGTTCAGGAGAACACATTCTCATGGATCTCAGAGTCTGAAGTCATCCAGGACACCTCATTCAGCTCCACGAAGTAGATAGGGATATGTTTTCAGATGGAAGCAGTTGGTTGGAATGTAGGCTGGGGTGAGGGTTTTAAATCCCTTCCACCCCCATCCTGTTCACTCAAGTACTAAAGGATGAGATATTTAAAACAAACAAACGAATAAGCAAACAAATTATCTGCATAGTATCACTATAGGTAATAGTCTTCAATGGAAACCATGACAACGGGGAAAATAAGCCTTCTAAAAAAAAGTGTGTGTGTTTTCACTTTGCTTTTTCAATATACACATCACACTGTGGCCTTGGCAAGAGCAAGAACTGGAGAAAAATCAGTAAGTGTTTCTTTAACATTTGGAACAAACAGACAAACTTACCTTAAAAACCCAATCTAAAAAAAATGGATGGGGGTGGAGTTATGTGGATAGATTTGGGAGGAGGTCTAATTATGCTACAGAGCAGTGGGTAATCTTGCCTAAAACAAAAGCATATTGTTTGGTCTTAGAAGGCCTGGAAATCCATCTGATTGGAATGAGAATTGGTCAAAGGAGAGAGAGAGAGAGAGAGAGAGAGAGAGAGAGAGAGAGAGAGAGAGAGAGAGAGAGAGGAGGGGATGAGCAGATTAATTTTAAAACTGGAAAAATATAGACTGTCTTTTATAAAACTCAGGAAAAGCAATTACATATGAGAGCCAATAATAGGACTGTTCCATATATTTGGGGTTACATTTCCAACAGTCTCAACTAACCAAAATACAGCCTTTTAAGAGAAGGCTCTCTCAGAGCTCATAGAGGACAGGCCTGCCTGTTCGCCTCAGGGCAGAGAGGAGCATTAAACACACTGAGTCATATGTTGATTATTTGATTTCCCCATCAATGTTGGTGGCAGTAGATTTACTGACTAATTTTTTTGCCAATCTAGGAATGGGGCAGATTGGGGAAAGTAGGAACAAAGAGACCATGAGAGGAACAGTTAACTTTAAATCCTTTAATGACACCCTAAGGAGTGAAAAATAGACCCTCATCCTGACTGGTCTTTAGCTTTAAAACCTGTATGGACTTCTCCCAAAGGACTTAAAATCAGCATACTACAGTAACGCAGGCACATCAATATTTATAGCAGCTCAATTCACAATAGCTAGATTTTGAACCAAACCGTGTTGGATACTGTGACCCAACCAATTGACTAGTATGGCTACTTCTTGAATGTTCTTCAATTGTTCTTGTCCTTAATCTTCCTTAAGACCTCAAACTCTTTTCTTTCTCCTATAGTTTTTCATTGTTTCATGATAGTTGTACATAATGGTGGAATTCGTTATTACATATTTATACATGTACACAATGTAACAATATAGTTGGGCCAATATTACTACCCAACACTTCCTACCTCCCATTCCTTTGTCTCTTTTCTCTGCTGATCTCCCTTTGATTTTCATGAAATCTACTCCCACCTTCCTTTTCTTTGTTCCTCTCTAGCTTCTGCATGAGAGAAAACGTGATTTCAACCTTCTGAGTTTGATTTATTTCACATAACATGATGGTCTCTAGTTCCATCCGTTTTTCTGCAAATGTATTGTATTGTATTTTTCTTTATGGCTGAATAAAATTCCATTGTGTATATATATCACATCTTCTTTACTCGTCCATCTATTGATGGATACCTAGGCTGGTTCCATAGTTTGGCCATTGTGAATTGTGCTGCTATAAATGTGGGTATGTGTGTATAAATGTGGGTATTTATGTATCACTATAGTATGATGACCTTAATTCTTCAGGATAAATCCAAGAAGTTGTATAGCTGGATCCATGCCCAGTCTTTTGAGGAAACTCTCTACTGATTTCCATAGTGGTTGTACTAATTTACAGTCCCACCAACAATGTCAAAGTGTTCCTTTTTCTCCACATCCTGTTCAGCATTTACTGTTGTTTGTATTCTTGATGACCGCCATTCTGACTGGTGTGAGATAAAATCTCCATGCAGTTTTGATTTGCATTTCCCTAATTACTAATGATGCTGAACACTTTTTCATATATTTGTTGACCATTTGTATTTCTGCTTTTGAGAAGTGTCTGTTTACCCATTTATTAATAGGGTTATTTTTATTTTTTTGGTATAAAGTTTTTTGAGTTCTTTCTATATTCTAAATGTTAACCTTCCGCCAGAAGAGTAGCTAGCAAAGATTTCCTCCCATTCTTTAGGTTCTCTCTTCACATTCCTAGTTGTTTTCTTTGCTGTGCATAAGCTTTTTAATTTGGCACCATCTTATTTATTGACTCTTGGCATTATTTCCTGAGCTTTAGAGGTCCTATTGAGAAAGTTGTTGTCTGTGCCTATACGTTGGAGGTCGACCCTATGTTTCCTTCTAGGAGTTGCATTGTTTCTGGTCTAATTCCTAGGTCTTTTATCCATTTTGAGTTGACTTTTGTGCAAGTGAGAGATAAGGGTCTAGTTTCATTCTTCTACATATGATAACCTGTTGTCCCAGCACCATTTATTTAAAAGGCTGTTTTCTCTCCACTGTGTGTTTTTGGTGCCTTTGTCAAGGATCAAATGATTGTAGATGTGTGGGTTTGTCTCTGTGTCTTCTATCTGATTCCATTGGTCTACGTGTCTGTTTTAATGCTAGTACCACGCAGTGGTTGTTAGTATAGCTCTGTAGTATAATTTGAAGTCAGGCGTTGTGATAGCTCCAGCCCTCAAACGCTTCCCATTTTAACTTCACTATGTTTGTGCTTGTCTCTCAGGTATTTGATTCACATGTCTCCTTTTCCAGAGTGACTCAGGTAAGAGACCTTGTTCCAACTTCTCAAGACTTCGTCTCCAGTCCCAGTGCTCTCATGAGGGAGGAAAAGAGATTAGACAGATTGAAATCACTCTTTTTAACTGTAGAGCAGAATTGAGCCCAAAGGCTAGGAAATTCCTCCGTACTATAGAAACAAAGTAGGGTTTGGCAGAACAATTTCTAAAAAGTGAATTATTTTATAAATGTCCACCCCACCTGCTTAAAACCTCTTTTACTTTTGGCAATTGACTAAATAATTCACTATGCCCTATAGTTTGTCTATGGTGCCATGAGTTAAGAAAATGTTTCTCAAAACATTTGTTCACCTCAGCAAATATCAATATGATCTCCCTTAAACTGAGGCATCCGAACAACCTGCACTATGAGGAAGTGATAATTATGTTGGTAATTTAATTGTCTTAACACTTACCCTGAAGGAGATTCTGAGATGAGGATTAGTATACAAGTCATTTATTAAGGAAGTACTCCCCAAAGAAATCCATAAGCGAGTGAGGACATCAGAACAGGAAAGGGTCAGAAGTCAAGCCGAGTAACCTATTCCATGCAGAGTTCCACAGCGGGAGTTTTTAACATCATCTTCCCAAGGTACCCCAGTTGCTAAATTCAGTTTTCTTCACAAGGTGCCTGAGAGGCACTCAGGCTTTCCTGTTTTTGCATTACCAGTCTCTGCTAAGGACCACCCCAAGGCCATGCCGACTTCTAAGTACTTCTGCCTCAAGAGCCCTCGGATTGTCCCCTAAAGAAGAGGCAAATGGGTGGGCCACTGGAAGCAAAAGCTGTGGATGAAGACAGGAGTGTATGAAACAGGAAAGGAGTTCATGTCTGGGAGGAGCCCTGCGGAGTTTGCTACGTCAAGTTACGGAACCTTGGCTAAGTGCCTCGAAAGGTTCTCTTTGAGGCTATAGTATGTCAGTTAGTTCTCACTAAAAGAATTGTCTCCATTTCTTAGTAAGGAATTGAAGTGTTCATTCATTTGTAAGAGTATTCAAAAAAGGTCAGCAATAAACAAAAACTTAGATCCATGAACCAAAGTCCATGTCCACTGTTTCAGTCAGCTTTTTCACTGCTGTGACTAAATGATCTGATCAGCACAGTTATAGAGAAGGAAAGGTTTATGTGAGGGCTCACAGTTTAAGAGGTCTTAGTCCATGGAAGGCTGGCTCCATTCCTCAGGGCTCAAGGTGAGGCCGGATCATGGCGGAAGAGTGTGGCAGAGGAAAGCAGCTCACATCATCAGGGACCACAGAGAGAGAGTCTCCATTCTCCAGATACAAAATATGTACCCCATAGCCAGGTCCCAAAACCCACCTCTTTTGGCCACACCCTACCACTTCAATTAATCCCACGTGGGATTAATTCACTGATTGGGTTAAGACTCTTACAACCCAATCATTTCTCCTCTGAACCTTTCTGCATGTGAGCTTTTGGGGGACACTCACATCCAAACCGTTACATCCAGTTAGGTTTTTCTCTTCTTATATTTCTTACTGGTCAGTTTCATAATTAGTGAAGCATTCAGTTCAGGGGGACAGAAGAAATAGGGATAGAGTCAACGGGAAAAACACAGATGATAAAAATAGTTTGTAGCTAAGAAATGTTACAGTAAACCAGTGGGAAGCATCCTATGGCCAGAAGGGAAGACTGAGAGGAAATTTAATAATGACTCTCAAGTTCATGAAAGCTTTTAACACAGAATAGATTGACCAGCTGTGCTCAAATCTCTACATAGAAGACTACAGAAGAAACCTCCTTGCTATTATAGTATGAGGGTTTTAGGTTGGATTGAAGTAAGCATTACCTGGCCAAAAAGGCTGTTGTGCACTGAACGGAAATCCTACAAACTCAAATCAGAAGCAAAAGAAAAGAAAAGGAAAAAGAAAGAAAAGATGGGAGCCCAGTCTGCCAACTGTGCAAATTTATGAGATGTTACCTTGAATGCAGCTGCTTCACACCTGTCACCTTCCACGGAGGAGAACTCTGAATTAAAAGAAAAAAGAAAAAAGAAAAGGAAAAAAAAAAATAAAAAAAGCAGCAAGCTTCATTGTAGCTGAGGATGCTTGGAAACCTGATGGCCTTCCAGAAACTATCACATTCACTGTTTGTGCCAGGGAGGAGCAGGGAGGGGATGCATACTGGTCTGTTTTGTCTAGTGTTTTGCTGCCCCATTTATTTATTTATTTATTTATTTATTTATTTATTTATTTATTTATTTATTTATTTATTTATTTATGGTTCTGAGGATTGAATTCTGGGGTGCTATGACCACTGAGCCACATCCGTGATCTTTTCATTGTGTAATTTGAGAGAGGGTCTTGCTAAGATGGCTAGAGGGCCTTGCTAATTTGCTGAGCCTGGCCTGGAGAATTTGCCATCCTCCTGCCTCAGCTTCCTGAGTTGCTGGGATGACAGACGTGGGCCATCACACCTGGCTGCAGTAGTTTGCTTCTTAATGAAAACTTTCTTTTTCATTTTCTTCCCACGACAGATCTCAGTGCAAAAGGGCATTTTCTGGAGAATTGACATTTGTTCAGGTTATACTGTCGAAGATAGCCAGTGATTGTATGGACAGCAGAGGGAATGTACTTTGATTGCCTGTCTTATGCAGGGTTGCACATTCTCTAAAATAATCTGTTGTTCTGGTATCTCCTGTCCACTCATAGCCCCTGCCCCGGGGATTTTCTGTGTAAGATAACTGTTTAGATTTCATACACACACGTTTTCAATGATGTATCTGTCTGTGTGGTATGTGCTGCAGGCAGAATAACCTATGCCACTATTTTATAATGGAGTCATTTATGAATGTATTTTCTCCATAGCAACTCTGACATGGACGGAATTATGAAACACCATTGTAATCAACCAAATGTACCTGTGAAGGTGTTATTTTTTGGTTAGTCTCTGGACTAAATATTTATTTCTGAAGGAATTTGATCACCACTCAGATCATTATTTCTCTGAAAAAAAAAAAGAATTCTAATTTGGATTTGGGATTTTGGTAATATGTCCATCCCGATGTAATGTCATGGTTTGGATAATAAATCCCTGAAACTCAGGTGTTGAAGGCTTGGTCCCCAGCTAATGGCACTGTTGGAAGGTGGTGGAAACTCTAAGAGGTGGCGCCTGATTGGAGGAAGTTAGGTCACTGGGGGTGTGCCCTCTAAGGGCGTTTTGAGATTCTGGTTTCCTCTCTCTTGGCTTCTTGGCTGCCATGAAGTGAGCAACTCTGCTTCACCCTGAGCTCTCTGCCAAAATGTTCTGCCTTACCACAGGTCCCAAAGAAACAGAGACCACACATACCCCTCGGTGGAGGCTTGCAAGAGGATTTTCTACATATTGGTTAATGTTAATAACCCAGAGTCAGCTGCCCCCTGAGATTGCTCTTCCTCTAGCCAGGATGCTGCTTTGTTCTCTGGGAAAAAGAATTCCTCTGCCTTACATTTTACTAGCAGACACATGGAAGACTGAAGAATTTGTTCAAGAGTAACAATTATTATTATTATTGAGCAGTGACCACATACTGGATGTTATGGGCCAGGCTATATGGGCAATGACCAAACAGACTCCATTTTACCCTGAGACTCCATGTCATATAAGAAATGCTTCTCCCGTGGGAACACCCTCCCTCTGTACCCATCAACAGAGCATGTTTGGCAACGCAAAATGGCAATTCTTATATAATATACAATTGTTCTCTTTTTGTTTCCTATTTTTTTTGGACAATGTACCCTGTATGAGAACAACTGTCTAGATGTTAGTGCTCATTCTATAACTTGTACCCAACTAAGGTCGTTTTGACCCACTTCTTCTGCGTATGATTTTAGATTTCATGATGTTAGTCTGTAGTTTTGAATCATCGCAACAGCCACTTATGATTAATGTAATGACATGCTTTACTTATGATATAAAAACCCCTGCAACCCAATGCTCAGGGCTGTTCTCCCAATAACCATTTTGGGCTTTGTGTGAGACAGTCAGCAGACTGGCTAATAAAGTCTCTCAAATTTGGTCTTCTCAGTGGTGATCGATCTGTTCTTAAGTTGCGCCCCATTGGATATAACACTGGACATTATATCATTCACTGTCTGTATATTATCTTGTGTAGCTTTCATAACAACTTTGGGATATATGATTATGACTATTTACGGAAGAAATTGCCTTAAAGCAACCAACTAGCCAGAAGTCCTATGAAGAATAACTGATAGAATGAGGTTGTGCTATGGTTTAAACGTCCCCTCCCAAACCCATGTTGAAATTTAATTACCACGGTAATAATATTAAGAAGTAGAACTGTCAGAGGCGATTAGGCCACGAAGGCTCCACCCTAATGAATGGATTAATGGTATTATTGTGGGTATGAGTTCATTATGGCAGGACTGGGTTTGTTAAAAAGAGGGCAAGTCAGGCCCTTGCTCTGTCTTGCTCTCGCCTGCCCTTCTGCCGTGGGATGATTTTTCAAGGAGGTCTTTGCTATTCCCTTGATCTTTTACTTCTTAGCCTCCAGAACTGGGAGAAATAAATTTTCTTTTTTTTCGGTACTGGGAATTGAACTCAGGGGAGGTTCACCACTGAGTCACATCTCCAGTCCTTTTTTTGTATTTTATTTAGAGACAGGTTCTCGCTGAGTTGCATAGGGACTCGCTAAGTTGCTGAGGCTGGCTTTGAACTCACCATCCTCCTGCCTCAACCTCCCGACCTGCTGGGATTATAGGTGTACACCACTGTGCCCAGTTGAGAAATAAATTTTCTTTGTAAAGTACCTCTTATAAAGGTAATTATAATAGATATAACTTTATCTGTTATAGTAGAATGGACTAAAACAGTTGTGAGCTCCAGATAATCGGACCTTAAAAGCCTAATCATTTCATAAACGTTTTGGTGGACATGCGTTGGTTGCATACCTAATCTCCATTCTTACCATTATTTTCCTTTGGCAAATTAGTCCTTGCTACCTGTGCATACCACACCGTACCACACCACAGCTATTTAGTTTGTGTGGAATTGACTCCAGTGCCTGACTTAGCAGTGAGCTCAGACATAGGCCAACCACTGTATTCTGTTCCTCTCCCCTGCTACCTCTGCCAGATTGCCTGATTTGAAGTTGAGTAGGTGATTCACTCAGGGCCCATGAGATAGAAGGAGATGTTTGCTGCTCCTCTGGGAATGAAAAACTCCCTTCTTTAACTGTGTCATGGAAGAATGCAAGTTCTGAAAGGTAGAAACATTTTCTTTTTTTAATCTTTAGGAGACAACATGCTCTTTTTCTGGGATAAATACTATTTGGAGCCTTCGTTTGAAGGTACTGGGGCAGAAGAGAAAGGTCAGAGACGGGGAATTCCACTGACAAATCTTTGAACTCCTGGATCAAGCCTTACCTGCAGTGAGAGCTCCTTCTGGATTCAATTACAAACATATTTACTTAAACTACCCTTTGGAGTTTGAGCTACTTTATGGGTTTTGCACCATTTTGAACATAAAGAGTTCTAAGTGACATGGATACTCCTCAGGGAAGAACCTTCATTAAGAACCTTACACCTTCCAAATCTCTGGTATGATGAAAAGTGACTTCCAGAATCACATTCCTGAAACAATTTAGCAGACTAATTAATTAAATTAAATTACACTCTGGCTACTCTCCTTGCTTATTGAGAAGAGTTGCCCATTTAAGATTTACACAGATTCTAAACAACCCAGAATGAAAACAAAAAATGTTTTGGTTAATGATTTTAAGTTAAAAAAAAAAAAATGATGCTTTTCTCTGATAATTCCCAGTTAACTGAAGTTTTAATTCCAGTAGAAACACCAAATGGTGGGGGTCATGTTTGAGCAATGAAGTTTTCAGATTCTTTTCATATGGTTATCTCAAAATTGTGTGTGTACATTCTAGCTTCTCATCTGAGGAAGTATATTAAAATATAGTAATATATCTTAGGTGAAATATGTTTCCCTTTATTGTGAAATTCTTCATTATTTTAAGTCTTTTCCCATGTATGTGCTGAGAATACAGAGCTATAGTTCTCTAGGTATTATATGGATCACACAGGTAATATATACAACTAAAACGAAGTACATGTATGTGGGTCATAGACACTTTTACATTTAGTTAAGATATTTCAGGTCTTCTCAGTGTAGAATATGTACCTTTTAGTAGCACATATGATATCATACATGCCAAGGACCTGCTTGGTCAGAGATTTTATCAGGATATTATTGGATCTTAAACTGTCTGGCACCTGAAGTATATATGAAGTGAGGAGAAACCTGACTTGAAAGGCAGAGTCAGAAGCTAACCCATAAAAATTCTTCCAATTATCAATAATGTAAAATTGCCAGCAGACAGTTCAGTTCTTACCAGTGTGCAGAGCAACAGAAACTTCACTTCTGTCAAGAATATAATAAATAGTACTGCACATGTAATTATTAATGCTATATGTATATGTATGGAGAGAAGGCTGACTTATCTTTTCATTTTCTTATAGACAGTATTATAAAATTGTCATATGAAGAGTCAGCAAAGAATTTACACAAAAATGTATTAAATAGTGTGTTGACAACTCCCATTTTCCCCTTTCCTGGAAACTCTCATTTTTATTTTATACTTTTATAAGTTGTTCAATGGGTATAAAGTTACAGATTTACAAGATGAGTAGGTTTTAGAGACCTGTTGTACAACATAGTTATATGTTGTTATATAACTGTAACAATATGTTAACTCAAAATATGTTATGCTCAAAAATTTGTTAAGGAGTAAATCTTATGTTGTCTTTTTTTTTTTTTTTTTTTTTTTTTTTTGGTACCGGGGAATTGAAACCAGGGGTGCTTTGCCATGGAATTAAATCTCTAGTTCTTTTTATTTTTTATGATGAGACAGGGGTATCACTAAGTTGTGGAGGCTGACCTCAAACTTGAAATCCTCCTGCCTTAGCCAAACTTGAAATCCTCCTGCCTTAGCCTCCCAATGTAATTCCTGGTGTGTGCCACTATATCTAGCTTATGTTAAGTGTTTTTTTTTTTTTTTTTTTGTACTGGAGATTGAACCCAGGGATTTTGACATAATCATATACATAATTATGTATATATAATATAATTTTCTCCATTTCCGTTTCTAGTGATGCTTCTTTCCCTCCCCTCCCTTCTCCCCCCATTCCCTCTCCTCTACTCTACTGGTTAGCCTTCTGTTTATTCATTGTTTTTTTTAAATTGGTGTTTTATGGATATACATAAAGGTGGACTTCACTGAGCTATATTCATATATGTAGATAGCATAATTTGGCCAACTTCTTTCTACAGTTCCTGCCTTTTTTTTGTCTCTTCTTCTTCCTTCTCAATCTTCTTCCTCTATTCTCTGATCTCCCTTCTATTTTCAGTTGGCTCTTTCAACTCCCAGTCTCCCCGTCCCATAGTTTGCTCTAGCTTTTGCATATGAGTAAAAACATTTCACTCTTGACTTTCTGAGTCTGACTTATTTTGCTTAACATGATGTTTTCTAGTTCCTTCCATTAACCAGTAAATGTCAAATTTTCATTCTTCTTTATGGCTGAGTAAAACTCCATTGTGTATATATATACCACATTTTCTTTATCCATTACTCTGCTGATGGGTATCTGGACTGGTTCCATAACATGGCCATTGTGAGTTGTGCTACTGTAAGCATTGATGTTCCTGTATTGCTAGAGGATACTGATTTTAGTTCTTTTGGAAAAATACTGAGGAGTGGGATAGCTGGGTCACATGGTGGTTCCATTCCTATTCTTTGGAGAAATCTCCGTATTGCCTTTCAAAGTGGTTTTTGCTGATTTGCAGGCCCACCAACAATGTATGAGTATACATTTCCCCCCACAACCTCTCCAGCATTTATTATTATTTGTATTCTTGTGGCCAGTCTGACTGGTGTGAGATGAGATCTCAATATGATTTTGACTTGCATTTCCCTAATTATGAGGGATGTTGAATTGTTTCTCTTTTAAAGAAGTTACCAAATGGTTTTGCAAAGTAGTGGAACCACTTTATGTTCCCATCAAAAGACTTCCAATTGTATGAAATTTTTGATAAAGCCAGAAAATGGTCTGCTTTTTTTTTTTTTTCAGTTTAAACCATTCTAATAGGACTGTGATGCTGTGTCATTATGGTTTTAATTGAAGGCTGTTCAGGATCTTTTCATGTGCTTCTTTGCCCTACATCTTTGGGGAGGTATCTGTTCAAGTCTTTTGCCCAAAGCTTGTTTTCTTATTATTGAGCCTTAAGTGTTTTTAAATATATATGTGTATTTTGGACACAAGTCCTTAAACAGATATGTGATTTGCAAATATTTATTCCCAGTCTGGAGCTTGTATTTTCATTCTGGTGACTGTTCTTCAAATTTTAAAAATTTTGATGATGTCCAATTTATCCATCTTCTGTTTTACAGATTGTGATTTATCTAAGAAATCTTTACCTAATCAAAGTTGCAAAAGTTTTCTCCTTAAAAGTTTTACATTTAGGTCAATGATTCATGTTGAGTTAATTTTATGGTGTGAGATATGGATCAAAGTTTATTTTCTTTTCTTGCATATGTATATATCCAATTATTCCAGCACCATTTGTTGAAGAGACTCATCTTTCTCTACTGAATTGCCTTTGAAACTTTGTCAAAATCATTTGCCTGTGTATGTGTGGGTCTATTTCTGGACTCTCTTCTGTTCCACTCGTGTATTTGTCTATCTTTACACCACTACCAAACTGTCTCGATTATTGTAGCTTCATAATAAATGTTAGTTCTCTAAATTTGTTCATCTTTTTTCAAAGTCGTTTGGGTTATTCTTGGTCCTTTGAATTTTTATATCAATTTTAGCATCAGTCAGTTAATTTCCACAAAAAGAGCCTGCTAGGATTTTAATTGGGATTGTTTTAAAACTATGGATTGGTTTGGGGAGAAGAGTTTTTATACTTATTGAGTCTTCTGACCAATGAATATGGGCTATCTCACCATTTACTCAGGTCTTTAATTGCCCTCAGTAAAGTTGTACAGTTTTCAGTGCATTGATATTTCACACCTTTTCTTCAGATTTATCCTTAATTATTTCATATTTTGATGTCATTTTTAGTGATGCTCTTCTACAAAATTTTAATTTCTGACAGTCATTGTTAATATACATAAATAGAACAGATTTTTGTATAATGATCTTTTATACTGAAACATTGCTCCAGTTCACTTAATATTTCCAGTAATGTCTTTTTTAATTGCAGTGGATTTTCCACACGAATAATTACGTCATTTCTAAATCATGATAATTTTATGTCTTCCTTTCTAATCTGAATGCCTTTATATTTCTTTTTCTTGCTTTATTACACTGACTAAAAATTCCAATTTGATGTTGAAGAGGCATAATGGGAGTGGACATTCTGCTTCTTTCCTATGTTAGCTGAAGCTTTATTTAAAATTTGCTATTTTTTTTGTAGATGCTTTTTGCCAGGTTGAGAAAGTTCCATTTTATTCTGATTCCCAGTTTTCTGAGAATATTTTTCTAAAATCAGGAATGCATGTCAAAATTTCCCAAATGATAGAGTAAGGAAAGGGACCAGGAGTTAGGAGGAAGGAAAAAAAATTTCCCACATGATTCTTCTGCACTTATAGAGATGTTCATATAGTTTATTTCTTTTGTTTGTTTCTTTGTTATTATAGTGAAGTAGACTGATAAATATTCTATGGTTAAATCAACCTTGCATACCTCGTCATAAAATATTATTTTTTTACACAGTATTGGATTTGATTTGCTCAAATTTTGGTAAGAATTTTCCCTCCTATTATCATGAGGTCTGTTGGTGTGTAGTTTTCTTTTTTTGCAATTTCTTCATCTGGGATATAAGGTAATTTTGGCCTCAATGTTGGAAAACATTCCCTGCTTACAGTTATTTGGAAGCATTTGTATAGAATTTCTATTATTTTTCATGACATTTTTGCTAGAATTATTCAAGATATCCAATTTTCAGCATTTCTATGTGGAAAGTTTTAATGACTATTAATTCCATTGATATGATAGGTAGAGGGCTGTTAATGTTGTCTAGTATTTTAAGTGGGCATTGATGGTTTTTATCTTTCAAGGATTTAATCCACTGCACCTGAATTGTACGGTTTATTGGTATGAGGTTGTTTATGAATATTCCCTTGGTACCATTTTGATTTTTGTAAACTCTGTAGTGATGTCACTTTTCTCATTTCTGCTATTGATCATTTGTGTCTTCTTTTGTTCTTTGATCAGTCTGGTTAATTTGTCAATTTTCTCAAAGAAAGTGATAATTCTTTCAACTTTTTTATGTCAGAAAAAGTCTTATTTGCTATCATTTTTGAAAGATCTTTTCACTGGATACAGAATTCTGGAATGACAGATTTTTTTTTCTTTCAATGCATGATGGATATTGCCCTACTGCTTTTTTCTCTTGTATTGTTCACAACAGTAATCTACTGTTATCCTTACCTTTTGTTTTTTTTCTTACATGCACACTTTTTCTCCTACTGCTTTTAAGATTTGATATTTATCACTGGTTTTGATAAATGTGATTATGAAGTGCTCATTGCTATTGTTTTCTTTTGCTTATTTTCTATAGGCTTTATTGAGTTTAGTGTGTCTTTAGTTTTGGGCACATTTAGAAAATTTTCATCCACAATTGCTTAAAATATTATCTCACCATCTCTTCAATTGCCTATGTATTAGGTTGCTTGAACTGCCCCATACCTTGCTAATACTCTGTTCAGTTTTTGTAAGTTCTCTCTGTTTTATTTTGAATTGTTCCCATTGCTATGCCTTCAAGTTCACTAATCTTTTCTTCTGCAATGTCTACTCTGCTGTTAATCCTAGAAAGCCTATTTTTTATCTTACACATTTTAGGCTTAATAACTACAAGTTTGTATTGGATCTTTTTAATGTCTTCCTTGTTTTTTCCCAACTTTTTGAACATATGGAATATTGCTATAATAACCATTTTAATATCCTTCTCTGCTAACCACAACATCTGTGGTTAGTTCTTAATCAGATCCAATTGATTGATTTATCTCTTCATTAGGGATCATATTTTCCTGTTTCTTTCTGTGTCTACAAATTTTTGATTGGATGCCAGATATTGTAAATTAAACCTTGTGGGATGCTGAATATTTTGTGTCCTTATAAATATTGTTGATCTTTGTTCTGGGATGCAGTTAAGTAACTTGGAAATAGTTTGACTCTTTCTGGTCTTGCTTTTAAGAATTGCTGGGCCAACCAAGGTAGTGTTAAGCGTGGGTTAATTAGTTTCGACTCCTGAGCTCTGGACTCCAGGCTTTGAATATCTCACTTTCCCCAGCAGTTTTCACAGCATGCTCTACAAGCCTAATTCCCATGCCTGGGTGCTCACTAGATACTGTTACATTTCGTCCTTTTGGGTGGTTCTTCCTCTGTCCTCCCTTTGCTCACATGAAAGTGCTGATTTGTATTCAGCGGAGTACTGAAGGGACAGTTTGCAGAGAGCTGGAGTTCTCTTTCTGTGCAGCTCTTTTCTTTGTGGTACTCTGTGACCTTCAGGTGCTTTGGTTTCTTCACATCTTCAACTCTGTTCTCTCAACTCACTGAGTCCTCTGCACTCTGCCTGGGCTCCCACTCCTTGTACTGTGGCCTGGAAAATCTGCTAAGATGGTGAGGTAGAGGAGTCATAGGGTTCATATCATTCATTTCTTACACCTCAGGGGTCAGTATCCTTCATTGTCTGATGATCCATCATCTTGGAAGCTATGGCTGTTTAGATTTTGTCTAAATTTTGGTTCTTCTAGGTGGGAGAGTAAATTGATTCCTATTTATCTTGGTTAGAAGCAGTTCTCTGCATTTGATTTTTCTTTTTAGCATACACTAAGTTTTTCTTTTCTTTTCTTTCTTTTTCTGTTTTTTCTTTTTTCTGCTAGTGGGGATCAAACCAAAGGTCTAGTGCATGCTAGGCAAGCGCTCTACCACTGAGCTACATCTATTACACTGGAATTCTTACACTAGATTCTTTAAGATCAGAAGGAAGAAACATAAAAGAATCTTCCATGAATCACAAAGAGATTTCAGGTAGGTGGCATAGATGATTGACAATTAAATAGAGTAACAGGCCCCACTCAATTTCAGTCTCATTAATCAGTTAACAAAAAAGGAAGGATTTGCATGAAATTCACAACTCAGATTGCCGTGTTAGCCACTATGTCAAAAGCTTAAGAACTGAGTCTTGGAGAAACAAAATATCCAACAATTGACGTTTTTGTAATAGGAGATTTCTGTTATTTTAGCAAACAGAAAAGCTGCATAAAAATGTCAAAAAGAAACTCCTTATGAAGAAAAAAAAAAAATAGAAACTGATTTACTAAAGGGACCAATTGGGGGTAATTACCTAGAGACTGTTGTAGATTCGGAGAGCTGATTTAAAGTTACTGTTTTTGCAAAATCTGCAAAACCCCCCAAAATAAAGATCTTTTGTCCTTGCCTTTCCAGTAGTGGAAAAATCCCTTCCACAACTGTAACCTCTTATAAACTGCAAAAGTGATTTTATTCTTTGAATTCTTCAAGTCTTCTTTTCTGTATTGTAGGGTAATATTGGCTAATGACAAAACATAAAAGACTATCATTTCAAATGTTTTTTTATTTTTGATTTGCAGTCTGAGAATAGCACATAGGAACTTCAGCACATAGAAACTTGTCAGTTTCCCGCTGTCTTAGGTCATTGAAGTCTGAACTTTCTCATCTGACACCTGTTCAAATCTGAGGATGCAGATGAATTCAAATGCAAAGGTATCAATTTCACAACCTAGATGTCTACATTCTCGAGATGCTGTTCTCATGGGCTTTGAATTTATTGTGGGCAAGTAAATATTCAATCATTTGAATACCATGTTTCTTCTGTTCAAAATTTTTTCTTACTTGAACTTTCTCATCAATAAAAGCATTTTAAAAATATTTCATTCAATTAACAGGATATCAAGAAATGTGAGACTATTTCTGGTTGCACATAAGTTTTTCTTAACTTATAGTAAACATACCTTTTATTAAAATCTAACCATTCAGTTTAAAATTGAGGTTTCCTTGTTAGAAAAACATTTCAAATAGAAGGATGAGGATGAGGAAGAGGAGGAGAAGAACATAAATAGTAAATGTAAATAAACATGGGATAATTGATTGACTTTTTGCATTTTTTTGAAAGTCAATCCTATCTTTTGAGAATTAAAAGCTTCCTGGTCTTCTTTTTTCTTTTCCCCCCTAGCACTAGGGATTGAATCCAGGGATGCTCTACCACTGAGCTATATTCACAGTCCTTTTTACTTTTTATTTTGAGGCAAGGTCTCACTCAGTTGTCCAGGCTAGCCTCCAACTTGGGAGCCTCCTGCCTCAGTCACCAGAGTAGCTGAGATTACAGGTGTGTACTAACTGTGCCTGGTCATGTTAAGTTTTAATGGCTGATGTCATTTCCTTCTTCCATGTTACCCGTGTACATACTGTGAAAATGAGGTTACCAAAGTTGTGATCAGTTAAACACTGAGCAAAGTGTTATGCCAAAAAATTCTCCTCCTATCAGATGGCCAACACCTTAAGTACGAGAGGTTAGCCAGAGTAGTCATTGTCTCTGCACTGATAGGAAGAATCAGCAGTGTGGTCCCCGAGTACTGCAATGATGCCCAAGAAACCTGTCTTCCCTTCCCCCTGGGACCTCAGGACACAGAAACAATATAGATCAACTAGATATTTTGGGGAACTCTGGGGGTTGAACTCAGGGATACTTTACCACTGGGAATATCCCCAGTCCTTTATATTTTGTATTTTTAGCAGGGTCTTGCTAAGTTGCTTAGGGCCCGACTAAATTGCTAAAGTTTGCCTTGAACTTGAACTTGTGATCTTCCTGCCTCAGCCTTCCCAGTTTCTGGGATTACAGGTGTGCATCACTGTGCCTGATTTCTATTATTTTTCTTTTCTTTTCTCCTCCTCCTCCTCCTCTTCCTTCTCTTCCTTCTTCTTCTTCTGACCTGGGAATTGAACCCAGGGTTTTGCACATGCTAGGAAAGAGCTCTACTACTGAGCTACCTCCACAGACCCAACTAGATCTTTTTAAACAGTCTTCTCAGACTTAGGGGCCCACAGCATTGTTGGCAATTTCTAAATTCTTAGAACTTCATTTGGCAATCCTCTGATTTGTACAATCCCCTGCCCCAACTCTTTAGAAGTTCTTTGGAGGGCTTTTTTTCTCTCTTTAAAGTTGTTTTCCTCGTGTTTTTTTCCCAATAGCCTTGGAGCACTTATTAAGCCCAAAGACCCAATCATTGACAAACAAACAAACAAAAAAAATTAGCTTCAGTTTTCTTGAGGTCAGGGGCAGCATTTAAACTCATTGTTTAGGGAAAATATTTCCATGCCATTTTTCTAGGTGTATAAAGGAGAGAAAGGCAAACAGAGAGGAGAAAGTTGATTTGGAGAGGAGAAACAGTTCATATACACTGTCACAAAAATTTGAAACCATCTAAAAGTACCAAAATGTGTTGACATGTTTGCTCTGCTTACCAATACAGCATACGCGAAGCATAATTATTTGCAAGCTGAGAATATTTTAGGGAGAGAAATTTCTAAGTGTTCTTCTGTTCTCCATCCTTTATTTTAGAGATGTAAAAATTGAATCCCAAGAAAGAAAAATGACTTGGTTAAAATCATAGAGAAACTAGAATCTTGCTCCTTTGAGTCGATAGTGTTCCTATGAAGCATGTGCCGCATTTTTAGACCTGTGATCCTGTGTTTTGATCCATCAACCTAAGCAATCCTTAGTTGTCTTTTGCCCCGCTTGTATTTGTGTTTACTAATCCTAATGGATAGATAATAGCCTTATGTCTCTCAAATTCTTAAGTCAGATGTTCTTTTGGGGTATGAAGTCTTATTAGTGAACCTGTGTTGTGGTTTAGATATGAAGTACTCCAAAAGTTCACGTGAGACGAAGCAAGGAAGTTTAGAAGTGAAATGATTGGGTGATGAGAATTTTAACCTAATCAGTGCATCCATATTCTGACAGGGATTAACTGGGTGGAACTGTAGGAAGTTAGGTGTAGCCAGAGGAGGTGGGTCATTGGGGGCTTGTCTTTGGGGTATATATTTTTTCTCTGTTAAGCAGAGCTCTCTCCTTCTCTGCTTTCTGGTATCATGTCCTGAGTTGCTTTCCTCTGCCACATTCTTCTGCCGTGATGTTCTGCTTCACCTCAGGCTCCAAGAAATGGAGTTGTCTGTCGGCAGACTGAGAATCATGACCCCCAAATAAACTTTTCCTCGTCTAATTGTTTTTGTCAGGTCTTTTGGTCACAGCAGTGAAAAAGCTGACCAAAGCACTCTGTTAAGAAACAATGCCTCTATAGTCTTCATAACATAAAGACCAGGTGGTACAGGTTTTAGGTCAGTGATACCCAAGTTCTATAGTCTGATTTTTCCAGTGTTTGATATTATTAAGTGGTTGAATAATCAAGAAAATTGTCTTCTGCTTCTCTTTGCTTTTCCATGTTTAATGATTACATTCCCTTTTCTTTTCAGTCCATCGTGGGGAAGATGTAAAAAATATGGGAGAAAATATGAAAGACCAAAAGCAAGGCTCAGTATTACAAAAGGCTAAGAATCCATGAATCTAAATACCCACTTTATCCTTCAAGATTTTTCATGATCTTGTCAATTTATTTCCTAGCTGTATTCCAACCAATCCAATGACTCACTATTCTTCAACTGTTTCGCTTATTTTTCTACCTCCAGACCTGATTTCATGCTGCTTTCTCCACCTGATATTCCCTATCCTCAAACTTCTGCTGTTTAAATTTGACTTAGGGTGGAATACCTGAGAGGCAAAGAGTAAGATAAACATTTAAAAAAATTTTTAAATTTGTTCTACTTGGTCATACATGACAGTAGAATGCATTTATGCATTTTGATAGATCATACATAAATGGAGTATAATCTCTCATTTTTCTGATTATACATATTGCAGGATCACATCAGTCATGCAGTCATACATGTACATGAGGTAATAATATCTGTTTCACTCTACTATCCTTCCTACCCCCACACTCCTTTCCCTCCCTTCACTCCCCTCTACCTAATATAAAGTTACTATATTTTCCCCTAGGGCCCCCCTCCACCACTTATGATGAATTAGCATCCGAATATCAGAGAAAACATTCAACCTTTGTTTTTTGGGGGTTTGGCTTATTTTGCCTAGCATGATTTCTCCAACTCCATCCATTTACCAGCAAATACCATAATTTCATTCTTCTTTAAAGCTGAGTAATATTCTGTCGTGTGTGTGTGTGTGTGTGTGTGTGTGTGTGTGTGTATCACATTTTGTTTATTCATTTATCTGTTGAAGGTCACCTAAGTTGGTTCCATAGTTTAGCTATTATGAGTTGAGCTGCTATAAACATTGATGTGGCCGCATTATTGTAGTATGCTGATTTTAAGTCCTTTGACTATAAACCAAGTAGGGGGATAGCTGGGTCAAATGGTGATTCCATTCCAATTTTTCTGAGGACTCTCCATATTGCTTCCCATAATGGTTGCACCAATTTGCATTCCCACCAGCAATGTATGAGTGCACCTTTTTCCCCACATCCTCTACAACATTTATTGTTGCTTGTATTCTTGATAATTGCCATTCTGCCTGCAGTGAGATGAAATCTTAAGAGTAGTTTTGATTTGCATTTCTCTAATTGGTAGAGATGTTGAACATTTCTTCATATATTTGTTGATCGATTGTATATCTTCTTCTGTGAAGTTTCTGTTCAGTTCCTTAGCCCATTTATTGATTGGGTTATTTGTTTTTTTGGTGTCAAGTTTTTTGAGTTCTTTATATATCCTGGAGATTAATGTTTTATCTGAGTGCATGTGGTAAAGATTTTCTCCCATTCTGTAGGCTCTCTCTTCACATTATTGATTGTTTCTTTTGGTGAGAAGAAGTGTTTTTGTTTGAATCCATCCCATTTTTTGATTCTTGATTCAACTTATTGTGCTTTAGGGGGAGTAAGATAAACTTTAAGCATAGCAGTTTGTCAGATGGAAAAGGTGAGAGAATGGGTACCTGAGAGAAAGAAGGGAAGGTTGCTTTCAGAGAACATGCTGTCAAGTCAACTTCCAGCTCTAGGAAGCGACTGGGGCACAGTCCCACTGAGAAAGCTCTGGAAGCCCACAGAAGCTACTTGTCTTACAGTTATCCTCCTCAAGGGTACAGGACCTGTAGTATTTATACAGCAATACTCGGATATTGCTTGAGAGTTCTTCCTCCCCGTATTAATTCCAGAAACTTCCAACCTGTTGAACAGGTGGCAAAGAGAGTTGCAACAGCAAGAGGACACCTTTGACGAAGAACTGCTGGTGCCCTAAGTGGAAGTTGGGCCAAGGGCAAACAGGTTAACAGAGAGGTCATAGGAGAGGCATCGACACCATCTGCTACAAACTGAACCCAAAGGATAAAGGTGGGAGAGAATTTCCTATGCTGCAGTTAAAAAGCAACCAAACCATGATTCAAGACCACAGAAGTTTATTTGTCACTTAAGGTTAATCAGGAGAACTCTGTGGAGTATATTTATTTGGAGACCTGGGCTGATGGAATGGCTAACACCTCAAACATGGCCTGATGGTGCATTGGAGGGAAAAGCCAGATTTTGCATCAGCAGTTAAATAGTTTGATCTTTAGTGACCGGTGCTGCTTTCACTCACGCAGGATCCCCGGGACTAGTTGCATGACCTCAATTCACCACAAGCTGTGTTATGCTGTGTACTGTGAACCGAAAGAAGGGAGAAGCAAGTGATTGATGATTATTACCACATGCCAAGAATAATGGTAATTTCAAAGGGATCAATGACTTAAATGAAAAGGTGGCCACTTAAGAAATAGAAAAGGTAAGTGAGTTTTGTATAAATTTAAAGTGATTGCTAAGTAACATACCAAACCCAGAAACTATGAGGGAAAGAGGTTGACAAATTTAAATGCATAGAGCTTTGAAGTTTGATATGACAAAATGTCATAAACGAGTCAAAAGTCTAAAAAAAGTGTTAACATAGATTGAATGCTCATTTTCCTCATATATTAAGAATTCAGTGAGAGAAATCTTGTACCCCAGAGAAAAATGAGTCTGGAGACAGGCAATGCACAGGTAATAGCATTTATTTGGCCAATAAACACATATAACTTTCAAAATATAATCAGAAGGAAATATTACTTTTTATTTGTAACTTGAACAAAGTTACAAAGGTATAAAGAGACCAAGTATCCTCATATACTGAGCCTGAGAAAGCAAAGCAGTTCAATCTCTAATTTTATTTGTAGTTTCATTGTTTTTAACATTTCAAATGCACATCCTCTTGACCTAGAGACCTTTAATCTAGATATAAACTTAAACAAATGCATCCAGATTTATATACAAGTATGTTCTATGGAACATTATTTGTACAAATGACCCTCCTAAATAATCCCATGTCTATAAGTAGGGGATTGAGTGATTTGTAGTACATTCCTATAATGAAATATTATGCAATTATTTAAAAGAGTACAGTAGAATTCCATGGGCTGATATGCAAAGTCTGGAATGGAGTATTAATGAAAAATCAAATAGCAAAAAAAAAATCTTTAGCATGATCCTATTTGTGCATGTCTTGTGAATGCATAGAAAATTGTGAAGGCCCAGACAAGAGATTGTTAAGAGCAAAAGCCTGTGGGGAACTAAAAGGGGTTCAGGAAAGTAGATTAGGTTTATGCAAGTCACATGACCACATATCACTTCAAGGAGGTAAAGAAGTGCAATTTTAACCACTTGCATATTCTGAGTAGTGATAGGTGGGATTTTCTGCTGTGTAATAAATAGCACACACACATTTACTTTGTTTTCAACATCCTACTTTGGTCTCCCTATTGAGGGCAATCTATCAAGTGATATCTTAACCACTTAAGGCTTTCCAGAACACATTCTTCTACCTATTCACAGCGGATTAACAATTTTCTTTAAAATAAAAAATTTCTTGACTTTTTAATTGGCATTTTCATCAAATACAAAGTAAATTGGTAGATTGCCATTTCCTCTGGGGAAGTGGGGGACTTAATAAATATTAAGTGGTGAGAGTAGTTGCCTTGATTAAAACTCGAAAGTAAATGCTTCCGTTTTAAAAAGTTCAGCTTATTTCACAAGTTTTGAGTGTTAAGAGCTGTAAATTATTTTTTAGTTATTAAGCACAATGATAAATATATAATTAATTTTGAAATGAACTGCCCTAAATAGACTATGTGGATATCTTTAATGGATAATTTGAACTCTAGCATATGTAAACTCTCTGTTTATTTTTAGTTTTATTCTAAAATAATTCACTTTTAAAAGAATATTTTTTGTTTGTTTTTATTTATGGTAGGGGTATTCTTCTATTTTCTGTTCAAGTGTCACTTATTAATACTATAGTCAATTAAAGTTCCATTGCTAAATTCACACCTCCAGTAGAAATAAATTTGAAGTGACCCTAGTAAACACAAATGGAAATTAAAACAAAAAACAGAATATTGTATTATCCAAATACAAATTTAACACTGTGTATCCCAGTCAGAAATAATGGGCAAAATTCAACACTGGTAAAAATGAAGCTGGCTTCCCTGAAAGCCTTTGTAATGTTGCTTAATTGTAAGGAATCTATTTGTCTAACAGCATGGGAATGATTAATTAAATTATCATGTCATTGTGAAATGGGATACATTGTATTTATGAATAATTTAAATTATAGGACATTGGAAAAGTCTAGAAAACACATAAATCAAAAACATAAATGATCAATTGGAACTATTTAAAACAATAAGCATAAGGGAGAACTACACAATACCTTGCAAAGAGGATTACCTCTGCATGTGGAGGTTAGAAGTGATCTGTTATTTTACATTAATCTTTTTCTTGGACATTTATTATTTCAAGTATGTTAAAGCAATAACGTTGATTTTATAAGTGGAAAAATTTATATTTTCTCTGTCTCCATATCAAGGCATTTTAGTTGGTGTTTGTTGGTTTTACCCGTGCTAGGTCAGATATTGATTGGCTTCAGTGTTGGGCTTTTGAACCAAAAGTAGATCTTCAAAACAAGGAAGAAGATACTGAAGAGAACCAGGAAAGTAACCGAAAGTTCAGGAAATATGAATCAAAATTAGTAGACCTAGCAGAGAGCTGGCTGCATGGCATTTAAATAGAGGATAGATTCCTACACAAAGAATGATAGTGATTCAAATGGAATAGTCACTCCATCAACATTTCTTAAATGATTTTAAACATAAGTGCATGAATGGACAATTATTATATATCATCCCTAAGCCAATAAGAAAAAATATTAAAACTATAGAAAATATTTTACATTTGGTGTAAGTTTACATAAGTTTATTTAACATGTGTAGGGCACAGTATTGACCTTTTCCAGAAAGTGTTGGGGGAGTTGGTAGAAAGTAAAAGGGCAAATTGGGGTGCTAATTATGTATGATTTCACAAAAATTCTTCATAGACCTAGATTGGGAGCTTTCTTGAAGAATGATCACAAGATCCAACTTCAAGCAGTAAGATTTCTAAACCTGGCAAGTAGGATATATAGACATAAGTGATCCACTTTTGAATTCTGGAATATTAGTATATTGGATATAGCTACTATTTGAAAAGGTAAGTATCACCTATGCAAAACAATTTAACCTAGAGAATGTCCAAGATTAAATGATTATTTGTAAAGAATTTCTCTGGAGAGAAACAGTCTTGGCAAATTTGATGTACTAATACTAAATAGAAAATCTCTGGTTGTTCAAGATCTACCCAATATCCAAGGGTCTATCAGCTATACCAGCAACATTGGTGTTTACACACACATTCGCACAAGTCCATCGGCATTATTTGTGGATTCTGTTTGTGAATTTGTCTACTTGCTAAAATTTATCTGTAACCACAAAATCAGTGCTCAATTGGGAATGGTGAATGGTCTTTCCAGGATACTCAGTCTCTTGCTGGTGGACTTGCAGGTTCCCAGCTGAGGTCAGACAAGGCAATACTCTGCCACTTGTTTTCATTCTTATACTGTAAACAAAGGCCTTTCATATTGTCTATTTAGTGCCAAATATATTTTTAAATTTTTACACTTTCAGTGATTTCTCTGTTTATAATGATCCCTAAGCATAGTGAAGAAACCCTGAAGTTCTATGTAGTATTTCTAACTAGAAGCAGACTGTAATGAGCCTTCGAGAGAAAATTGTGTGTGTTAAGGAAGTTACATTTATCTAATGTGACTATTGGTCCTGCATAACATAGGCCATGAGCTCAGTGCTAACAAATCAACAATATATAGTGTGTGTGTATATATATATATATATATATATATTATAATATATATATATTAAATAATGCACCTTGAACTATAAATATGTAAAACTAGGTTAAATATTGATTATAAAACCACATGTTCCAATTATTTTATTATGTATTTTTCTAATTTTTGCCTCCACCACCAAAATACATATCATTGTTGATGATAAAAGTGTGATCAAAGGTACACAGGAACCTAACCCCATATGTCTATTGTGGGCAATGGTTCAGGACATGCTAATTTAGTGTTCATGGGGAATTTTTTTTTTTCATGGAGAATTTATAGAAAATAACTACCAGGTTGTGCACAGAGGCTCATGCCTGTAATCCCAGCAGCTTGGAAGGCTGAGACAGGAGGATCACAAGTTCAAAGTCAGCCTTAGCAACATAGCAAGGCCCTAAGAAACTTAGTGAGACCCTGTTTTAGAATAAAAAATAAAAGGGCTGGGGAGGTGGCTCAGTGGTTAAGCACCCTTGGGTTTAATCCCTGGTACCAAGCGGGGATGTGGGGGAAAGGAAAGAAAAAGAAAGAAAGAAAAAAAAAAAAAAAAAAACCTACAAGGAAGTATATACATACACATGTATACATAAACATCTCTCCCTTTAAGTTAGTTAAAAGTACTTACAGATTTATATTTTTTAATCATAAATGTCAAGCTTGTGCTTATTACTTTTGTAATACTTCTTAACATTTCCATTAGAGTGATAGTGTTCTAAACCAAAAAAAAAAAAAAAACTAATATCAACCTGGGCACAGTGGCACACGCCTGTCATTCTAGCAGCTTGGGAGGCTGAGGCCAGAGGATTTCCAGTTAAAAACCAGCTTCAGCAACTTAGTGAGGCCCTAAGCAACTCAGAGAGACCCTTCTTAAAATAAAAAACAAAAGGACTGAGGATGTGGCTCAGTGGTTAAGTGCCCCTGGGTTCAATCTCTAGTATAAAATAAAACCAAACCAAAAAACACTAACATCAAGTTTCCTTAAGGACAACAAATTATCTTATTATATAATTTTCTCATTTATACCACTACCACCAACATATATACGATTAATCCAATGGGGACAGCTTAACAGAAACAGTATAAATTGGTAGGTACCAGTTGTTATGGTGTGGGTGACTTTCTACACAGAAAATGTAAGTATGCAGAAGTGAAGTTTATTTAATTTTGATTTTTTAGAAGTAAAATTTATTTTTAGTAGACAACCTCGATTTTTGTCTTTGCTCACAAACTGCTTGTCGGTCAACAGTTGAATTCTGCTCTTCCCAAGTGAACTCAATTGCTTTGGGATATAAACTTCATGGATTTAGGATTTAAACATTTATCAAATTAAGGAAAATACCTTTTTACCTTATCCTACTCCTTAGGATTATATCTCAGTTCTTAGAGGATATGGGCTCAGTATGGAAGAATTTTCTGTATAAAATTTCGTTATCTCCATCTCCTCTGAGTCATAAGGCACATTATTACCTTCCTGTATTTTTTTTTTTTTTTTTTGTGATGCTAGGGATTGAACCCAGGGCCTTGTGCTTGCAAGGCAAGCACTCTACCAACTGAGTTATATCCCCAGTCCACCTTCCTGTATTTTGATGCTGGTTTTCACTACTGAAACTCATGGTCCCACCGTGATCTCTTGTTGCAACCTGACCTTAGGAATCCTGAAGTCCTTTTGCTTTTATTTCCCCCATTAGCTTTTAGGGCTCAGGAAATCTTGGGTATTTTCTTTGCCCAAGGTTCAACTATATAGGCTTCATTAAGCTGTCTGAGAGAATATATTTGCAGTATTTGAATAGTTGTTATTCTGCAAGGCTTAAGTATTCCCTGAACTCTGTTCTAGCTATCGGTATTCTACCCTGCCATGAAATCTTTAAGAAATAGATTGACATAAGTAAAGAATGATAATACCAAGACCTGGCAAGATGTGAAGCAACTAGAATTCTCATGCCTTTCAAGTGGGAATGAAAAATGACTTAGTCATATTGGAAAAATAGTTTGGCAGCATCTTATTAAGTTAAACATGCATTACCATGTGACCCACAATTTCTACTTCAAAGTAGTTGTCCGAGAGAAATAAAAACAGTTATCCACCAAAGGTTCATATACAACTATTCTTGATAGTTTTACTCATAATTACCCCTAATTGAAATCACCTAACTATCCATCAACTGATGAATGGATAGACATTGTGGTACATTCAGATAATGGACTGCCATTCAGCAATGAAAAGGAATGGAATGCTGAGATTAGTAACTGTATAGATGAAACTCATAAACATTAGGCTATGAAAAAAGTAGTGAGACCCCAAAGCATACATACCAAATGATTTCATGTATATAAAATTAGAAAAGAAAAATCTAATTTAGATCAGTGCTTACATGCATCCATCAGGCTGGTGGGATTGGTTGGGAAAGGATGTAAAGGAACATTTTGGGGTGATTGAAATGTGTTATATTTTCATTGCCTGGGTTAATCGTTTACTAAAATGAGTACATTTTAGTGTATGTCAACTGTATATCAATATAGTTGATTTTAAAGTAAAAGAACTAGAGGCTCAATATACTTCTTTATTCTCTTTTGTTCCTCAGGTGGTGGAAATGCATGAATGCTTTTAACTTTTGACAAACAGGGCAGCGTTGCAGAGCCTACATAGGAAGCCCAAGTTAATATCTCCAAATTTCACATCCATCATTTTGATGAATAAGAGGCAATATGAAGAGAGATCATTTCTTCACATATAAGGTGTAAGATATTAGGACTGAATAGAGACAGCCATCAATCATTACAGTGTGCCAAGTAATGCTAAGTTGTGGGAGTACATCCAAGAGTTAGATATTTGACTGCAAACGTCACGACCATAAAGGCCTAGACCTCAGTGTTGTCTTCCCAGTGCCTAGCACCATACACTTAATAGATGAGTACTGAATGTGTCAAACAAAGATATGTTCCCTCTTATGGTGAATGTTGAAGGTCTAGTGCAAAAGGCATGCATAGATTCATGTCATTTTAATAGATGGATAATTGGTGGATGATGACACACTCAGTGTTATGGGTGTTGAGAGGAGGAACAGAGAGACTAAACTGTAGTTCCTGGAAAGGCTTTATGGAGGGGATGATGTCCATGCTGAGAAAAATAAATTTGAACACAATAAAAGAAAAAGTAGAATATGCCAGGCAGTAAAATCAGCCTATGTAGGTGCATGGGGATTTATTCATTCATTCAAAGAATATTTACTGAAAAACTCTTATGTGCTAGTTACCATTGGACACGTGGAGGCCTGAAGATGACTAAGATATAATTTCTGTCCTCTTAGAGTTTACATGCTACTGGGAGAAACAGATAATTAAAAAAAAAAAAAAATGACAACTTCTTAACCCATGAAATCCCAAGTTTTCAATTCTACAAACATCATTGTTATTACCATAGGTGGTATATTTGTTTGTAATTTAAGTTTTTATAGGTGTTTAACATCTGGGATGATGGAACAAAATGGGTTAGTACAGAATTGTGTTGTAAGAGAGAAACGAAGATAATAAGGAGATAATAAATGAAGAAGTCATGACTGAGGGCTTGCTTGGCATGTTCAAGGAGGAGTCGGGAGACCATCTTGGCTGGAGCAAAGGAGAAGGAAAGGAGATGAAATCTTAGAGTTCAGGGTAGCAGGTTGTGTACCTTTGTAAAAAATTTGGATTACAAACCTAAATAAAATGGGGAACACTAGATAAAAGCAGGAAATGACTGAATTACTCTGTTTTCTTTAAAGGAAATAGGCTGTATGGAACACAGTTGACAGCGGAGAACCAAATTAGGAGGCTACTGCAGTAATCCAGGTGAGAGGCAATACATTCCTGGAACAGGGTGATTATAGCAAAGATGGAATAAAGTGGTTAGATTCTGGATAAATTTCAAAGGTAGAATTGACAGAATTTCCTGCTGGATTGGATATGGTAGTATAAAAGGGATAGAACCATGAAGGAGTTTCAAGAAGATAACAGTTTGGGATGAGAGAAATATACAAAGAATCTATTGTTGGTAGAGGATAAAGAGTAAGGCAGAGTTGTGGTGGAATTAATGCTAGAAAAATAGGTAGAGAACGGTCACTGAAAAAGACTTATGCAAAGGTGGAAAGTCTGGACATTTTGTTGGAAATGAAGAATCATCTAAAATCTTCCAAGAGGGGAGTGGTGGGGGAAGATAGTGGCTTTCATTATCTTCAACATTAGTGTATACATAGGATTTAGAGGACAATCAAAGTGGAAGAAGCCAGTTAGAAAGTCAGTGAGAGGTGACCTAACTTGAATAGAGCTTATAAAATGTAGAGAGAGGAATGGATTTGGGAGAAATATCTAAGAAATATAAAACAGAGTACCTGCTAGTTGACTGGATATGGGAAATAAGGGCGATAAAAAATTGGTTCCTAGATTCTGGTGTGGGTCACTAAAAGCACAATTATGGCATTTAAATAAATCAGATTATAGGGGAGGAGGGTTAGGTTTGTGGAGGGGAAGGATGAGTTCAGTTCTGGGTTGGTTGAGCTTTGAGTTTTCATCTCTAGCTCTATCAAAGTGAATCGACCAGAAGGAAGATGGATGTATGAATGCAAAGAATGGGATGTTCAGGAATAACAAGGGCCTAAGACTTACAATGAATAGTGTTGAATGCACTCCACTGGCTTCCATGCAATAAATGGAGCAGCAGGCTTTCCAAATGACTTATAATATCATAGTCAACATTACAGACATATTGCAATGTGAAATTATTCAGCTATCTGGACTAAATTTCTCTTTCCCTTTGATTAGGAATATAAAGGCATATTACTTTAACCACTGGATGAGTGCCCATGGTATCCCACTGGACATCTTGTAGGGATAGGTGCTCCTTCTCTCACTGGAAGCTTGGCCTTCAATCAAGTTAGGAAAGATGAGGGACAGTGTATACCCTGCCATGGGAGAGGTGTCATGGAGGTAAATAGTTACACATTAGGAAATGTCTTTTCATGACTGGTTTCACTAAGCCTGATATTAATCGTAGCCATATTCTGAGGTAGCATATACAACTCCCTTTTCCTCATATTTTTATTGGTGCATTACAATTGTACATAATTGTGAGATTTGCTGTTACATATTCATACTTGCATTCAATATAACAATATAATTTGACCAATGTTATTCCTGAGGGTTTCCCCTTTCCCTCTCCTCCTCCCTCCCTCTGGTTCCTTTCCTCCAACTGACCTTCCTTTCCTCTAACTGATTTTCATGAGAAACCACCCCCTTCTTCTTTTCCTCTTTTCTCTCTAGTTTCTGCATATGAGAGAAAACATACACGCTCAACCTTCTGAGTTTAGCTTATTTCACTTAACATAATGTTCTCAAGTTCCATTCATTTTCCTGCAAATGACATAATTTAATTTTTCTTTATGGCAGAATCAAATTCCATTGTGTGTGTATATACCACATTTTCTTTATCCATTCATCCATTGATGGACACCTAAACCAGTTCATGGTTTGGCTTCTGTGAATCGTGCTGCTATCAACATGGGTACACATGTATTGCTAAAGTATGATGATGTTAATTCTTTAGGACAAATACTGAGGAGTGGTACGGCTGGGTTATATGGTGGTTCCATGACTAGTCTTTTGAGGAACCTCCACACTGATTTCTATAGTGGTTGAAATAATTTACAGTCCTACCAATGGTGTAGTAACATTCCTTTTTCTCCACATCCTCTTCAGTATATGATGTTGTCTGTTCTGACTGGAGTGTACGTGCAATGTTTTTATGTTGGTTCTAGATAGATTCACCACCTATGTTGACTCTGCTACTCCCACTCAATTGGCTGTAGGTTATGCAGACATGCAACATAGACAGCTTTCATATGTAGATACTCAAATGGTTCTGTGGCCTTCAATGGGGCTTAACGGTCATAATCGATGCATATATAGTGACTTGGAGTTTTCAGCAAATGGTAGTACTGATAGTCTGGGAAATATCTAGAAAGGTAAGAACTGAGGCAAGGTTGAAATCAGGCAAGCATCTGTATTTGAGAGCCAGGTAGCAGGAAGAGTTCACAAAGGAGATGAAGAAGGAATAGTCAGAAAGAAAAGAGAAAAATCAGGGGCAGTGGTGACATGGTTTATCAGGGACACCAAGAGATGACCCTTCCCTGTGTTTCCAGGTCCTGCTGTCACTCCCTGCCCCCATCACTCAGATTACACCACATTAGGCTTCTTGACATGAAGCATGATGGATCTCATCTCTGAGCTTAGTTATTTGGAGTTTCTTTTTCCCCCGATCATCCTGAGCCTGATTAAATCCAACTCTCATAGCACAAGTCACCTTTTCAGAGAGTTCTTTCCTGATAACCTTAAATAAAACTTCCTTATTATCTGATGATAGTATTTTACTTTATTTTCTTCTTGTGCCCATCACAATCTGAAGCTATTTAATTCATAATTTAAAAAGTTCTCCTTTTTTTTTTTTTTCTGCACTGGAATGTTAACTTGATGTGTCTTTCTTGTTTCTTGTTTTGCTCCCACACAGCAGGTGGCTGGTGATTATTTATTGAATGACCAAATGTTTGAAGTCAAGGAGCAAAGTACCAAGAGTTTTAAGGGGAGTAAATGGCGATGATGTTGAGATCAGGAGAAAGGTCTAATAAGAAGTATCATTGGATCTGACACAATCCCTGTCCTCAAAAACGTTTGTTGATGGCAGAAAACAGACTCTGGAAACTAAGACATTTTAAATCAGCATACTAGAATGCGACAAAATGGTCTACAAGTGGGGAAGCATCAGATGGGTGGCATTATAAATACTTCTTAATTTACTCTGAGCCTAAAAGCTCAGAGGTTTATTCTACTCTGGTCTTAAGTCACTCACCCTTCGCCCTGGGACTAGGGAAAACACAGTTATTATTGAGCATTGTTCAAAGTGAGGTCTTCAAGTGCCTGTTGGCTTGCAAATATTTCAGTCATGTGTCTATATTTAAGAGGGTGAAGTGTGACTATTTCAGCTTTTATTAATCTAAGGTAAAGTGATGGCTGTTGATCACATTTGTCAGTTGTAAAATTTTGATCAGCTTCATTTTAGAAAGAGATCACTCAACAGAAATTTGTGATCATCGATATGAAAGAGAAGTTTTTGCATGAGAAACAGTCACTTGAACATTATTATTCAGCTGGATAATAGGTTTTGATTACTTAAATATGTCAGTTTTTATAGAGCTTAACAGATATTCCATCTGCCTTTATACATTATTTAATGATCAGATCTTGCATTGTGGGTGACTCTGCGTGGGCAGATGTGGGGATAGGCGAAGCCTGCTCCTCAATGTCATTTCCCACACAGGCATCTCGGAAGACATTTGTTGCTTTTTCTGATCCTGGGTGATCTCTGTTCACGATGGCTGGGACATTCATTGTCTTATTTGGGCTTTAGCTGTTGGTGCACTTGGGTCACCATGGAGAAATTCCTTCTCCCAGTCTGCACTGTCACTTCAGTTCCTGCTTCTCCTGCTGGCTCTCTCTGAGCCACCCTTAACCAAGGTCATTATCTTCCTTTTCCTTGGTCACACTAAATTCTGATAGTAAGATTCTATCTGCCTGAATGTACTCAGCAGACACTTTTTCCTCTTAGGCTTTGCCCCTTTGGGTTCAACCTAGAGTCCACAAATTTCTCAGGGCTTTGGTCCCCTTGCCTTAGATTTGGCCTAGGAGCAGGGACAATGCCTTTTCCTTAGGTACACACCAGAGTCAGTATTTGCATTGCATTTCCACTATTCCTACTTCTTTATTTTCATTTGCAATTTTTTATTGTTTCTTTTCAGTTGTATATAACATTAGGATTCATTTTGACATAATTATAAAAGCATGGGATATAATTTGCTCGAATTCAGACCCTGGTACTTCCCTTTTCCCTCCTAACCTCCCTTTCCTGGTTCCCTTTCCTCTACTTTGTTGATCTTTCTGCTATTCACTTAAAATTTTAAAAAAATTAGTGCCTTGTAGATATACATAATGGTGAGTTTCACTTGGCATGTTCATATATGTACATAGGAAAGTTAGGTCAGATTCATTCCACTGTTCTTCTCTCATCAGTCTCTCCTCCCTCCTCAATCCCTTACTCCACTCCACTGATCTCTCTTTTATTTTGATGGCATTCTACTCCCATTTTTCTCTTCTTTTCTTTCTCTTTCTCTCTCTCTCTTTCTTTCTTTTTTCTTTCTTCCTTTCTTTCTTTTTTCCTTATTTTAGATTAACTTTCATGTATCAGAGAAAACATTTGACCTTCGGTTTTCTGGGTCTGCCTTATTTCACTTAGCATGATAATCTCCACTCCCATCCATTTACTGGCAAATGCCTTATTGTCATTCTTCTTTATGGTGAGCACTCTATTGTGTATATATAGCACATTTTCTTTATTCATTCATCTGTTGAAGGGCACCTAAGTTGGTTCCATAGCTTAACAACTGTGAATTGTGCTGCTATAAACATTGATGCGGCTGCATCCTTATTGTGTGCTGATATTAGATCTTTTGGACATATACTGAGGAGTGGCATAGCTGGGCCATACGGTTGTCCCAGTCCTGATTTCTTTGAGGCATCTCCATATGCTTTCCGGAGTGGTTGCACTAATTTTGCATGTCTGAGTTCTGTCATCATCCAGGAAACAATGTTTTCTAACCTGGCCATGAGACCTAGGGAAAGCTGTGTGCTTCATCGTAGTATCTTATCCTAAATCCTTTGTAGGTTATGATTTCTTTCTACTATTTTGCTTATTGCTTAGGCTTTTGAATTCAAAAGCTGAAAATGATTACTTTTTTTTTTCCCTCTATTTTCTGCTGTCACAGCCCTTCTCTGAAACAATTAGATGGGAACAGTCTAGCTGACTGAGCAGAGAGTAAGCCAACGATACTGTGAGAGACCACTCAGGGTGTGTGGGTGGGGATCATGCACCTAATATTTTAGCATTATTATTTCATCACTCAATTAAATGTCAACTTTTTATTTAAAAATATGAGTTATTTGTGCCAAATCATGCAATTTCCATTTTGGTGCCTCATGCTCTCTTATCCAGGCAGTAACAAGGTTAGTAAAAATTCAAAGGGAGCATAAAGGAAGTAAAGTAGCAGAATAGACACCAGGGAAGCTTTAATTCTTGGATTTTCTCTGATTCCATCACTGAGATGCTCTGTGTTCTCTTGGTGTTATTTGCAGTACTAATTGAATCTATCTCCTCCCCTACCCTCTGAGGAAATGATAAAGGGACATAAAGCAAATAAGTTCCCATATTTGCTGAATTTTGTTTTCAACCATTCCTGATCCCCTTTTCCTTCCAAAGCTCTGAAACCTCAACTTATAAAACACAGACGTAAATGTATACAAGGCACATACACAGTATGCGTCGACGTGGCTGCCCATATCCCAGAGAGTCCTTTGGATTAACAAATTACTGTTTTGGAGCACAAAAGGCATTCTTCAACCAAGAGAAGTTTGTTTTTAAAGAAGTCTGGATTTGGAGGTGTGAGGGAGATGAAAACAAGAAGAAAAAGAGAAAACACACTAGGAGGTTTGTGTCAATGTGGATCCAGTCCCACTCGGCTGTGGTCATTCTTCCACCTCCTGCTTCTCTATCTTTAGCGCAAGAACTAGGTTATGCTATTTGGATAACTTTGGAATCTGAGCTGTGAATAGTTTGGAGAGTTGGCACAGAGGGAATGTTGGAGAATTAAAACCTGACAAAGAATTGGAGGGTGTTGTAAAGTCAGAGAATGATGGAGAATTGGAGAACGACAGAGGGTTGTTTTGTTTTATTTATTTATTTTTAAAATTTGTTCTATTTAGTTATATATGATAGCAGACCGGATTTCAGTTCATTGTATCCAAGTGGAGTACAACTTTTCATTTCTCTGGTTGTCCACGAAGTAGAGTCACGCCATTCATGTTTTATTTTTTTAAAGGATGCCTTAGTTCAAGAAAGAAGTCATGGGATCCACGGTAGGATTGAGAAAAGGCCTTCAGACCCTACAGATCCAATGTTTAGGTGCAAACAGGATCCTCTGAGATTGGAGTTGTTGGTTGTTGGAAGCTATAGAAGAAGAATTTGAACTATTAGATAAGAAATTACCATGTTACTCATTAAGACTTTAATACTAAGGTATCATTTTTATATTACAGCAGGTTGCTTTGTCATACACATAAATCTTCTCTAGCATCTGTTTTATGTCCTTGACTTCATATTCTTTGAGGGCAATAGAATTTCTTAGAATCTTTCTATAACATTTCATATATTTGACTCACATAAAGCATTTGAGGAATGTTAATTAACACTTATTCCCATCAAAGCTTATATGACCCCCTGCAAAGTTTTTTTTCTAACCATTTGCTTCGTGTCTCTGTAGATGGTAAGCTTATTGTAGGCAGGAGCCAGGCCTTCCACTTATTTTCATTTTCCTATCGTACCTAGTAGAGTAGTAGTTACAGATGGATTCATAAATACTTACTGATGCTTTGAGTAATGGACTAGAAATTTCTGACTCTGGGAAATGAAAGCTTTAGTTTGCTTAGATAAAACCAACCAACCAAAACAAACAAACAAAAAAACCCCAGCCTTCTCCTCATCACACCTCATCACATCAAAATCAGCAAACACAACTCTGATCACTACAGAGAAGTTCACAGAAAAGGTGCCACCAAAGATGTGTTTTTCCTTTTGTTCATGTGCTACGTATCTTCATGGTTCTGACAACTTCTTTAACATAAGGATCCTGCATTCATTAGCAATTGTTTGGCTATTTCTATCAGAATCCCAATTCAAATTTGCTTTTGTAAAATGAATGAATGAGCCAGTTGATAGAATTAAACAGACTCAGTTGCATAACAGTTAAGTCCAGGATCACTAGACTTCCACCTGCCTTCTCTGCTCCGCATTCCTCTGCCTTGCCTTCTTGTGGTGGTCTTGGCAACTCAGGTTTCCTTCTTACAACTCTAGAAAAGTTCCAGATCTGACCTTTGATCACTCTGTTGGCGTGAGTAGGGTTGTTTTCATGGACTTGAACCAATTATTCTGGCTGAGGGGTTGTGGTATTTGCATCATCCCAATCTGGATCCAATGTTAATCCAACATTTAGTTGTGGAAAACAACTAAACCCAGACTGACACTAAAGAACGGTTCTTTCCCAGTACAAAATAGGGACATTATTAAAAAAAAAAAAAAAAAAAGAAAGAAAGAAAGAAAAAGAAAAGGAAAAGGAATTTGTAAAGCCATAGAGATTTACCAGAAATCTTTTTAGTTTTTCCCAAAAGAAGTTCATCATTGAAAAGAACTAGTCTAAAAATGTTTTCTTGTGTAATAATCCATTCATTACCTCATTTTCTGTTTATCAAAGAAATTAACCTATCTTTTATCACACAATATTGAGTCAGTCCAATTATAGACCAACCAACAAAAAACCTGGACATAGTAGATTTCAGGCATAGTTCCTATTGGGCTTTTTCTTTTTTCTTTTTTCTTTTGGTGGTATCAGGTATCATACTACGTAAGTGCCCTGCCATTGAGCTACATCCTCAGTCCTTTTAGAATTTTATTTTGAGACAGGGTCTCACTAAATTGTTCAAGCTGGCCTCAAAGTTGTCATCCTCCATCCTCAGCCTCCCAAGTTGCTGAAATTATAGGCATGCATTGCCATACTTCACTTTCTTGGGCTTTTTGATAATCTAGAAGTGGCTCTGCAACATTTCAATCCTGTTCCTACTTTCCCTATCATCTTAGAAGTCTGAAATAGAAACAGCTGCAAATGTTCATTTTAATACAGTGATTTTCAGACCTAACTGCACACCAGAAATACCAGGTGTTATCAGGAAATGTGTCCAGGCCCCACGCCTACAGATTCTTGTTTAGTGGGTCTGAAGAAGGAATCACATATCAGAACTTGTTTGAAAACACTCTAGTGAGTTTAATGTGTAGCCAGAGTTGCAGACCCTTCCAAGACTTGCTCCTTCTGCAGTGACTTGAAGGGGCTCTGTAAATCAGGACTCAAAAACAAAGAGCACAGTCATACTTGACACAGCTCCACCTGCAATGGAACAGCTGCACCATTCACTCCAGGTGTACTTTTCCCTCTGTCCATCACACCTTGGCAAAAACCAGCAAACGCAACTCTAATAGTGGTAGAGAAGTTCACAGAAAGGTTGACACCAAAGATGTGTTTTTCCTTTTGTTCATGTGCTAATTTTCTTTTCACATTTGTAAACAGTGACTGGTTTACATTTTTGGCAGGATTGTGCTTCTGAGTTAATATGCATTGTGAGTCCTGGGTAAGCCAAGTTTTCCCAAGAACTTTAGCATTGTTTGTGGTTTAAAGGCCATTCCGCTGGAGTTCTGATCTTGTATTTTTTTTTTTTTTTCCTGCAGAATTTTATTATTTTTTTCTTAATTAATCAAATATGTTTCTCCACGGAGGTACAGGCTGTACCATGAAAAATTCTGTCATCTGACTTAATCTGTACATGTCTACATTTTAAAGAAATTTAGAGGGAAGTGAATAATGAAGCAGAGCCCACTGGTATTAGTACTGAAAAGAGGAAATAAGTTGATAGAGGGCAGATTCTATAGAAAATTTAGAAAACCATAGAACATATGTGACACTAATGGTATATCATCAAAACATATTTTTGCCATGGGGTGATGAGGATGTTCAGTACAGCAATAGTGCCAGAAAATGCACAGTCTGAGAATCAATGAAAAATTGAATTTAAAATACTGTTTCATCAGCTCCATAAATCATTGAAATATTGCAGAAATTTCATACCCCTTATACAAATGGCGTATATCAGATTGTTTTCCTCTCAGGTGCATCTGAAATATCTGATTTTGTGTTTGGGAAAATCACAATAACAAAAATAGAGCAGATATAGCTTATAGAGAAGTATGATCAGGAAAATTCAGGAGTGATCCTTTGTTTGCCCTTCAAAGAGACCGTGGAGTTATCTTTATACATTGTGAGAAGACTGCAGGAAATTGAAGTTCTAGAGTAAATAAAACCATATTTGAATTTTCCTAATCTCCCAGTTCAAACTCTAACCACACACAGTTCACGTTCTTAATTGAGTCCATAAAGCTTGACTTGAGTGGATGGAAAATTCAGCTTTCAGAGTCAATGTATAAATTGAACAATCACTTGTGAATTTGCTGATTGTTTTTGGTTTGAATTTTATTACTTTTGGCCAAAAGCGTTCACAAGTTTTACATGGTAAGAAGGAGATATAATATAGTCTCTATAATGATTTATGAAAACGAAAACAGAACAAAGTTGGAATGAGGTCTTGAACGTAAAGACTGGCAGTGTTTTAAAGGTGGTATCTCAAAATACCTTACCCAGCCAAAATTGCTTGTTCCTTTCTTGATGTCAGAGGATTCAGTATTTAGCTGTGCTATACTCAATAATATAGCGGTGGAAATTAGCAAAGTCTGAGGACTTAATGAGAAAGGGAATAAGTATGCACATTAATTAAATGTCAGGCCCTGACCCAAAAGAATAATCCTCCTCTTGTTTAAGATACCAACATGAGATGAATCATCCCACAAAGAAACACAGCGTCTGAGAGTTCCAGTTGCTCCACATACTTGCTAACATTTGGTATTGTCAATCTTTGTAATTTTAGATGTTTTAGTAGAACTATTGTGGCATCGTGTTGTGGTTTCAATTTGCATTTCCCTGATGAGTGATGATGTTGAGCATTTATTCATGTGCTTTTTTGCCATCTGTTTATCTTCTTTGAAGAAATGTCTGTTCAAATCTTTTGCCTATGTTTTTATTGGGTGTTTGAATTCTTATCATTGAGTTGTGAAAGTTATTTATATATTCAGATGCAAGTCCTTTTCCATACATATATATCGTAAATATTTTCTCCCAGTCTGCTTCTTGCCTTTTCATTTTCTTCGTGCTGTCTTTACAACAACAGAAAATTTTAACTTTGATGAAGTCCTATATATAAGATATCTTCTTTTATGGTTTGCGCTTTTTGCATTCCCTTCTAAGAATTTTTTTGCCTATTCTAAGGTTGGAAAGATTTTTTTTTCCCCTAGAAGCTTTATGGTTAAAATCATTGTGGAAAGCTATGTGGAAGGTTTATTTTTTCCTTTTAATGTAAAGTTGAACATACACTTACCTTACAACACAGGAATTCCTCTAGTAGGTATGGAAAGGAAAGGAAAGGAAAACACAAGTCTACAGAGAGAGTTTCGAACGCAGATGTCCACACCATCTTTATTCATAATGTCCTCCAATGCAAATAACTTTAAATTATCATCAATAGGTGAACAGATAAAAAGGCGTGATGAACACAGGCACAATGGTAAAAAGGAATGAAGGACTGATGCATAATTCATTAATTAATTTCAAAACACCATGCTGTGTGAAAGGAGCTAGATTCAAAAGAGTACCAACTGTGTGATTCCACTTCTAATTCTAGAACAGGAAAAATTAATCTAGAGTGACAGGAAACAGGTCCATTGTTGCCTATTCTAGCAATGTGGGAGGCTTTGACTGGGATGGGCATGAGAAAACTTTGAGAATGATGGACATGTTCTATGTCTGGATCCTGCTGTGCCTACCTGGTTGAGTAATGCTTGTCAGAATTCGTCAAGCTGTCTACACTTTAATGTGCTTTAGGGTATGGGGAATCAGGAAAATTTAATGAAAAGATGTTTTAAAAAAAACAGCTCCCTGGCTAGCCAATGGTGATATGTTCATTGGACACCATATTGACTGATTTTTTAAAAATGTGATTATTGCTAGAATGGGTAGAATTTTCTCCAGATCATGAAAATTTCATTTATATTTAAAAAATCAGATAGATTCTGGGATGGAAATTTTAAAAACTACAGAACAGTTAAATGACTCCTTGTCTCAGTGTCCAACCTTTTCTTCGTGTTTTGTATTTTTCCTTTTTGGAGTTGGAAGCACGCTCTCCATAGAGCATGGTTGGCTATCTGCTTTGTTTAACATTATAAGAAATTTCCCAAATCATTCCATAATTTTTACAAATTCAGTTTTAACAGTGCATAATATTTTCAGAGAAATACATACCATAAATTATTTAAAACTACTTCCTACTTTTGAACACTTTTCTTTCTTGTTGGCTTTTACATTTTTCCCCTATCTAATGCTGTGGTGATTAGCATACATTTTCCCCATTGAGGATTATTTACTTAGAATAGATTCCCCAACACCTTGATCAAAGGGTAATACATTCAACATTATATTATCTGTAACCAAAATATTTAAAACCTGCCCTTTTTCTCTTAGGTTTCCAATCTAGCAAATCTTTTATTCTTCTTACTTAGCCGTGGATTATTGTTTTTCGAGGCAGGGAGTTAAAGAGAAAGAGGATTTTCACCTACTCCTCTGAATGTACTGCATTGCCTGAATTAGCCTCATCTATCTGTCAAAGTGCCCAGAAACCATGATGATAGGAGCTGTGGAAATAGATATCTAGCATATGGGAACCTGCTTATAATTTCTTGCTCACAGCATTTATCCCACATACAGCATTTATCTTTAAAAGAGCAAGACTAATGAACCCGTATGTATTGTTTTCTACTTATAGCATATCCTCATTTGAAATACATCCCATGAAAAATAAAACTCTGCTAATGAGTAAGGAATTGCAATGTTTTCTAGTGCGAAGTATCGTAAGGCCTTGGTGTACTTCTTACTTCTGCCCCTGTCCGTATTGTGCCCCACCTTTTGAATCAGAGACAACTTATTGCCTGAAATGCTTTGACCAACTGTGACCTAGAACATTAAGTAAATGCACCTTGGAAGAAAAAGTAATTATGCTTCATGAAAATTGGGATGGGTCAAACAGATACCTGAGTGGGTGCCCAGTTAGAGAAGTTATTTTTGCATTGATAAAGGATCCACAACACATTCCTCAAAATGATTAACTCCTGTCACAGATGACAGCTGAGGCTGGATTTATAAAAATTCGGATTGTGATCAACTCATTGAGGGATACACCTTCTGAATGGTAAGCAGTGTAAAGTCGATGTCAACCTCTGTCTTTTGAAGTGTTTCTTTAGTTGTAAAATGGACAATGGGGCAGCTTGCCTTGTAGATTTTTGTGAGGTTTAAGTGCATACGTGGTACAATATGGATACTCAAGAATACTCATAATTATGACTGTAGAAAAAAAAGTTCTTAATGAACAGTTGCATTGAGCTACATAGCTCTGCCTATCTTCTTTAATCCTTTTCCTGGACAATTCTGACTCAGCCTTCCATTTCCTCTCGTTTTCAAATCCCGATCTCCATTTTGGGAGGTAAATCACCCAAAGTCTCATACTCTCCAGTAAATGTCCTTCAACTGAAACATGGCTGTCCTCTGAAGATCTCACTACTGAGCAGCCCTTTTTTATGAAGATTTTTTTTTTTTTCTCTTTCCTTCTTTAGCACACTTTGCCCTTGAGGACTGAGAGAAGAAATAACTGTCCTTTGTACCATGCTGCTTTTAGACCAAGATTCCCCCCTTCCTCCCACCCTGCATCTCTGAGCTCACTCCTTCCAGATGGACTGTCATCTTCTTCCTGTGTCCACTATTTACAGGTCTCTGCCTAGACACCTTTCTGTTCTTGTTGAATTTGGGCCCCATCTTCATTTCCTTCTCAACCTCTGTCATCACTTTTTGGAACTTGGCTTCTCAGTCTCTTCACTTCTCTTCACAGTGACCTTTTCATCTCCACCCACCCCAGTATCTCAAATGCATCTCTTCAACCACAAGTTCCCATTATTCTGGTACCTCCCTCTGTGGCATGCAGTCCGTTGATCCCATTGTCCCATTGCCTTCTCAGATGACCTCAGCCCATTTCCTTCTTTTCAAGCTTAGATTTTATGACCCATTATTATAATTCATTCCTTTCAAATATTCTCCATGCTCTTGACCTCTCCCTCTGCTGTATAAATTTTGTAGAATTCCAATGTTGGTGTGACGTTTCCTTGCTATTTCTACATTTGCATAGGAAGAAGAGCAACACAGTTGAGGAATCAAAATATCAAAAGAATCCAAATATCATACCTCAAATGACTTCTCAGCATGGTTCTCCAATTATGTATGTTTTAACATTAAGCACAAATTTTAATCTCGCCTATTCTCATTTCTTTCCTCCTCATTTCAGCTGATAACTCAGTATCCTTATGATCATAGAAAATCGTATTGTCCTTTTCTTCATGATTAAAATTGGTGATCCAAGCCATAGTGATAGCACCTACCCTCTTTTTTCTATTAAAATGAAGGACATGTCCCTTCTTCTCTCAACTGTTGGTATCTCTAGTCACATTTCAGATGTCCTTCCCCTTCAGTTTGTTCATGTCTTTGCTCCATTGCTCATTGTCCTTCCCCTACTCATCCATTTTTACCTTGCTAGATGATGTTTTCCATAGTAAAAGATGCTGTATAATTTGCCACTTCTAGACATCCTTGATTCCATAGCTCCTCCTGCTACTACCCAACACCCCAACCCATTTTGTAGCCTGGCTTCTCAAGAATGGTCTGCAAATGCAACTTCTACATTCTCACTGAATGCACACTTCAACAAGTTCTCAAATTGCTTTTGCTTCACTAAAACTGCTTTCGTTCAGACCACCAGCTTCATGGGGCTGATTTCAAAGGGTAATCTTCTGCCCTTGTTTTTATTGACCACATAACAGCATTTGGTGGCATCATTAGTAAAATAGGACCCTGATTCTCTAAAATTAGCCAATGTGAAGCATCTCTAAGTGGGAGAGAGATGGTTGACCTGTGGACTTTTCCTTGTGTTCCTGAGATGCATATTTTCTTTGGAGTCTTCCCAGTTACCATAGGCCAGCACAAAGGTTCTATTCCTTCCCTTCTTTAACTCCTAATTCAAATGTGGACTTAGGTTTCAGTACTTCTAATTCAGATGTAGACTTAAGGCTCTTCTTTAAGACCTACCGGCACAGCAGAAACATGAAAACTAACAGCTCAAAGCTCGTGAATAATGAAAATGAACTCATGAAAGAATCTAGCAAGCCAATATTCTGGTATGGCTCATTCATCATTAACTCAGGGTTCCCAAAATGCTCATTCTTTTATTTTTTAGGGACTTCATTTTGATTCATTGTACACAAATGGGGTACATCCTTTTGTTGCTATGGTTGTGCACAATGTAGATTCATATCATTCATGTAATCATACATGTACATAGGATAATGATGTCTGTCTCATTCCACCATTTTTCATACTCCCTTCCCTCTCATTTCCCTCTATGTAATCTAAAGTTCCTTGATTCTTAAAGAATGGATTGTGGTTCCATTGTTACACATTAGGGGTCTACTTTGGGCAGAAACTGACCCCATAACACAAATCCTTTGTTTTGTTCTGAAGAATGAATGACATGCTGTTTCACAAACTTCCATTTTTATATGGGATTAGGAGTTACATATGCATAACTTACTGAGTTATTAAATGTTAGATAACCCAGTTTGGTTGGGTTATTGATTTTATATTGCATAATATCAATTAAAAGTTTGTATTTATAAGATAACATAACTAAATAATTAGATTATTTCAAGGACTCTATTCTACAAATGTTGGCCACACAACATTTTGTAACATTGGAAAACTCAATCTGATAATATACACAATCAAATAAGTATAATGGTCTTATTAGGTATGTGTGGAAGAGAAAGGGGTCTTCAGTTTGCCTAGGAGGGTAGCAGTGTAAAACACTGAGAGCTGCTGGTCTCATTTTTATCTCCATCTACTAGAAACTCACTCTTTCTGGAAGCTAACTCTAAAGTATTCTCAGAAGAAAACTTTGAATGTGTTACTTTGATGTTGGAATGAAAGGAAAATTATATATGTGTATACATATATATATAGTTATATATAAAGTTTTATATATACACATACATAATTTTTTTTGGTTGGGGACCTTGTTGACTTGGATCTGTACTCTAAGAGTTCTGGATGTGCTTCCGGCGATGGGTTCCATGGTGGAGGCAGGAAGGTCTCTCACATTGATGCAGAGAGGAACAAGACACGATTCACCGCTTTGTTGAGGTGATTCTCAGACTTTTGGATTTCTGGGACACGTAAAATTTAAGAAGTGGGGAGGTAATACAGAATAGCTTTTCATTTTACCAAATAAGGATATCAAAAATCAAACTCAACCTACTGTAAGAAGAGAGGAGAGTAGTTATAATAAGAGTGAGGACATAATCTGAGAATAAATACAATACATATAACTTGCTGTATTTATTCTATATATGAAAATGTCACTTCAGTTTGTTCTTTTCCATTTTGTTGTTCTGGGCACCAGTGAACACTCCATCAGAGTTTTGCTCTGTCAGATGGGAATCAAAGTCCTATCAAACAGCTTTGTAAGGCTGTAATTTGTGATTGAGTTTACTAAACTACATATTCATTTTACTGTCTACTGTCTTATTTCCCTATATTTCCCATCTCTATTTCCTTCATAGAGTTGGTTGATATGTTCTCAGCGCATCTCAATCAAAAAAGAAATATGACTCCAAGTCTGGGGTCAAGAGAACCTTGGAAACCAGAGTGATCGTAGCTATGATAGTGTTTTAGAGATTTTCAGGAAAATGTAAATCTCGGGAAATAATTTAAGATAAAGGTGTATTACTTATTACAAGTAGAGGTGTCTCATTGCTCTCCTGGAGGTTTGTGAGGGAGCTGGAAGTTTCTCTAAAGGTGCTCCCCACTTCCTGGAATTGCTTTTTTTTTTTTTAACACCTCAGTCCATTCCCACACCCTAAAAACTGGAAAGAAGTTCCTGAAACATTATACTTTCTCCCCATATCCTTCAAGCAGGTGGGATGTGGAGCAGGCTTCTCTGGAGGGGGTGGAGGAGTTCTCCTTGGCATTGACCTCACTAAGCTGCATGCCCACTTCTTGAGCACCCTGCAGCCATGCCTATCTCAGGTATGCGGTCAGTATCTGGTACACAATCAACCATGTGCAAACTGGCAGAAGTGTCCCCAGGGGGAAAACCTGGTCTTTCAGAGGACAGTGGGCTCGAGAAGCAGGTCATAGAGATCCAGTGAAGATGTGAAGTCAAAGAGATGAACTGTAGTCCTCATTGAGTAGTTACTGGGCAGCCACCATGATCACGTTAGTGTCAGAGAGATCAACTCCTTTCCTGGATTGCTGGCAATTTAGTTAAAAGGTAAGATATGGCTATTAGTTAGGACCTTTGGCCTGTTTTGTTCATCATGTTTCCTATATCCGTCAGGTAGAATTTTTGAGGCTGCCCATAAAACTAATTTCCACTGGGTTCCTTCCAGACAAGTTCAGTGTGGATAAAATAAGAAAATCCTAAATACAGGTCTCCATCCAGAAGCAGCATTTAAGAGTCTATTGAGATTAACACTGTGCAATTGGACAAACAAACAAATAAAAAAGGATAAAAATAAAAAGGGAAAAGGCAAGCGAGGCTCTGGGAATTACAACTCATTTGCGAACCAGGCATCCTGTTTCTGCCGCATGGTGCTATGTGATCTGACAGGGCTGAGCAAATGTGGTTTTGGCTTTGCACTGCTGAGGCATTGAACTGCATCATGCAGAGGTGGACTGAAACTTCAAGGGCAGCCAGTGACATATATGTTTCGTCACCAGTCTGCCCACTCTTGCATTTATCGGAGAGTCCATGTGGTGTGTGTGTGTGTACGTATACACACACTTTTTTTTTTAAACTTCATACCATGATATCTGATTGATAATTTCCCAAGGGCAATATTTTTTTACAGTGACTGGCAGAATTTTTTGTTCTTCATTAGGCCTTTTATTAACCCACTGCCAGAGCTCTGTATCTAACCACTCCCAGTGTTTCAGTGATCATATTATCAGTAATAGCATATTTCCTCTGGGAGAGATGAATACAGTCTATTGCAGGTGGAAGGCTGGGAGGAGGCGGGATCGAGTGGAACGTTCCCATTTCTGTCTGTGCTCTGCCTTCAGACTCTGCACTAAAACTTGCAGATGTTGCAGACTAGACCTGGATGGTTCCTTAACTCCGCTATTACGTATAAGAGCAGCAGCTTTTATTTGTTCAGAAAGTGTTACCTACCTACAACACTGTGAAAAGTAGATTTGACCACACACTTGAGAATTCAGATTCCTGAAGTGTTCTTAAGATATTCGTCTTTTATGGAAAAACAAAGTTTAGATAGTTAATGGATGTGGACCAGGTTGGAAAGAGAGCCGGAGAGCCATGCCATGCAGAGGGGGTGGTTCCTTCCTGTCTGGTTGAAGAACTCAGATGAAAGAACCTACGGAAGTCTAAAGCTTAATTATTATCATCACGTTCTTCCACTTAGAAAGAAATGGTCCCAATTACAGGGCTAGCAGGATACTTATGAGGTCTTCCAGTCTCTTTCCTTACCTGAGTCACATATCAAAACACTTGATTTATAGGAGAATATAGTTTGTTTCTGAAAGATTTTCGGGGGAGGAAGTTCCATAAATTTCCTTGGCATCACATTTAAGCCCCTAATAACATCATTTTATCTCACACAAACATCTAGTAGCAGAGTGTACTTGAACAAGTCATTTAATCTCTTGGAACCTTATTTGTCAAGTGAAAATTCTACTAATGACCTGTGGAACACATTTGGTTTTTTGTGAAGATCAAACCAAACAACCCACTTTAAAGGATATTTTTTTAAACTGTGAAGTCCTCCATGAACCGTTCCCCCATGACACCAAGCCCAATTCCCATTCTTGTAGCACCTCTCAAAATTAAATACAAGCAACAAAATCCATTGAGCACCTTAGTAGAGGTGAGAAACCTTGATCTTCTCCCCCACTCTTATCATCTTACATTGACTAAAATGAAATAAAAGGGTCAAAGAATATATGTTCTGTCATGAAGACTTAAAATCTTACCAGGTACAGGCAGTGGCACATGCCTATTAAGCCCAGTAGCTCCAGAGACTGAGGCAGGAGGATTTAGAGTTCAAAGCCAGCCTCAGCAACTTAGGCCATCAGCAGATTAGCGAGACCCTGTCTCAAAAAAGAAAAAAGGCAGGGGGCTTGGGATGTGGCTCAGTGGTTAAGCACCACTGGGTTCAATGCCTTTATGCTTGGATATTCTTTTGATTCCTTGACTCCAGTTTCCATACCATCTTAATTATATTCCAAATGGATTAGGGAAATAATTGCTTGGCCCTACTGCCTGGAATCTTGGCTACTTCCGCTGAATCTATCTTTCTTAGATCTTTTAGCAAGTCAGCCTGAGAAATAGACTTTGAGGATCTCCCTGAATATCTGCAGTCTTCCAATAATGATGTGAGTTTTCACCTCCCCTTCCCCCCATGTCTATGTAATTATGTTTTATTTAACTTTTCTTATTGAGATATTGAATGGGGCGGGGGTATGTGCGGGGCAGAGGATCACTTAAAATTGAATTCTATGGAGTTTGGATAGGATTTTTTCTACAACTTTTTCCTTCAGAATATTGTCCATTGTATTTTCAGAGGCAAAGATCCAACAGGGAGGCAGTTAGAGAAAGGCAGAAAAGCCATGAGGAAGATGGACTGGTGGGAGAATATCACCCCCTGGAGACATGCAGGTGACCCATGGAAGCTCATGAGGGAATGTTTCAAAGCAGCAGCCATGTCTAAGAAATGGAGCGTGGACAAGGCTGCTCCAGGCTGTTCAGTCTCCAAATCCCACTCCTGGGGTTTAGAATTTTCTTGGGTGTACCCTAGGGTGTGGTCACACTGATGCACACTTGATGTCAGTGATCTGGACAAAGCTTTCATACACATTCAGATCAATACTCAAAATGATAAAAGAGAGAGAGAGAGAGAGAGAGAGAGAGAGAGAGAGAGAGAGAGAGAGAGAGGAAATGGAAAAGGAACTTCCAACTCACTAGTTTTGGGTTAGCTGGGCTTTAGACACAATTACTTCGTGTGATCCAGAGTGAATGACAATCTCCATCTGACTCAGCATTAGGTGCCTGGAGCTCAACAGATCTGTTTTTCTGTCTGATATTTCCTAATGCTTTAAGATAATTAGTTTGGTCAAATAGCCCCATAAAGATGAATGGGAGGGATGTTTTCAAAGTCTACCTTGATATCAAGTAGACATCCTTTTCATAAATGATAAGAAGCTAAAAATAGCTTCTACTTGACTAATTGAATTCAACAATCAGAAAGTCAGATCCTGACGTAACAGCATTATTAGAAGGATCTTGCCCCTTTTCTCAAAAGACAACTCTGCCATCAGATCTTTGACCACACAAGAGAAGCATGACTCTAATTTCAAAGAAGAACTTGCGAGAATTTCCTCAAGAAATATGATAGCAATTTGTTCACTTATCATCCAGTTAAGCAAGAATTTGGGAGCCTGTTCTTTTGTGCCAGAGACCATGCCAATACCCTCTTGTACATTTTTTTTTTCATTTAATTCTCATAAAAAAGCTATGAAGTTGTTGCCATTATCATCCTCGTTCTTCAGAGGCTCAAGAGGCTGCATAACCTGTCCAAGGTTGTATGTGAAATAACTGGAGGAGTTAGGATTTGACTCATTTCTGTTGCTCTCCGAAGTTTTCTCTTGTAATCACTAAATAATACCATGTCCCTGAAGATTTAAGTCACGGAAGACAAACAGAATAGCAGAAGCAAGTTCTGCCATCCAGCTGCTACATTTTCTTAAGGAATATCACAGAATCGCCCCCATCAGGAGAGGGTCCTTAAAATATTTGTGTCTCCCGCGAGGAAAATGACTTTGGCCTCTGACTGTTGTTCTTGCAACACGCCACAAGGGGGCTCAGTGTAGAGTGACCTCCCTTCTGAGTGTGAATTCCCAGAGGGTAGGAAAGTTGTGGGAGCCAAATTGGTGTTTCCTGTCTTCTTACATTCCAAAGCTCCTCCCCACGGAGCTTGAAGGAAGAGCCACACCTCCACTGAAAGCTTAACATTGTACATACTGGACTCAAAGGGAGACTCATTTAAAGCTGGCCTCAAATTTCCCATGGGAGTCTTTGTCAGTACCTTTAGTTTCAAGAAACCAGTTGCTTATTGGTAATTCTTTCTTCAGATGAACAAATTAAATCCAGAAAGAGCTTATAAAATTTCAAGCAAAGAAGTCTGTGGCTTGATTAAAAAAAAAAAAACCACAACACACACACACACACACACACACACACACACACCTCAACTGGCTGCTAGTAGAGAACACCTGGGTAGGTGAAAAGCCCCTAAAGCAATAGAGTTTGTAAAGAATGTCACCGTTTGCTAAGTTGTGATCAAACTCCCCCCTCCCCACACCTCCACCTTCAACCTTTGGAAGATGAATCCTTTCAGAAAGAAAATTCTGTTCAGGCTCTGGAAGGGTGCCATGGGGTTTGCCCGTCACTAAAGCTGAAATGAACTTTTTCACCCCTTTTAAATATTTAAAAACGGAAAAATCTCCTGATACAGGCAAATAGGTCATGAAGTGCCAAAAAATGTATTTGAGAATATATCTGCCTTTGACATCAGGACTCCTGATCATACTCTGTCCATTTTGATTTGATTTACTGCCCCAATATGAGAGTCACCAAAATTTTAGCACAAGGAGCAACTCATATGCCCAGTGCCTTAGGAAAGAGAGATGGCTTCGGGGTAAATGAAAATAATGTTCTGACAATCAAATGGGTGTCTTTAGGCTTATTGACATTATCTTTTTCTCTAGAAAAGGGACAGATCAATTTAACACATACACACTGGGTACGAATGACTAATAATAGGTACTCTATGAAGAGAATGAGTTAAGCATAGAGACACAGATGAGGTACAGAAAGAAAGAGAAGATAAAGAGAATAAAAAACTTTTTATCTATTATGCCTTGAGCTGACCCTGTGTTGAGACCAAATTCTGCCCATCTATTATATTTTCCTTCTAAGATAAAACAATCTAGGGACCCTTAGTTCCTTGTTCTAAGGTTACATCTTGAATTACTTGTGCGGATATCTTGGTTCAGGATGAGAAGATTTCAGAAAGGAAGAAAGCCTAAAAGAATGTGATTCAAAGTTTAATTCTACAGTTATCCTCCATTTGAATTTCCCCTTCATGTTAACAGGAGCCCCTGACTTCTGTAGGACTTGTATCCATATTTCCATATTGGTCGTACGTAGGCGGCACCCAACCCAAGTTGGAGTTGCAAGGTGGTCTCAATGTGCAGAACTCACTCTTATGTGGGACGCTCAGGCTGTACATTTTCTACCTTGTAAACTGAGAAACAGGGAGGCAGTCTGGGGCTGGGGGAGAGATAAAGAGAGTGAGAGAGAGAGAAGGAAGCACTTTTGCTCAAGGCGAGGGCAACGATGAGAAAAGCAGCAAGGTTCAGCTGGTGATCAGCACCTGGGTCCCACTCTCAGCATCTTTATAGAGTTGTGCAACTCCATGGGCTGCTGTGTGACCTTCATAAAAATCTTGCATTGATTCTCTGCTGTTAGCTTCAGTTTCTACTGCTTGCCATCAGAGCTTTCTAAGGAATACTGGTCTTCATGTGTCTCTGTTATTCAGGGGTTGGCAAGAGGCTTTCTAGATTACTGTGTATGGAAGAATGGATGGGGGCAGCAATAAAGGGATAATCAGCAATCATCCAAAACATTTCACAGATTCCATTCTGCACCACTCCAATGTATCTACAGCAGTCACCAGATAAAGTTTTCCTGGAAAGCTGTTTGCAGTGTTTCTCCAAGTTTGATCCAAAGACCCCTTTTACTAGGAATCTCATTGTTACAGTGCAAGATCTGAGACTCCGCTCCCTACTGAAGCGAGCTCCCTGAAGTTAGATCCGGGAATCTGCATTTTCAATAATGTTCCAGATGATTCTTAAACACTGGAGTTTGGAAACTAATGGATTAAAAATTTGATTGTGCCAGAATTTTTGTTATTGGTCCTGGAAAGGCAAATATACTCTATCAATATTTCTGATTCTGATATCAGAATTTGTCAATATTTCTATGGGGTGCCTGAGAACAATGCCTCCTTCTTTGTGTCTTTTTGGCTCAACTGGGCAGGCTCACCACTTGGACTTTTTCTGACTTCCCTTCCCAGCTGGAGTTTAATTAGATAGGTTTAGTAACTTTTGGGATCCAGAACTCTGCAGTTTCTTCTGGTCAGGATATACCTTGCAACAACAGAGGAAGTTAGTTTGTAGGTTTCGTGGAGGTCATTGGCAAGATTTGGTGTAAGTTTTGTTTAAGCTCTTTAAAGCATCTCTGGCACAGGACCAAGAAATGAGCGCTTAAAAATGGGGGAAAAAAATCAATGGACTAATCAATATGATGAATATATGGCTCCATTAGCTACTTCCCGGTCTCTGGGATCTGAATGATGGTTTCTGCATTTTCTTTGTTGCAGGTTTTTGATGGAAAATTAGATTAGGGGGAACTTTCACTGCCTGTTTTGAAGCTGCTTCCTCTTGTCTCAATGCTTAACTTTGGACATTTCTACACTTGAGGTATGAGAGACTTAAAGAGCCTCTTGGATCAACAAGTCTGTTTTCCTTCTTTAGTCCTCCCAAGAGTACTGAGACTTCTCCAGAGATGAAATTCAATTGCCTCTAACCTACTCATTACCTGGTGACTTCACTCAGTGAATTTGTTCCTTTGCTAGGCCAACTTAAACATTGACCCTGAAATTTTTTTCCTCAAGTGACTTGTTTAACCACATTTTACAACTCTGTTCTTGACAGAGGTATACAGGTCAAATGGGTACTTAACAAAGGAAAGTTTACAAAGTGAATACTTCCATTCAAGGAATTCTGGAAATTGGAGAGGAAATGATTAGGGAACACAAAGGGCATAAGCTAGTTCGTTGACTTCCATGTTGAAAAATAATGTCCTTCCATAGAACAACACAAGCACTCTCCAAAGATGTATCCACAAAACATACTTATTCTAGCAGAAGTAGAGCTGTTGTGGAAGGATTTCTGATGCATGATTACAGAAATAACTTTCTAAACCCTAACTAAACTGCAGAGAGGTTTTTCAGAAAGGTCCTCTTCTATCAGAGAGAGGTTAGGTACATACAATGAGTACTGAGTCAACATTTGTTTTTTGCTAACCACTCAGTAAATTCTAGCTGAGATCTTGTACTAAGCTATAGTTCTAACAAGGAAAGTGGGACCTGTTTAGCAGTTTTATGTTTCTATTGACTTGCTAGCTTCAGTGACTATGCCTTTATTAGAGGTTATTATGATGTAAAGGGATTTCAAGTCCTGGAAGGGTTACAAGGAGGTAGTAATTGGGTCTTCTTCCTTCACTGTATTTCCCTAGAGAATGTGCAATGGACTCCATACAGATTACTAAATAAGCCTAAGGTATCAGACCCTCTTCTCTAAGTATTCCTATAGATTACAGACATGAGAGAGGCCCTCTGAGGGCTTATGACCTAGGCATCAAGTTAGACATAGCAAGGCCACTAAAGAAAATAGGCCAGCTTGTAAGACTCAAATGAGGTCTTTAGATAAGGAGACCGTGCATGTAAAAAGGATGTGGAAGAAAAGAGAATAGTCACCAAAAAAGGTGGGACTTAAAATTGTCTAGAATAGAGAGTGAACTTTCTTTTTTTCTTTCTTGGTGGTGCTGGGGATTGAACCCAGGGCCTTGTGCATGGGAGGCAAGCACTCTACCAACTGAGCTGTATCCCCAGCCCTCCTAAAGAGTAAACTTACAGCAATAGTAGATGTGATTGGAAGGCTGGGCAGGGGAATAACGGTGGCCAGAGTATTTTGCCAAAGAAAAGTCTGTATTTCTCTTTGTGGACTACTCTAGGATATTTACTTATATTTTAGTGCTGGGTTTCTGGATGTTAAAGCTACAGTGAAATTATATCTTTTTCTAATGGAAAAAGATGAATGTATGCCAGTTAGAACAAAGATTATTTGCCTTTATTTTAAAGATACTGACTACTGACAATGCTTCTAACCATTTTTTTTCTTTCTTTCACATGGACGTGATCTTGATTGTTCTCAGTGAAAGCTGAGGCCATACTCTTGAAATTTGGCTTTGGGAAAGTTGTTCTGAGAGGGCCACATTACTGAGTTTCAAACATGGAACTTTCTAATGCTTTAATTTGATAACAGGGATGATAGCATATCCCTTAAATAAATCTTCCCAAACAACAGTTGCCTCACAAAGTGTTTCAGGCTCCTAGCAAGAATTGCATGAAAGATTCTGGGAAGTAGTTTGGCAATAACTACAAAAAAGAGGCTGAAATAGGTCATCCCATTGACCTAGTAATTTCATGTCTAGAAATCTGTCCTGTCCGTCTGAGGAATAATCTGAAACACAAAAGATGTCTATTTCAGTATTATCTATAATAATAAAAAATGGAAAAAATAAATGTACAAGTTGTTAGCAAATTAAATTTTATACATCATGAATTATCAAGCATTGAACTGTAAATGAATAACATAAATTGTCTGAAGCTTATTGCTGTGGTTGGAATCTGGACTGTCCCCCAAAAGCAATGCCCAGAGGTGGGGCATTTGAGAAATGAGAGATCCTGAGGGCTCTGACCTCATTACCTGCTTAATCTCTTTGATGGGTTAATAATTTGAATGGACTACTAGGAGGTGGTGGAAACTGTGGGCAGGTTGGGCATGGTTGGAGGAAGTAGGTCACTGAGGACATGGCCTTTGGGGACTATATCTTGCCTCTACCTCCTTCTTGCATGTTCTCTCTCTTTTTCCTTCTCTCTCTCTCTCTTTCTCTCACTCCCCTTTCCAGCTGTCATGAGTTGAATAGCTCTCTTTCATTACCTGCTTCCACCATGATGTTCTGCCTCACCTCAGGCCCAGAGCAGGAGAATCAGCTGACCTTGGACAGAAAACTGAAACTGTGAGCCAAAATAAACCAAAATAAACCTCCTCTAAGTTGTTTGTATCAAATGATAAAAAGCTGCCTAACACACTTATGCCATGAAGTGAATAAGTAAGATACCTACGAAACTCAGCATAGTCCTTCCCATATTGCTGATTAGTTCCTGGAAATTAAATATTATTAGCAATGACTATGCAAATATGTGGAAAATATCCACAGAAAATATGTGAAAGCAATAGGCTACAAGGCTAATTACTATGGCGTTATGACCAGGAGTAATTTTCAGGAATGATTGGTTATTTTAAAGTTTTCCTCAATAAGAGATTTGTCCCTCAATAATAAGAAAAAAATGCCTGCAAAATTATAAAGAAAAAAAATCGTACCATTAAAACTTAAGCATGGTAAAGTTTGGTGCTCTTATCTCTCACTGATTGAAGGGCGCAGATGTAAATTTGATTAGGAGGCATGCAGGAGGCTTCGTTGTCTTAAGTGAGAGGAACTTCTTTAAAATCTCTCACTTATGTGGAAGACCCATCTGTCCTCAGATGGAGAATGCTAGAAGGGGTGCCTCAGGCTCTGTGCTGAAAACATGGAGCTGATAAAGTTAAGGCAAGCAGAGTGATGTAGGGTGGTCTGGAGCCGGACTGCCTGGGTTCAAATCCTGGATCCATTACTTTCTTATAGGAATGTGAGGAAACCAGTTAGCCCTTCCATCTCTGCCTCATCTGCATGTGGGGGACAATAGTATCTAGCCTCATGGAGTTACCCTGAGAACTACAGCATGCAACTGTAAAGCATCAGGGATAGCACTTTGTTCTTGAAAAGCACACAGTAAACGTGAGCTATTACATTACTAAGTCTAAGGCTCCATTTCTGAGGCTTGTTATAGTGTCTGTGTTGGAAGCCTGGCTCTGTGCCGTATACTGCCACTGGCCCCAGTTACCTTCCTCCTGTTGTTTCAGTAAGGACACATGGAAAGGACGGTGTCAATATCTTCTAAACTCTTTCTAGAAAGGAAAAAAGAAACAGGTTCACAATTATTCACTCACAGGCATGCGTAAGTGAATATAAACTAAGGATGTCTTGTTTATGCAGATGATTGGCTCAATAATAGGATGATAACTCTAATGAATTAATTTGCTACGTATCCATCCTGGCTCCATAAAGCAGTTGGCTCTTCTTAAGGATGTTAGTGCATTTCTCATGTTTGCCAAAGGAATGGCAAAAAACACAGAAAAGGAAGACACCGAAGAGACACGAAATCCCAGAAAACAGTAAATAATTTTATCTCATGGCTGGGTTTGACCCAATCATAAGAGTGACCACACAAGAAGAGAGCATAGGGCTCTGTACTCGAGTATACCCTGGGGAACACTATAAGAGTATGTTAGGGAAAAGTCCAGAAAACTTGGAAAAAGGTTCCAGCACTTTGTTTTAAAAAACAACAAAACAAATCAGAAACAAAAACCACAACAAAACTGCACATGCACTGCTAATTATTAACACCCTGCAAACCTCCCCCGCACCACAAATAGAGCTACATTTCTCCAGTTTTCATCAATTGACCCTATACTGAAATGTTTTCTTAAAAATATGTCTGAGGGAGCTTAGACACCAGGTCCTCTGGCCCCCTGAAATGGAGTCTTTTTGAGAAGCCAGTCATACATTAATTCTATTGAAATATATGCTTCACTTGTTAGTGAAACAAAACAATTTGAATTCGCTAAGGTCACACTAAACCAGGCCTTTGCTCTGAAGTTAAAGGCTCTAAATAGATCAAAACATTCTTTGTAATGCCCTTGAGTGATCCATTTATTGCACTTAACTTTCTCATTACTTAAATGCAAAAGACTAAAGTTGAAGAGGCCAAAACATACATTTGGAAATTTCAGAAAACATAATAGACTGAGAGAGATAATGTAATACTTCTCCATGAAGAGGAGAGCTTGAAGATCTTGATTACAGCTTCCCTCCCCATCCCTCACACATTCAAATCCAATATATGTGCTTTTATTAATGCGTGAGTGCAGAGATATGCATAAATGAATATTGATAAGGCAGGATACTGTATATTTATGAGATTTTATATGTTTTCTCTTTATGTTTTATTTGTATTTATATCTAGTGCTGCATACTGTATATATGTGTTTGTAAGTATAGCAGCTATGAAAAGAAATAAGATTTTAATCGATTTCATAACATTTTGCAACCACGTATATACTACCATCTATTTCACTGATGGGCACTGGTATGGGGAGGGGGGTGACCCTTTCTATTGGTCTCAGTGAGAACTTGTAATAAATATCTTAGTGCTCAAGTGAGATTTTACAAACAACCTCGTGTTATAATGCAACCATATCCTTGAAATTTTACATGCATAAAAGTCAGAAATTTGGAGTTGTCATAGTAACATTAATTTTGGCCCTTTCCAAAAGTGCAGTATTTTGTCATATAGCATAAAATGTTAATGCTCGTGCCTCTGTGACTCGGCAATGAGACTGAGTTACATTTGCCATGGAAATCGTGAGTTTGGAGAGCTTTACTGTCGACATTTAAAATCAGAGGCATAGCATGTTGCACTAAACTTCCCTAATTAAAAAAAAAAAATACAAGACAGAGTAACAAACTGGACAAAAGGGCAAAGAATAATATTATTTTTGAAATGAATAGAACAAATGGAAGAAAGAAACAGGAAGATGTTAAAAGATTTGCTGGGAGAAACTTAGCGATCCAGACGTGTTTATCCAAATCCAGTACACATTTTAACAAAGGCTCCAGCGTCAAAGTTGGTGCATTTTGCCACAAAAAATACGAGTCTCTGTTCTGGATAAGCAACATCTGGATAGAATCCTGCAGCAAACAAACAAGGCAGAGTGTCATGTTTCTGTCCCAAGGGATTGGCAAAAAGGAAATAAATAATCATCTTTTGTAAGAGGGTTAAGCAAATACTTGTCTGAAGACAGATATCTAATTAGGGGTATTTCAAAAAATGTCTTTGCACTTCTGGGCAGTGATATTGGCCAAATGACATTGTTATACTGTGTGCATGTACAGATATGTTAACAGCAAATCTCACCATTATGTACAAGAATAACGCACCAGTAAAAAGGGGGGAAATGCTCTTGCTAGTCTACGATTTTTAATAAAAAAGTGAATGTTTCTCAACTTGTATATAGAGCCGGAAGGTGTGAGCTGGATGCACTGCTGATGTGCGTGGCACAGATGAAGGTGAAGAGAGAGCCCTCCTGGTAGCCTCTAAGCTGCAGGCCCTGGAGTGGGGGCCTGGTGATGGGGTGGGAGAGGAAAGGAGAAGTGGAGATGGCTTTCGTCTCCTTTGGCTGTCTCTGTGCCAGCTCTAAGGATGCTGGCAGCACCTTTGGTGGAAATCCTTTGACACCAGAGTTCAAGAGCAGCTTTACCTGAAAGCAGAGGTAACCTGTGTCTTAGTTAGTTTTATGCTGTTAAAACAGATACCTGAGACTGGAGAACTCATGAAGGGACAAGATCTATTTCTTCCACTTTGGAGGCTGAGACGTCCAAGATGGAGAAGCTGCATCTGGGAGAGTCCTTCTTCCTATGCCTGGTTGGTGAGAGGGCAGAAGGCGGAGGTGCAAGAGTGAGAGCAAGAGAGAGAGAAAAGGGGACTCACGTTTATAACAAATTCATTCATTCTTGAAATAAAAAACCCACTCCCAGAGATAATGGCACTCATCTATTCAAGGGAGCAGAGCCCTTCTGACCTAATTAGTTCTTAAAGGTCTTACTCTCAACATTGTTGCATTGGGGATGAAGTTTCCAACAGATGCTTTTGTGGGGACACATGTGGCCTTTCAGAAGCACACAAACTCATAGTGGCTTTTGATTCCTATGATTTCGATTCTTTTTAACTGAGCCCAGGGATGATAGGATCATGTGATGTCTCCACTCTTCTTTAAAATCAAACTCAACCTGCCCCTCTTCTTGTCCCTTGTTCTTTGTTCTTCTGAAATTCTTCCTCCTTTTGGCAACCTTCCTGTGTCTTTTACTCTAGTTCCCATTTGCACAAGAATGTCTAGCCAGAATTCTATGAAAATCTGTGATAATATTGATTGGAACCTATCCACAAAGTGAGAATCTCCTCCTCCAATAGGAAAAGCCATACATTTTTTTTTTTTTAAAGGAAAATGCTTTTCCTTTGTATGTAATGCAGTCTGTTGAGTCTAGAAAGTCTGGCTATTAGAGTTGGTATGTGCGTGTTAAGTGGTAGTTTTCTCCTTCCCCTCCTAAGGAAGCTGTTATTAAATTGGCAGTGTACCTTATAATTGAAGGCATCCTAGAATTCAGGACATACTGTCATTTCATGTCCTTCCAGTCTGCTCTTTCCAGTAACTCTGAGTTATGCTCCTCCACATAATTTTGAAAAGGGTGTCTTGTCTTACTTATTTCTTTTCTGCACTAATTCTTGGGCACAATGCTGTACTGGTAGTTCTATTGTTATTATCTTAACTTTAGTCACCTGTTCACTCCTAAACCCATTGAAATTTGATTCTCCCCACCCACTACACTTCAGTAGGTATTAGAGATCACCAGTGATCACAGATGGCCACAGTCTGTGGAAATGTTCTCAGCATCTTTGTGTTTCCTGGTCTATGTTGCATCTCTGCTGATAAGACTGGGCCACTTTTCCTTCCTAAAACTTTTCTCCTCCTTAGGTCTTCTTAAGCTATTTTTGGTAGTGTTCTACCCACCTCCTTTCATAATTTCCTTTCTGGCTCCTCTACCTCCTCCTCCCCTTAAATTCCACCTCTTTAGGGGGTTTCGTATATGCTTTTTGTGTTAGCTACTGGATTATTTTACCCACTCTTCCAGCTACAGTTATCTAGATTTGCACCACCAAAAGGATAACCACTAGCCACATTCAGTTATTTGAGTTTGAGTTGATTAAATACATGGAGGAGTGAGGGGAAGAGAAGAATGAAAGAACTTTGGATGGTGTAGAGGAAAATGGGGTGGGAGGGGGTGGGGGATGGAAAGACAGTAGGATGAAACAGACCAGTATTACCCTATGTATATGTATGATGGTGTGAATCTACATCATGCACAGCCATAGAAATGATAAGTTGTACCCCGTTTGTGTACAATGAATCAAAATGCCGTCTATAAAAATAAAAAAAAAATTAAAAAATAAAATAAACATAGAACTAAGATTCTTAGTCATACCAGCCACATTGCAAGTACTGACTGGACATATGGTCTAATAGCTATCATATGGAACTGCTCAGATGTAGAACAATTTCATCATTATAGAATCCTCTCTTATACACTCTTCCTGTATGTGCTACTGATTCCCAAACTGCAACTCAAATCCAAACTCCCTTTCCAGGCCCAAACTTGGAGTTAACAAGATCAAAATTCAGAGAAGTAAGGTGGGAACAAAGTCCAATATTTGGTTATTCAGATGTTTTGGCTACATTCACCTCTGGAATTTTGAAGTTCCCTAGCCAATACTGACAACGTTCTACTTTCCATGACATGTGAGATTAATGACAATCACATGGTAGGCCCAGGCTTTGATAGCACTATCCTACCCACACACAAATTTTGCTGGGAGGTAATACACTATGATGATTTAAAATCATTGCAAACTATTCATGACCTTACAGCAATGGCCTGCAGCTTAGAGAAGACAGGCCGTACATGGAAAACAACTTTCCAGACGGCGGAACTCCACTGCTTTTGGATGTTTGCAATTTCTGCCTTGACGTGCCCAACATTTTCACCTTCCTTCCTGAAATCCCTCCAAAACAGTTCCTTCCGTTTCCTTTGCTTTCTTTTTCATGGCTTCACCTTTTCTACTTCCTCCAGACTGGGAAACATGGGGCAACTTGGCTTCCTTCCTTTTGCTCATACGCCATATCCATTCTCTCACCAGGTTTGCAGGATGTAACACTGTCCCTGGACTTCTCTGCCTCATTCTCAGTCCCATGGCTACTTGGGAAGAGCTAGTCTTTATCAAAACTCAGCAGGATCATAGTAACAGTTCCATCCCTTTCCTCACCAAGTCCTTCCATCTTCCATCATGGGGTAACTTCTAAGATCTTTTCCCTCTTATTTAAAATATTTCCCTGATTCTTCAGGGCCTCCTTAGACTCCTTGGCCTGGCAATTCTCAAATCACTTCTCTCTTTCTCATTCATCACCTTTCCCACCATAGGACCATTTTTTCCTTAAAGTTTCCCCAAAGTTCCCCAAAGTTATATCCCTTCATGAGGCATTTCAAAAGCCATTTCTCCATGAAACTTTTTCCTGCATTCTTACTTTTCATACCCTAATTGGTTATGATCTCTATCTCTTCCTTTCTCTCTGTGTCTCTCTCAAGAAATAGCAAACTAAGGCCTTCAGGCTGAGTCTAGCCCACCTCCTATGAGCTACAGATGATTATTACATTTTTGAATGGTTGGGAAAAAATACAATCAGAAGAACACTCTGTGACATGTGAAAATTCTATGAAATTCAAATTCTATTATCCATAAAATTTATTGGGAAGCAGGGACACCCATTGACTTATATATTGTGTAAGGATGCTAGGCTACAGTGCCAGTGTCCAGTACGGGCCACAGAGACGAACTTGTTTTTTATTTTTATTTTTATTTTTTTTAATTAATTTGTTCTAATTAGTTATACATGACAGTAGAATGCATTTTGATAAATAATACATAAATGGAGTATAATTTGTCATTTTTCTGATTGTATATTTGTAGGATCACATCGGTCATGCAGTCATGTATGTACATGAGGTAATAATGTCTGTTTCACTCTACTATCCTTTCTATCCTCATACCCCTTCCCCTTCCTTTCCTCCCCTCTACCTAATATAAAGTAACTCTATTCTTCCCTAACTTCCCCCTTATTGTGAATTAGCATCCACCTATCAGAGAAAATATTTGGCCTTTGTTCTTTTGAGTTTGGCTTATTTTGCTTAGCATGATATTCTCCAATTCTGACTCTGTGTAGAAAAAACTTGACAATTCCTGATTTATATTCATCTTTAGGTCTGTGTCTATATATAATCTATATCTGTACATAATATGTATCAATCTATGCATCATCTGTACATGCTTTTTTACCTCTCTATTACTTAGTCACTTGGCTAAGTTTACCTACTTGTGGTTTGTTTACTTGTCTTTCTAACCTCCTGATAAATAGTAGGCAACCCGAGAGCATATATATTGACTTTATTGTTCATCCTTATGTCTTTTTCTAGCACTAAGCACAAGACCTTACACATACCAAGGTGTTCACTAAATATTTTTACTGAAGTGATAAAATATGGTTTGGTATGCAAAATCACTTCAGGCTAACTTTGGTGTGAATTATAACACATTATGATATGTACCCTTATATGTACTTAAACACACACACACACATACAAATAGTTATTTATACCCAAACAAATGTAAATATTTATATTAACATACAGTGTTTAAAAACAGAAACCTGTGATTTCTGTGGGATAACACTGATAAAATAGCATAGAAGTAGATTACATTTTTCAGATATGGACATATATTCCAAATATTTTATATCTGAATTATAACCCATTTTCTCAACTGAATTGTAGTATTTTTCTTCTCTGATGAATGCTTAATCCTGTTGTAAGTGGTGGAAACTCATTCATTGGTACTTCCATGTTTTCAACACCTTTGATCTTGTCAAAGAGCATGCCTCTCACTATCAGTTCACACAATTGTTGGATGAAGAGAGAAACAGGAAAAGCCTGCTGCAGTAGAATGGTTTAATGCTACATAGTACTTGCTTCTGCAGTCCAGAAGCATGCCAATGACCTGCCTCTTGTAAAGCATATGTTTCAATTCAATTTTTTGCCACATTGGCAGAAAAACTTAGCTAAATAATTTCTTTTGAGTTCCTTTGGCCAAGCTACAATTTTTTTTTTTTTTTTTTTTTAAAGACTGGCAGGAGTTAGACTGTGAGCTCATGAAACAGAGCTGTATTGATTGACACCCAGAAAGCTTGAACCTGCATGCTTGGATTCAGAACCCCTGTGGTCTACTCTCTGAAATCTGAATAAGAGTGTAAGATGAATGAAGAAAGAGGCAGACAAAGGGAAGGAGTTATCATCAGTGGCCTTAATTTGTGAGTATATCTCAAAATTTCAAGAACCTAGGTAGTTCAGCATGAAACTATAAGTATTTGGGGGCAGGGTGGAACTTCAAGCCCTTAGTTTGGAAGTAGCCTGACTAGCCTGTAGCTTTTACTCTCCAATTTTATTTTCTGCAGAAGCCACTTGATGAAGGGCAATTCACATGCACATATTAGCCAGATTTTGACCCTTGTTCTTACTAAGGCCAGATATTATAATTGTATACCCTTACCCCATTAGCTTGTAGGGTAGAGATGTGCTATTACAATTTGCTTTCATCCTGCTGAGGATGCCGTGAAAGTTCTGGACTGCCCCTCAGATAACATCGGCTGTGGGTGACAGACGCTTCCTCAGGTTGTGAGAACCCTGATCCCTTCCATCTCTCTCTACTCCTAAGAGCATATTGGAACCTGAGGGAGTAAGAGAAGTGTTATCGAAGGGGTAATTTTGAATTCACAAAGCATTTTCTAATTTTAGTTCTGTATTACTTGTAATGAGAAATGTTAATTTTTCATAACCGATCCCAAATCTGTATCTGCCTATGCAATCTAGTTGAGATGTGCTGATCTATAAAATCAATTTAATTTTATTTTCACAATTATGAATAGCTTTTTAAAAACTCTGTTGACATTTGGATAATAAATACAGAGATTTTCTTCTTAAGACAAAAGACAAAAACAAAAACAAAAAACTATGTAGATTCCACAAATAATACATTATTAATCCAGAAAATATAAAAATAAATTAAAAACACTTGTAACACAATTCCACTAGCCAGATGTTATCATTGTAAATAGTTTCATTGAGAAAGATGAGGGTATTTCATTGCTGTTGTCTTTTACATTTCTAATATTATTCATGAGGTTAAACAGTTTTTATTTGTGAAGTAACTGTTTAGCTTTCTCTTTGGTGACTTGTGTAGTAGAGTACAGGCTTTGGATGTGAAAGTCCACTTTTGGTTCCAGTATTTATTTGCTCTATGGCTTTGGAGGCAGATATTTAAATACCCCATATTTTATCTTCTTCATTTGTAGAGTAGGGAAACCAAGAGTGCCTTCTGCACCAGCTGGCTGAGAGAAATAAATGAAATGTTTTCTATAAATTCTTTAGCATGCCTCTTGGAACACAGTAAGCACTCATGATATGTTAGAGGTTGCTAGAGGGAAGCATTTCAAAGCATCAATAGCATCCACTTATTTACCCCCAGGTTACTTTTCTATGGCAATAAGCAAAGTGTTGTAAACAGGGACTTGATGTGTCTTTGTCTGGTTTGAACATAAGTCTAGAGATGCTCAAGTTCAAGTGTGGGTACAACTATAGCTATTCTCAAAACCATAGCTATTCTCAAAGCCCCACCAAGAACCCTCCCATGAGGAGGAATCAAGGATTTTCACATTGTACTAGAGAGATTAACAAAAATTGAATATCCCTAGAATCTGTATATATCGTCCATCCATTAGTTCCTATACCATTTGTCTCTTCCTGAATTGAGTCCTGCTTTTTCAGACAGAAACTCTTGCAAAGAAGAAATTGCATTTGAAGAAAGCAAAAACACTGCTAGTGCCAGAAGTCTACTGGAATGGTAGGAGTCTGTGTGCTCACAGGCAAAGAGGCTTAAGTCCTAGCCTTGCCAATGGCCACAGAACCCATGTGGCCGTGGATATTTTAAAGACATTTCTTAATCCTGTGAGAACTTTTCATCCATCTGTGTGATTTTTGATTTAAGTGACCAGCTGCTTTAAAATAGACTAAGCATATGACATGGACACTCAGTACATCTTGAGAAGCAGGAGGGATTTTATTCATTGAGAACTGCATTTCCCTCATTCCTGCATGGTTCATCCCCATATTATCTTTCATTAAAGCTTCTAATGTTAGTAAGAAAGACTCCTTCCATTCTACTTACAATCCAAGTAAATGGTAGCTCTTCATCTCTCATCTGGCTTCTTCAGATTGCTTATATTACCTTCTTCTGCCATGCCTATTTGGGTGGGTTTTCACTAGAACTGCAGGAGCATAAGAGAGCAAGAAGTTTCAAAGCAGATGTATCATGCCTTGCAATGCAGGTGAGCAATAACTTCAAGAGGTTTGGAACCCAGCTTTACCCTCATTTTCCAGTGCCGACTGAAATGCAATCAATAAAGCCAACTTAGTTAAGAAATGAGTCATTTCAGAGAATCGGGAACACTTCAGAGTGGAGCAGGTTATTTAGCACAGGTGTTTTAATAATTGTAATATATTGAACAACCTTGCCCTGCTGGGCGGCCCTCAGACTCACAGTGGTTGTCTCCTGCTTAGGCCCAGTTCTGCCCTTGAAGACAAGGGGAATTGTGAGCCTGCAGGATTTTCAAAGTCATGGCTGAAACGGAAATCGGATCGTGTTGAAGTTCTGGCAGCCACTACACCTTTGTCTGGGTTGGGCTTGAAGCCTGTGCTTTCTGGAGGCGTTTCTTTGTATCTGCATTTACAATTAGCTTTTGAAAGGGAGGGCTGGAAGGGGAGACTCTGCGATGTGGGAATCAGAGAGACTCCTGCATGCCACTCATCGCATTTTTTCCCAAGGAATCTCAGGAACACACAAAGCACAGGTGGTAACGTGATGGAGGGGAGGGTGAGTGTAAGGGGGGTGATAATTGATGGGGGCCGGGAGTCCAGACCGCAGCTGTCCCCAGGTGCACCCAACTGCATCTGTTCTTCTGTGAGGTACTACACAGTAGCAGATTTTGGAGTGTTTAAGCAGAAGAAAACAAATCAGGAAAGTTAACAAAGCTCTTGGAGGAGGAAGGTGAGGCGGTGCAATTGCCACATCTGAGGAAGGAAGATTTCAGGAAGGGAGTTGATTGGATCAAGGGGTTTGGCACCCAGCGCCAGAGATACCGCCCATCCTGTCATCTGTGGACTTTGTGGTTCCGAGAAGGGTGAGCAGGTGGAGGTGGAGGACTCATTGGCTCCACACTGTCCCACGCTGATGAGCAAGTGCTGGATTTTTATCATGCGGTGGATTTGTGTGAAAACCTGGAGGGGAATGATAAAACTGAGGTGATGTTTTACTCCTTCTGTTCTGTCCTCTTCTTCATCATCTTTTTTTTTTTTTTTTCTATTTTTTCCCCCCATTTTTATTGGGACTCCAGGAAGAAAGTAGCACTATCTGCAGCTACCAGGAATGTTCTTCCAAGCCAGTGTTCCCCCCAAGTCTCCCTGATTCAATGATAATAGTAAAAGAAATAAATTCATTTACTGGATATGATACTTAATGCAGGCCTGAGGCTGGAGTCCCACTGTCTGTCCTGAGTCAGTGAGGAGGAAGGCCAAATTGACAACATTGGGATGATGGGAAACCCAGGCCATTTGTCATCCACAATTCACATCATATGATATATTTGGAGATTCCTCCTGACATAACTTACATGGGAAAGTCTTGAAAGGTCTTCACAATGTTACAACAAAGCCTGACACTGAGGGAAGCTGGTTGTTTCTTTTCCTTACTCCTTTTCTCTTTCTTTCTTTCTTTCTTTCTTTCTTTCTTTCTTTCTTTCTTTCTTTCTTTCTTTCTTTCTTTCTTTCTTTCTTTCTTTTTCTTTCTTTATTTTCTTTCTTTCTTTCTTTCTTTCTTTCTTTTTCTTTCTTTATTTTCTTTCTTTCTTCTTTCTTTCTTTCTTTCTTTCTTTCTTTCTTTCCATTGCTTTTCAAAGGTAGTGTTAAGCATTTTTCTGGCTTGGTTCATGGTAATAAAAAGGCATTATAAGAGAAGGAAGGTCAGAGTATAATAGTGAGTCTTACTGTCTCAAATTGCTTCCTACATAAAATAACATTGGCAGGTAATTCTTCCAGGGAGCAAGTTGCCAGCAGGATGGGAGCAGAGCAGTAGGTGAGGTGGGGTGGATCTCTGTAAAGGGTCTGGCATCCTCTGCACCTTAAAACTATATGATAAGGGATAAAGTGACTTGACACTAAGCAAATTATCCCAAAGGGAAAATTCCCCATGAGGAATTCCAAATATGGTTCCCGACAATATTGGGGCTTGAATTATTTTTGTTCTTCTCTTCTATTAAAACCTTCAACTAACATTTTGGTGTATCCAAAAGTCAAGTGGTAAAAATTACAACTTCCCCTTAGCCATATGGTAAAGTATACAAGGCTCTTGTTTCAAGAGAAATGAAAATAAACCAAAGAAAATCAGTCTTTGGAATGCATTAAATAAATAGGTTCATTCCAGCTTTTCACCAAGATTGGTGCTGAAAGCTAAGAAGGAAGCTCCTGCCCTTCTCAAAGCTGAAGCCAAAGCAAAAGCTTTGAAGACCAAGAAGGAAGTGTTGAAGGGTCTCCACAGCCATAAAAAGAAGATCCTCAAGTCATCCGCCTTCTGGTGACCCAAGACATTGTGGCTCTGGAGGCAGCCCAAATATCCTTGGAAGAGCACCCCCAGGGGAAAAAAGCTTGACCACTATGCCATCATCAAGTTCCCCCTGACCACTGAGTCAGCCATGAAGAAAATTGAAGACAACCACACACTTGTGTTCATTGTGGATGTCAAGGCCAACAAACAGATCAAACAAGCGGTAACGAAGCTCTACGACACTGACGTGGCCAAGGTCAATACCCTGATCAGGCCTGATGGAGAGAAGAAGGCATACATTGGACTGACTTCTGATTTTGATGCTTTGGACATAGCCAATAAAATTGGGATCACCTAAACAGAGTCCAGTTATCTAATTCTAAATATACCCTTTTTTTTTCCAACATAAAAAAATAGATTCATTCCAGGTCAAGAAATAACACTTTAGTTTTTAGCAACACCATCCAGGCAGTTTTGAACATTTGGTACCAAGGTTTCAGAGGTGCTCTTGATTGATCCTTTCATAAATGCATGGAATCCACCAGATAGCATGCTTTTGACTGCAAGTCAAAATATACTATTAAAATATGGAATACTATTAAAAATTGATTGAACAAGGAGAACTTATATACTCATGACACAGGAGCACAGAAAGCAAAAAGTTCCAAGTTTTATTAACTGCCTGACCAGAGGGAATATTAATGTACCAGGCTCTTTGCATCTAACCTTCCCACCATCCTCAGTTTCTCCAACATGGCTGCCAGAGTGCTAGGTCCCACTCACTACCTCACAAACTATGTGGAGAGGTGAAAAAGAGGAAATTTCTCATTTAATGCCTCTTTTTATACAGGAGGAAACTTTTTATTCCTGAGATTCCTTCATTCACTTCCCTATAAGTCTGGCTGGCCAGAGTTGTATCACCTGCCATCAGTGAAGGCACAGACTACAACAAATAACTCAGTCTATTCAGTGTGAATGGTGCACACTACATTTTGACACATTGTTTCACCCTGGGAATATTCTATTTGTAAAATTTCCTAATCCTAAGAGAATAATCTTCAATTTAAGAGAGAATTATTACATTTGATCCTCCAGAACTGCTGATTCTGCATCCAAGTATTCAGCCTACTGTGAATCAAAAACATTTTACATTACATATGTACTAAACACATATAGACCTCATCTTCTTATAATTATTCCCTAAATAAACCAGTATTGCAACTGTTTGCATAGCACTTGCACTGTATTAGGTATTATAAAGATTTTTTACTTCATATAAAGTATACATTAGGATGCTTATACCTCTATGAAAGTACTATGCCATTATATATAAGGAACATGAATATCCTCAGATTTTAGTAACTGAGGGGCAGGAATGTCATAGAACCAATTCCTCATGGATACTGAAGGAGGACTGTATTTTGCAATTTATAAATATGTATAAAAATAGACAAATTGTCTAATATTATGCACCATTTCACCAAATAAATATAACAGTGTTAAATGTGAGTGTAAGAACTTTCTGCCTTGTATCTGATGTGTAGACTAATACCTGGCTTATACTGGATGCTCCATCAGCATCTGTTGAAGAAGGGAATCCTTATTCCTTATCCATCTTAGAGCCTCTATTGGTGTCTCCTTCATGCCCTGGATCTTTGATTTCTTCCCCCATGAACTTTCTTCCAGCTTTGATCCACCCTGGGCCACCAGGATGTGTGTATCAGCACCTTCCTCACCCAGTATCTGACCTCATCTCATTCTTCCCCCCATCACTGATACCCTGCCTGCTTCTCTCCAGCTCTAACCTTCATTCCTCCTTAAGGCTTCTCATTATGTCCAAGAGTCTTTGACAGTGTCTTTGGTGCCCATTAAGATTTCTCCCATATTTTAAACTGTACCCTCCTCAGTGACAGGTTGCCAGTGAAGCCATTTGAAAGGGTGCCTCATCCTGGTCACAGAGGCTGGAACACATGCTGAGATGACTGGTGCCCAGGCAGGGAGTGCTGCCTCCTGGGCTGCCTTCAGATCTTCAAATCCTCCTCAGGCTGTCAAAATGGTGCTAGATTCCCTGTGGTCCTCAGAGTTGTGGGATTAAATGTGCTTTATACAGAAAAACCAAGACTCCTTTCATTAGAGTGTCACAGTTTCTCATATAAGAGCTGAATAAAGCTTCTTATCTTTGTTGCCTCCCAGAATTCATTGGTTTCTTCCCATGAGACACAGAGGCCAGGCACCAGTCTTTAAGGTGGGGCTGGGAATGGACATCACATCACTGACTCTGTTTCTCCTACTTCTGGTGTCTGATGCCCTTTGTACTAGAAGTATCTATTTTTCCAATCTCTTCTTTCTTCATTTCCTAAAATACAATTGTATGAACTTTATATGAGCTCAGACGGGAACAACACTTCCTTTTTTTTTTTAAATCTCCTTTTTTTTCCCTCCCTCCTTCCCTCCCTCCCTCCCTCCCTCCCTCCCTCCCTTCCTTCCTTCCTTCCTTCCTTCCTTCCTTCCTTCCTTCCTTCCTTCCTCCCTTCCTCCCTTCCTCCCTCCCTCCCTCCCTCCCTCCCTTCCTTCCTTCCTTCCTTCCTTCCTTCCTTCCTTCCTTCCTTCCTTCCTTCCTCCCTCCCTCCCTTCCTTCCTTCCTTCCTTCCTTCCTTCCTTCCTCCCTTCCTTCCTTCCTCCCTTCCTTTCTCCTTTTGCTGTGCTGGGGATGGAACCCAGGGCCTCATACAGGCTAGTCAGACATTCAATCCCCGATTGATGTTCCCTGCCTGACAGCACAGTTCTAATTCACCCTTCCTAAAAGAATTTAAGGTGCTTATTGCAGAAGCACAGAAGCCTGCCACGGGTAGAAGGCCTCGGAACCACTTATAGAAAGGATTTGACCCCTGACTTGTTGGAGGACTTCATCCCACAGTTCTGTGGTTTGTTCAAGAGATGCTTGCACGCCACTGGAAGATGCATGCTTCAACCAAGGGGCAAACTGAAAAGCTCAAGCCTCAGAGGCAGTGCTCAGGACATGCATGCGGGCTGCTGTCCTCGGTTGGGTGACTGGGAAAACTCTTATCTCCCAGTTTCCCAGAAGCCTTGGGTCTCAGATGTCTGCAGTGAGTGTCTGCTTGGGAATACTGGTGTTAGTGGCTTTATTTCCTTGTTGTCTCACTTCCCCATTCCCTCACCAGAGTTTCCTGGGATCATATTCCAAATACACTTCTTAAACTCACATCCGTATGTCAAGGTCTGCTTCTGGGAACCAGATCAAGACAGACACTCAAGAGCATTAAGTCTATCAGGATTAATTTTAAAAATTCTCACTCTCAAATGTACTTGGATTGACACTGGTGTTATATCCCTCTTATGGACCAAATTCAAGGGAATTCAGAGGAATATAATTTCTTTATGCTGGTTTTAGTAAAGGGCACGAGATATTTTGGAGCCAAAAAAGTTAAACAAGACAATGTGAATGCGAATATTTCCAAGAATAATACCTTGAGTTTTTAGTGACATTTTCTCCCTTGTTTATAAGAAGTATTCCTACAATATAAATGTACAGGAGGTTTTCTTTAAAAATTTTGACTTTCTTCTGTAGTGCTTCTGTTGTTGACAGTAACTCCAACTGCCTCTTGTTTGGTACTGAAGTTCATACAACAGACTATGAGCCAAAGTTAGTGATTAACTGTTTTGAAAGAATCTCCCAAAATACACTTGTTTGTAATATGTCTTGCTTTTGTGTCTCAGGTGTAAAATAATTGGCATTTTATACTCAATTTGACGTTTGCAAGTGATATGTTATATGCAGTTGGACTCAAGTGGCTTTGCAGGACACATTTTGGGAGTAGTGGCTCAATGCATTGCCATAATCCCAAGCCACCTGGAGGAGAGACTCCATCTCTCTGTTTTTATCCCAGTCGTCAGGAAAATGCCCAATTTTCCTTCTGGGGTACACTTATTTCCTTCTAAACATAACAATTCATAAGTGGTATATTATCTTCTCCAAGAGTAACTATCTCCAACAGTAACCTCAACTATATTTTCTCTTTTTCAGAGATACCACTTTTTAAAATAACCCGAAGTGGTGTGAATAAATTAGCCTAACACTGTTACTTTCTTTGCTATATTGGAGACCAAAACCACCGATTCGGATATACTCAGTGTGCCATGTTTTTAATTGAAGTACATATATCCATATTAAGAATACATGATATTTAAAATTAGATATTATGAGAAACAGATAGCCCATATACACACTTCATTCCTAGGGATTAACCAGGTCTAAATTCTCCTACTCTCTTAAAAGACTATGAACTGAAGGGGTGGCTGAGATCACTCTGTCTCAAACACCTGAGTCTCTGACTTACGAAAATGGCCCAGAGCTTGCTTTCTTTCTTTTGGGGGCATTACTTATCCTTCAGTGTCTGGCATGCAGTTCTTACTAACCCGAGTCTGTTCATTCCAGTGGCTTCTCTGGTCCTCCCTCCTGCCCTACTGCTGGTGACTTCAATGGGTGCTGACTTAACCCTTTGCCCCAAGACTCCCCATGTGCCACTCAAATAGCAATTTCTTGGACTTCTTCTCTCCTGTGGGGCTGACTTTGTTGAAAATTCTGGGCTACAGAAGACATCGACATCATGGAAGCCCAGTCATTTTGTATTAGAATTTTAAATGTCCTTCTTTGTAAATGCACTTCCGGTCCCCCGCCCTACCCGGCCTGGGGTATTTCTCGGATAGCATCTCCCCATCAGATGCCCTGGTGGAATCACTGTCAACCTGCTTTCCTGCCCCTGTGTCCACCACTCATCAATTTCAGCAAAACAAACTCAAATTCATTTCATTTTATTCTGTTTAGAAATTCAGCTGAATCCTACTTCTGTCCTCTAGTGTGGGCGGTCTATGGTTTTACACCTAAATGGCCTATCAAGGGATTTTCCTAAATGGAGACAGCTTCCTCCCTGAGAGGAATTCTGATACTGACTGTTAAGATGACAAATTGTCCTTTTACTCTGCTTTAAGAGCTTTATAACTGGTATTCTCAGATTCTGCCCTGCTTCAAGCCAGACTCCACGTGTTTTTAAAATGTGAACTTGATCTTGTCATTGATCCTTTAGCTTCCTGTAGCTCTCATTCCTTTTGCTCAAAGCTTCCTTCCTGGTGGTTTTCTAGGAGTAAGGATCAGCAGCCACTACCCAAGACTCCTGGAACCTTCTTCCTGAAAGAACAAATACTTTAATCTGTGATAAAGCAACAAAAAAGTGTTGACTTAGTGCCCTGACAGAAACCCATTGCAGCTGGAGGAAGAAAACCAAAAACAAGCCTCTGTCTCTGGGGAGGGGCAGGTATGCACGACAGCCCCAACACACATCTGGGCAAGGGCAGGGGTGTTTGCATAGGCAACATCCTCCAGACCCCCCCCCGCCCCCCCGCAAGCCCCAGGACCCTGGGCCTTCCCAGAATCAAAAATGAATAAAAGTGTTAGAGAATACTTTCCCTTCTTCATCTCTCAAAACACCAGACTAACAAATGTCCAGTGGTTATAGGAGTAGGATAAATGTAAGAGGGGAGAGCTGAAAGATTCTGTTTGTAGAGCTGCACAAACGGAAGGTCCACATCCAAGAGGGAAGTGGACATGCAGGAAATGACCTCTGTGATCCAGCCCTAGCCTAAAGAGGAGGTATGACCAGCAGAATTTGAAGGCTGAGTTATGGTGGAGCTAACTACAGTAATACCAAATCTGGCAACTGGTCAACTCCTGGGTCAGTTACAGAAACCTCCAACACTACTGACCAGCAGAAGGAAAGGTATGCTCTAAGGATAAACAAAATTTACCTCAGTATTTACCATTTCACACTAGAAGAGCAGCTTTCAACAACGACAACAAAAAAAAAACATCTGACAGATGCAAAGGCAAAATGCACTTGGAAAAGACAAAGCCGTCGACTCAGATATGATACACACAGCACGGTACTGATAAAAGGCAAGTACGTGCACCAGGAAACAATATGAAGCTCAGAGAGAGACCCACATAAGTATAATCAACGTGCTTTTTGACAAGTCTCCAAAGGAAACTGAATGCAGAAAAGATGTTTTTTTCAGCAAATGGTGAGGAAAAGCTTTATTTCCATATGTAAAAAAGTATGAAAAGAAGCTGAACATATACATTCAAATATTACACACACACACACACACACACACACACACACACACACACCCCAAAACCCTCGGATTAGGTCATTGCCTTAAATGTAAAACATAAAATTGTAAAACTTCTAGAAGAAAACTAATAGAATCCTGGGCTGGCCAAAGAGTGTTTTAGCTATGAAACCAAAAGCACAGTTTATAAAAGAAAAAGGCAAATAAATTAAATAAAGGTAAATAAACTGAATTGTAAACTTTTACTCTGTGAAAAACTCTATTTAGAGAATAAAAAGACCCAAGACTTATTCAATAAGTTACTTGAATCTAGGACATATAAAAAAAAATCTTAAAATCAAATAACATAAAAACTACTCACTTAAAATGGCAAAGATCTCACTGACACTTTGTCAAAAAGTATAACAGGTAAATGAAGATAGAATAGTATGCTCAACATCATCCACTTTTAGGGAAGTACAAATTAAGACTATAATGAGACACCACTACATTAGGATAGCTGAAACAAAACAAATGAAACAAAACTGACAATCTCAAAAGCTGACCATGATGCAGAGCAACCAGAACTCTAGTGCAAGTGGAATGCGACATAGTGTCCACCCTTTGGAAAACAGTTTGGCAGTTTCTCACAATTTAAACACTCATTGGTCACATGACTTATCAATCCTACTTGTAGGTAGTTAACTGTATTAGTCTGCTTTACGACACTGTGACCAAAATACCCGACAAGAACAATGTAGAGGGGGAAATGTTTATTTGGGCGTCACAGTTTCAGAGGTCTCAGTCCATGCCTGCCTCAGCAACCTAGCAAGACCCAGTCTTAAAATAAAAAACACAAAAAGGGCTGGGGATGTAGCGTAGTGGTAAAGTGCCCCTGGGTTAAATTTCCAGTACCAAAAAAAAAAAAAGGAAAAGGAAAATCTAAAGAATATGAATCAGCAACCTTAATGAGCTCCCAAAGGCTGAAATTGAAACGATTTGAGTTAACAAATATAATAGTTGCAGTATTGGATGATAGCCCAATACTGCAACAAAATAAATGTCCATAAGTTTATACCTATGCACCTAAACAAAGAAAACAGGACACTTCTTCATTAGAGAAAGTCCACTTAACAAATAGAGAAGGAAGGAGGGAAATAGAAAATTACCAGTAGAACATGCTGACGAATGCTAACGTTTGTGGGAGAAAGTTTAAGGGAAGCTTTCCATCACCACAAAGTTCCCTATCCCCAACTATTTATTAACTACCATGGTGACTTCAATCATATATCCTTGGAGTCTTTGATGCATCTCCCTCCCAGAGCTGGAGCTTATTTCTTCTCCCCTTGGATGAGGACTGGAAGTAGAGACTCACTTTCAATCAATGGACTAGGGAAAAAGAAAAGTAGCAACTTGATAGTGGAGAAACGTGGCAGACACTCTTGGCCATCTTCATGGTTAATAGCAATTATCAGGCATACTGATTCCGTGTGCCTTCTCACACACGCACTGAGAGGGGAACCTCACCTTTGTGATATTCTTCCCTCGGTCTCTTCATCTCAGTTGAACCATGAGAAAACGTCATGTAGGGACATTCTAAAAATGATCTGACCAGTCCTCTTTGAAAGGAATGGAAGGATAATGATAAACTGAGGAAATGTCCCAGACTGGAGGGGACTAAGCAGACACAAGAACTGAATACGATGTGGAATCCTGAGGTTGCAACCTGGTGTGGGAAAGAGGATATTAGCAGAAAACGGGTGACTCTGTAGTCTGCAACTTAGTTAATGGTATGGATCAATTTTAATTTCTTACTTTTGATCAGTACCATTGTTATATAAGTTTTAACATTATGAGAGGTTTAATGAGAAATAGGTGGAAACCCTACACATTATTTCAAAACAAAAGAACCTAACGTTTTTGAAGTTTTATAGCTTTGGTATCATCTAATCATCAGATCCTCACTTCATGGTCCTCGAATCTTAAAACTGGCTATAAGGAGCTTTTCTTTTTTATTCTGGAAAATATCGATCTTGCTTTTTGAATAATCTTAACATCAGTGGTAATAGTAACACTGGTGGTTTCCATGCATTGAGTGCTTACTCATGCCAGGTATTCTACTGTGTATTTTGCTTAGATAGCCTCTCATTTTAGACTTGCATCTGTTCTACAAGGACATTCGATCCACGGATGTGGAAACCGAGACAAGAGAAATTATACTCAGGGGTCCATGATTGGTCACTGTTAAGCAGAATAGAATTCAAAACATTTCAGGTATTTGGCTTCAAAACCATGCCAATAATAATTCAAGTAACTAACACATGTTGTAGACTCTTGATTTATTAAGAGTGTTATTTTGCTTGATGTGCCTGAAAGTTTGTCATTTTTATCCTCTTTGGTTTTTTAACAGGGAAAGAGAACACTGGAAAGCAAGCACTTTGTTAGGATCCAGACCCAGGGAGCCTGAGACCCCACCCTTCACTCCCATTCAGTCTGCCTCACCAGCTTTACAAAGATGCGTCTTTTCCTCCAGCTACTGCCAAACTCCAGGGTTACAACATCATACATTTTTTAAAATGATAGAACTGTGTTCTGTTGTTCACCCTGATTCCAATTGCTTTGAAATCAAAGTGATTTAAAATTGTTCCTCGTAAGTGCAGTGACGCCCAGGAGGTAGCTGAAGGAGCACCACTGGGTCCCTGGATGTCACGGTAAGGGTTTCACCTAGTATATCACATCATGATGCCAACTAAAACCTCCCCACCTACCTGCCCCCGTTGCAGGCAGTTTTATTAAAATAAACAGTTAGTACTCTTTATGTCAGAGTGCCTTTTTTTCAAAAACCAAACAACAAAGCAATCTAGCTGTGGAATTTTCTTCCTACTTCCATACACTAAAGTGAGCCCTGAGGTAAAAACACCATCAAATGCTTTCTCAGAAAAAAAAGAATAAATAAAACTATCGCAAACAAGACAGGATGTCATGAGGCAATGTTAAACATAGTTTTCAGAGCTGACCAGCAGAGAAACTCCTGAGGTGCTGGGGTAAAGATCAGATCACCTCTGCTGCCAGACACTTTTCAAGCTCACCATTTTCCAAAACTGCACACTTGCATTGAGCTTTGGGGAGCCTTTTTGCACAGAAAGGCACTGTAATACCAACACTGTCAATGGTGTTGATTTAGCTGAACATAACCTGGGGTCCCTCATCTCCATCTCTGTAGGAGTGACTTTGCTAGAAAAGAACATGTCACCAAATGTGAGCAAATAATGGTGCCATGTAACTGTGCAACCAGGTACCATAAGGCCAAGGACATTGAAGGACGATGAAAACAGATTGGGAGGCAAAGCATCGTGGGTAGGAGAAAAACCGACCACACCTGAAAGTAGAACAATTAGCTATTGTCAACCACCAAGTCTCTGCAGAAGCCTTTTTCCTTCCAATTTCTCATTGAAATCTCCTCATTCATGAATAGATAGGAGGGGAGTATTTAAATGAAGCCATCCCCATATAGTAGCAATCTCTATTTAGTCATTCAACAAATATTTACTAAACACTCACCATGAACTAGGCATTATGCCAGATGCAGAGGTAGAAAGAATTATAAGACAGTCTCTTGTCTTTGAAGACTTACAGTCTGCTGGGGAGGACAGACTTGAAAATAAAGAATATTGCAATCTAGTGTCCTCACATAAAGGTAGGTACCAGCTCATCAGAACCAAAAGAAGGTGGGATTTTTCTGTAAAGATTTTTTTCCCCCCTAGGGAAATGAAATAATTATGTGTGCTGAATCGCATTTGGTAAGATAGTTGTACATAGATCTGCAAGGATGGTGCCATCTATTGTCAGATATAAAATTAATTTGAAGTGAAATTAAAGTTAATCTTGTGTTTCCTGCTTCTATTTGGCTCTTCACCATAAGTAAGCACCATTAGCCTCCTAGACAGGAAAAGGCCTTCTAATCTACAACTAACCCATTTTTTCAGGCTTCCTCCCAAGTGAATCCATCTGTTTCCACCTACGCTAAAGTACCCATGTTCCTAAAATGTGTCTCCTTGTTTCTCATTTCTATGCTTTTGCATATAGTATTTCTTCTACCTGGTTTGTCTTCATAAATGGCTAACAACATCCAATCCATCCTTTCACGGTCTCCTTCCATATCGCCTCCTACCTAGTAGGGAAGTCTTCCTCTCGAGCATCTCAAGTCCAAAGCTTATATCTTCTTTATCTCACTCATCTCATACTTCTAGGTTTGAACCAAAATTCTCAAAGACACAATCCCAAATGTTGCAATCCCCAAAGATAAAATTCTTAAAATCTAAAATCCAGAAAGATCAAAGCCTTAAAAATATAATTCTTGAAACAAATTTCTTTAGAAGGCATTTATTTACCTTTTTTTTAAAGTAAATTCATTTCAGAAATGCATAAATATGCAACAGAACATCTCCCAGACCATTTTATATCAATAAAATAGGCAGTAATAACATGCATATTTTTGCAAGCATAAACACTCAGGTGTACTAATGACCGTCACACTGGTATAGGAGTCATGAGCAGATGAAATGTATTTAAAAAGAAAGAAATCAAAAAGCAGAACATATAAATACATGTCACTATGGTAATTGTGTGTACCTCACTTTATAACTGTGGTCATCTGAAATAACATGATGGACAATCTAAGTATTTTGACAAAATTGATCAAAAACCACAATGGGACACCACTGCATTTGCAGTTGTCTGAAGAGCTGGGATCTGGAGAAATTTTATCTTTCACAAATGCAGATGAACTAAGAGGACATATCTTCATTTATTGAGGAAGCTTCAATGTTTTTACAATGCTCACCCACAAAAAATGTGATAATGCACTTTTATAAAGCCCAATTTGCAAAAAATGTTTAAAATGAAATTAAACTCTCAAAAAGTCTTCACAGAACTTGTAACTCCAGGATTAGAGATGATGCAAAGATAGAATGCATGCCATTGTAAACAATAATGCTGACAATTTAAAATAGTAGAAGAAAACTGAAAACAGAAAAAAAAAAGAGAGAGAAAAAGAGAAAAACACTAAAAAGAAAATTTGATGTGAAAAAGTACATTGCAAGGAAAGATTATGGGCAATTGCATGGAAGTCTGTAAGAGCTGACCTACTTCCATGGTGACTTACTATACTGTGAAGTCTTGAACAGAGGTGAATAGCTCCGTGTTTGTTTGTTTGTTTTTCCTTTTAGGGCACGGATCTCCTTACAGACTATGTTCACATTCATTTTTTACATGGCCCTACTGTTCTTGAGATTCTGTGAATCCACAAACATTGATGTGAGCGTTCCTTATTAAAATACCCCATCTTGGGTGCCATGTTTTACATTGTTTTTGGCACACGGGAATCCATTCCTTATGCACCCATACTCAAAGTATACATTTGGTGTAGACAATGCTGGAATGGAGCAGTAACACTTGTGTAAGTGGCTTCCTATTGTACCATACACATAATTATTTCAAAACCAGTTAGTAACTTTGTTGGCTTCTTTGGGTAAATATGACTTTAGTTCATTAAAAGCTACTGGAATTTGATCAGCTGGAAGAAAGGCCAATGCAGACACATTTTTAAATGAAAGTTTTCATCATTGCTGTATCATGCAGCCCTTCCTGGGAATTCTACTTTCTATCCCCCTCACATAGCTTTATTCTCCTCCAGTGGGAATTGCATTATTTTTGGAATTTCAGCTTTCAGGATTTCAACACTGAGGCTTTTCATCTTTTGTAATTGTGATTTTTGGGATTTCAGACTCAGGGGATTTTCAACTTCTGGAATTTCGACATTCTGGATTATGCCATTCCGAATGGTGTCTTCCATGATTTTGACCACAGGCTTCTTTAGACTGTGGCTATCTCAGCCTCTAAACTATACTTGACTTCAGTCTTTTTCAGTAGCCTTCACGATAACTGGGACACTGCATGGAGACAACACATCTGGCAAAGAAATGCATGTATGGAAAATGATGGTGAGAAGCTGCTAGAAAACATGGACTTGACCTACCATGAGCAAGTAAAAAATGCTCCACAAAGAGGCAAGAGACATTCAAGAATGACTCATTACAGAAGGGGCATGAAGGCATTAGTGCCTTCCAGACATCTGGTGGCAGCAATCAGGGTGGAGATACAACCTGTGTAGCCACTCAGGGCTCCATGTTTGGAGCCAACTTGAAAGTCTCAATCATTTTTGAAGAAGGGGCTTGCATTTTCATTTTGCACTGGATCCTGCAGACTATATATATCTGGTTCTGCACTCAGCTAAGAAGTAGTTTCAAGGTTCAGAAACATTATCAAGAACGAGGGAATACTGATCCTTGTTGATAACCTGGAGATTCACAGTGGAAGGAGCCAAGATGATCTCTATCAGGTCCCTCCAGAGATCACAAGGAGGGTATTTCTTTACTGACTTGGGACATTGTTTTCTCCCTAGGAACAATTCTGTACCTCTGGCTAGCAGGAGCAAAGGGGTGTGAGGTGATACATTAGTCTGCTAAGGCTATCAAAACAGAGAACCACCAACTTGGTGGTTTATTATCATCTCACAGTTTTGGAGGATGGAAGTTCAAGATCAAGGGGTTAGAAGAGGCCAGGTGGTAGTCTTTGTTGTTTGCCTCTTTCCTGGCTTCTGGTACCCTTGGGTGTTCCTTGGCTTGCAGCCAGCATTCCACTTGTGTTTTTTACATATCTTTGTTTCTGTCTTTGTGTCCAAATTCCTCCTTTCCAAAGGACATCAGCCATATTGGATTAGGCCCTACCCTAATGACCTCATTTTAACTCGATTGCCTCTGTAAATACTAAACTTCCGAATGAGGTCACATTTGGAGAGAAGAAGGTTTAGGATTTATCATATGATATTATTTTTTGATGGGAGCACAATTCAACTCACAACAGGCTGATCTTTGTACAGCACACTTATGATTATTTTCATATTAATTTTTCATTTGGATAAGATTGAATTAAATATCTTATTTTTCTGCAGTATTGTAAAGGAGCTATGGTTTCCTTACTCCATCCTCTTAGAATTGTCTTCTTCAGAGAAAATAAGATTCACCTCTCTCTCTCTATGCGTAGGGGGGCTGCAGTGGTCCCTCTACTACCACTCTCAACCTTGTGCCAAGAGGAAGCTCAGGCATCAGGTTTAGTTCCTGGCTTTCATGGTTCCCAAGTAAGAGGAATGAATTTCCAGGACTAGAAAGGTAATTTAATGTGATACTTTGAAGAAATCCACGTCCAATAAGTTAGAATAACTTACCACAGAGTTCTCAGCTAATTTAGGTTAGAAGTGAGATCAAGGCCTTATCATTTAACTCAGAATATAGAAGCTTTTTTAGTATATCGTAGTTTTCACGTATACACATAAATATTCTAAAATCTTCAGGTTAGAAAAGTTCTCAGATACATACCACTTGCATCTCTTATGATACTTAGGGCAATGCTAAGTGCCTTCAATATGAACAGTAGCTGTGTCTGTTAGGGAGGCAAACCCAGCAGGGATCTCTTCAGCAGACTGAAGAACAGACTCTATGAAAAGGTTGGAAGGATAGAACCTTCCTCAGCCCCACTTCTTACTGTCCCATGCAATTATGTGCTCACTTTTCCAAATCTTTGGATATTTAAAGAAAACCTAAGATTGTGGGTTTTATTTAGAATTTTTCAAATTTTCAGCAGAGGGAGGAAACAACTAAAAAACTTTAAGAAAAACTGTGTAAGCCAAACAAAATCTTCTAGCCTAGAGCTTCTGATTTATGTCTTCTCCTCTCTTTACTTCTTGGATGTTGCTAGATTTAAGAACATAGAGGCAACTCTCAGAAACAAGTGTAGTTACGTTCACCAATACGGGTTCCAGTCTTTCTGCTGCATTTTCCAAACTTTCTGTTAAGGTTTTTCACGCTTTCTTTTTTTTTTTTTTTTCTAGTTCTTAGTACAAGGGATTGAACACAGGGGTGCTTAATCACTGAACCACATCCCTAACTCTTTTTATTTTAAGACAGGGTTTTGCTAAGTTGCTTGGGGTCTTGCTAAATTGCTGAGTCTGCCTTTAAAATTTTTTTTATTTGTTCTAAGTAGTTCTACATGCAATTTGATACATCATATATACATGGAGTATAATTTCTCATTCTTCTGGTTGTACATGGTGTAGAATCACACTGGTCGTATAGTTATATATGTACATAGGGTAATAATGTCTGATTCATTCTAGACTCCTTCCTACCCCCATGCTTCCTCCCCTCTCTTCACTCCCCTGTACCTAATCTAAAGTACCTCTATTTTTCTCTAGCCGCACCCACCCCCCTTATTGTGAATTAGCATCCTCATATCAGAGAAAATATTCGGCCTTTGATTTGGGGGATTGGCTTATTTTGTTCAGCATAATAGTCTCCAGTTCCATCCATTTACTGGCAAATGCCATCATTTCATTCTTGCTTAAGGCTGAGTAATATTCCATTATGTATATCTACCACATTTTATTTATCCATTCATCTGTTCTAAGTTGGTTCCATAGTTTAGCTATTGTGAGTTGAGCTGCTATAAACATTGATGTGGCTGTGTTACTGTAGTATGCTGATTTTTAGTCCTTTGGGTATAAACCAAGACTATATAAAGAACTCAAAAAACTTAATGTCAAAAAAAACCCCAAATAACTCAGTCAATAAATGGGGTAATGAACTGAATAGACACTTCACAGAAGAAGAAATACATCAATCAACAAATATATGGAAAAAATTTTCAACATCTTTAGCAATTAAAGAAATGCAAATCAAAACTACTCTAAGATTTCATCTCACCCCAGTAAGAATGGCACTTACTAAGAATACAAGCAACAATAAATGTTGGTGAGGGTGTGGGGAAAAAGGTACACTTATACATTGCTGGCTGTTGCAAATTGGTGCACCATTATGGAAAGTTGGATGGAGATTCCTCAGAAAACTTGGAATGGAACCACTATTTGATCCATCTATCCCATTTCTTGGTTTATACATAAAGGACTTAAAATCAGCATATTACAGTGAGGTTGCCTTTGAACTAGCAATCCTCCTGCCTCAGCCTCCAGAGCTGCTGGGATTACAGGCATGTGCCACCATACCTGGCAAGGTTGTTCACACTCTTAGCATATATGCTGTTGTTCATTTTCAGGGTTAATGTGTAATAGTAAAAAAGTTTGTAGAATTGATCATGAGTGGGGCAGGATGATTCGTCATCTCCGCGTTTGAATTTCACAAAATATAGGAAAGATTTTTTGAGGAGAACATACATTTCTCAGTTTGGATGATGACTACAGAATTTAACTTCTTTTTCCATTTTTTTCTCCCATATTTTTTTCATTGGTGCATTATAGTTGCACATAATGATGGAATTTGTTGTCACCTGTCCATACATGTACACAATTTAACAATCTGATTTGACTAATACTACTCCCCAGCATGTCCCCTCTCTCTCCCTCACAAGAACCTCCTGAAGCTGGATATCCTTCTCAAATGAGGGCATGGCGGCTGGTTGACACTTAGTGGGCATTGTTTGTGCAGGGAGTTTATCAGAACATAGTGACAACTCCATTCTTAATGCACTGAATCTTCTCTTTAATCCTCTGGGCAGGGTGATGTTTCATATTAAAAAAAAATAAGTCTCTGGCTTTGCGGATGGAGACTGAGTGATAAATCTATTTTTACAAGGCAATCATTCAGACTAGCACAAAAACCTATATGTTTCCCACTTATTCAATACTTCCTTTACTTCCTCTGGGTTTTATACCTGTTTCAAGTTATGCTTTTTGGGACTGTCTGTCAGAAATATGAAGGTAGCTCAGGTGTGTTCTTCATGATGGGGACAGTGACTTGGGTCTCTGAACAGCTCCCTCTGAAGTGGTCGTCTTGAGACGACTTACAGTGGCTCCTCTTCCTTCCTTTCTTCTCTCCTGTTAGGCATGCAGGCACTCATTGGTGTTTTTCATTCTTCACAGCACAGAAATTGTGAGGCAGACAATAGGCTTGTTTCTAATTTGGTGTTTCCGAAAGCTTGGCAAAATAGAAATGAGACGGCATTCAAAAGTTGAAAAAGAGCATGTAAATAGCAATAACTGAAATTTGTGATTAAACAATTAACAAAAAAGAACCCTATGAAGTCATTAAAAGTATAAAGAGGGAGGCGCTTCCTGCTTTGTCATTACGGGTTTGAACTGTTATTATTTAACATTGATTGAGCACCAGCCGTGGGGGAGCCGTTCTGTGAACGGCAGAGTTGGAAATAGTCACTGATCAGTGGCATTCTTGCTGGAGCCAGCAAAGAAAACCTGAAACGTGTCAGGTAGCATTCCACAAAGAGAGGGAGGGAAGGGAAGGGAGGGAATTCAGATGATGTGAGTGCTGGGGACCGAAAGAGAATGTGAGTTTTGGAGCAAAACAAACAACGTGAGCTTGAATCTTGTCTTCCCGCCAGTTATCTCTGGAACCTTAGGGAAATTTAATTTCTTTAATTTCTCTCAGCCTTCATAACTTCATCTTTTAAGTGGGAGCGTACACGCTTTTAGTGGGACTTGATGACGATCGCGTGAAGTGCAAGGACAATCTAAAGACTCAGGAAAAGGTAGCCATTTTATCATGATGATGACGATTAGCTGCCTTCATTTATAACCATCTCATTGTTTTATAATATTGATGAATTCTAAGAATATTTAAATGTCATAAGGAATTTGAAAAAGAGGTATTTAAAGGGATCAGGGAGAAGTGTACCAGTCAGTTAGGATTATGTTATTTCATTTGGCTTGAAGCCAAGCAAATGTTCAGCTGCTAGTTACAAATGCACCACCTGCCTTCACCCTCTCTTTAATATACTCTTTAAAGTAGCATGGTGGAAGGTATCCAGCTACACTCAGAGCATGCCTTTTAATTTGCAGTTTTGAGCATCCAGATTCTTGAAGGTGTCCTAGCTTTGGACTTATAAACAAGGAAGGACAGGAAAGGCGACCACCCAACCTGTTTAAAAGGAATACTACTATAGACGAATGCATTCGTAATGTATTTTACTTAGGACTTCTCTGTGTTTCTAGAGAATGATGTTGTTTTCCCCTATGTGTAATAACAGATGCAAGTTGGAGATTATGTAAGGATGGCTTAGTAGAGATAAGCATATTTTCTGGTGAGAGATGAAACAGAAGAGCGCAGAGAACAAAAGCACTCTACTGCAGTGGGGAATATATTTGATGACCTGATGCAAATATTATACACTCTTGAAAGTACGAGTATCATTTTGTAGTGTGCACTTCACTCAGCACATTTGCTATTTTAGTTTAATGCACACGATCAGCACTAGAAGTGGAGAGGGTTTTGGGTAAGAAATTTTATAAACCTGGAGGACGCAGCTGTGGTGATCAGCATAAAGCTGAGGGAGCAGGCATACAGGCACCCACAGGCAGCCTTAACCTTCACATTCTGCCAAAGATATGCAACAGGCAATCCAACGGCATTCAAACAGGAAAGAAAATTGAAGGTGGCAACTTCTTCCAAATAAACAGAAGTTTAAAAAATAATTGAAGATACTTAGTAAGCTTCTTGGCACATAGTAGGCCCCTGAGAGATGGAAAACTCATTTTTAGTAATCTCTATTTTTTTCTGGAAGTATGACACTATTGCTTGTTAGTGGGATATTAGAGTATTTATTGAACACCTACAGTGTGCCATTAAGATTCTGTTGAAAATTCTTTTAACTTGCATTGTAGTGCTTTAAAAAAAAAGTCTCATCTTGAGGGCTTATCTTCTCAGTGTCCTGTGATAGGCTTTCTATAAAGTCTATCTATAGACTTTCTATAAAGTCTTGGTCACACTAAGGCAAGTTTTCAGATTTCTCCTATGGCCTTCCTTGTTCACCTCCTAGTATCCAAAGTCTAACAGGGGCATGTCAGCTGGCTAGATAAAAATAAATAAGCAAAACAAAACCCAACAAGATCCTATCTCAAAACTCAGCCCTGGTGATGTGAGATTTTCCTCTAGGTTTTTGCATCCCTTACCCCCATGACAGTTCCTTTCTACCGCCTCTTCCACATGAAGCTCAAGACTTTTGTTTCTGTTCTTCTCCGACCTTCTTGATAAAATCTAGATTTCTCAATCCATGGGGTGTGACCTCAGGAATCTGCCTTTTTACTATGCTGCTAGGTAGTAAGCCCATTGCTGGTTCGCAAATCAACTTTAAGAAGAGACCAGGAATTCTGTATCACAGTTATTTTACTCAGATCCTAGGCTCAGATCCTAGGCTCCTAAGATTGCATGGCTCATAGGTTCCGGTAGGTGCTGAACCCTTGTTTTTTGTATAATGAATCACAATGTAGTCACTTTAAACATTCAGATATAAAACTGCCAAGTCCTTTGAATAGGTTAAAAGTTTTAAATTCCCATTTGTTTTGTTGCTGTCCCTTAATTATTGGTCAAAATATAAGTCTAAGGAAAAACAACAACAAAGTTTTATAACTCAGCCATCAGTGGTTACAAATAGATTGGCTATCCCAGGCTTATGAACCATATTGTTAATTGACAATTAAGAGTGATGTGCATCTATTGGACTTGTTTAAATTAATTCATTCCCTTGACTGATTGCTAAGTTTCAGGAGTATGCACAAATGTTTATTTAGACTACTGAAGAATGTGTTTATAGGTCCGATGATGAATTAGAAGGTCATCATGCCCAAAGGATATTTGTGCCCATTTTTTTTTTTTTTTTTTGAGAATTGTAGAGAAGTGTATTATTGTGGGATGGATAATGGTGGGTTCCTTCCACACTTAGCAATTTCATAGCAATGATACAGCTGTGTACTATGGGAAACCACCCAAACACTTGGCAGAAATAGAATACCAATGGTTCATTTCTAATTAAACTTGTTTATTTTATTTTTTTTTCAGGGTGAATATGGTCTTATTTCAGGTTTGAGCCATTTCTAAGATACAAAGACTGAATTTGGACAAAATAGAAAGTCTGTGAAGAGATGCTATTTTTAAGGTCCCAGTCTCAATTTTTTTTCACCTGAACGTCCTCCTTCTTTGTCTTTATCCATCCCTGTATGCCAGACAATAATTTATTTATCTTTTCTCCCTCTTATATTTCTTACAAAATTCTTAGCAAATAATCTAATATCTGCTATCAAATGTATATCGAATTTATATCTATAAATCCATGTTGTTTTTCTCAAGTGCATTTACATTTAAAATGTTGTTTGGATTCTGAGTTACAATATGATATCCCATTTTTTTGGCAAAGTAGACATTAATGGGCTGATAGGAGAGAGAAACTTTCTAGAGCTTCTGGTTTAATCACAGGTGATAGTGGATTATGAGTTTTTGAAGACTAAAATTGTCCTACTTGGCCTGGGAGTTCTTTGGGATTTGAATGACTTTGTAATTAGTAGGCAAATGATCAACATCCTGTGCTCCAGCTTACCAACAACTATTCTATCCAAACAGCAACTTGAACTTGAGAAGGATAACTGGTTTCAAAACAAAAAAGGGGCCGTACTATATCGTATCTGACAAAAAAGCCTGTTAATTTTGCTATTTTCTTCTGTACATCGAATGCTTGGCTGTTACATCAGAAGATGGTGCCAGAAGTAGGGCAAAAAGACTAACAGGAGAAAAACCAAAGATGTGGCAGTTTTTTGTTTTTGTTTTTCTCATTCTGTCATCAAATACAGAGCATCTAGAACTAGTTACTATAGGGAGTACACGGTACTCCCTTGGAATTTTTGATTATTCTAAAATCATAATGTCCTCTTGTAAGAAGGGAGTTTTAAAACCATACAAAACAATTTCCCATTTGAACAAATACCTGGACACCATGTTGCACAATCTCATAGAGTGGCTTTTGCATGTATACCTCTGCAAATGGTTCCTATGGGAGTTGTACAGTGCTCAACCTGACCAGCCCTCTGAGGTAGCCCTGTAATACTTACTTTAAGGACAATAAAAAAGAATGACCTTGGTGGATAGGGAAGACTAGAATTTCACTGAATTAGACAAAGGGGAATGAAGGGAAGGGAGGGGGGAATGGGAATGGAAAGAGTAGAATAAACTTTTACTTAGAAAATCATGTGCAGACACTAGACTGAATTGGATGTAACTTTCCTATGTTCATAAACGAATACATGACCAGTGTAATTCCACATCATGTACAACCACAAGATGGGAAGTTATACTCCATATATGTATGATATGCCAAAATATATTCTACTGTCATATATAACTAAAAAGAACAAATAAAAATTTTTAAATCAACTTTTTCCTTGTAAAATAATCTTCTCTATATTTTACTTCTTTGGTAATATGATAATCAAGTTCCCTCTCACTCTTAAAACAAATTGACAAAGATTTTCAATTGATCCAAATGCTCCTGGAATATTTTTTTTTCTTTCAAGTTCATTCCTTACTTCATTTGTGGGAAAAGGTAAAACAAGGAAGGAGGGTTTTGAAGCAATTTTGAGTGACTCTAATTTCACTTTGTTATAGATTTTTAGAGTTATTGAAAGGCAGGTCTTAGCTCACCAATAGGATAGAATCTATTCAACTCTCCCCACCAGACAAAAATCACTCTGAGTCAAATATTTGACTTCTCTTTATTCAAACTTGATTTCCACCCCGTCCCCAGCAACTCCTTTTATGAGAATGATTTTTTAAAAAGCCCATATGTTAAGTCAATAAGGCAAAAAAAGACTGAGTAGATTCTGCAGTCATGGAAAACCAAAATTGTTAATGCTTTTTCTTCAGGCCTTTTTTTTTTTTTTTTAAAACAGAGTACCTCCCACATAAAGGTGAGCTGTTTTTACTTGGGCCAATGCAGTCACCATCATCCAAGGGTTTCGTGAGTAATTAGCAGTGTGAACGCAGCCCGCACATTCTGAGATGTGTACATATCTATCCAAGCAGAGGGGAAATCGTGTAATTAATTTTGAAGCTGTTATGATGTTTCAATTGATTTGGATCAGAAAAAGGAGAACAATTAAGAAGAATCAGAAAACAATATCCCTTTTAGTATTCTAAAGGGAAGAGAAAAATTAAATAGGAGTTTAATTGAAAATTCTGCTCTATATGAGGGGAATGGAAGGTTGTGTAGAAAGGAATCCTGACTTATTCTGAAAGCATTAGTACTGGGCCAGCGTCGTGGGCAATGAACGTCTAAACACTCATGACCACAAAGCTTTCAGTAGGATGGGAAGGTCAGATCAGAAGTCACAATGTTAAAATTATTTCAGGCAGCCATTTAACTCAAATTTCTTGCTTGAATAGCAATCTTCTGGAATAATTCTATTGGGAAAATATTACTCATACAAATTTGAAATGTTGCCATTCTTTGAGAACTTTCAGGGGCTATTGTGCCTTCTTCGTGCGACCCTCTAACTATGGAGCGAGAATACACATGTGTCTTTACAGCCTCTGAAGAAATCATGGATTATTTGCTTAATAGAAAAAGCATATTGATATGCTTTCAGGCTAATGATATAAGGTAGAATAAACAAAAGCTATATTTTAAAGTTTTCAAAATAATCTTACTTATAATGGCTAAGACATGTCCATAAAAATTGCATTGTCTCTATATACATTTATTAATTACTTAATCAATTATGTATTAAGTGTCTACTATGTTTATGATCTTACTTCCTGTTTCTGCTTCTTCCATTCTTACTAGAAAAAAATTCCAGGGTTTCCTGTGCTCACTGTACTCACAATGCTCTTGTGAGCAGATTTTTCAGGAAAACAACTGTATTATGTTGGAACCCCCCAAACCATGTTCCTTGGAACTCCACTTGAGTGGAGACAGCAAGACAGACAAAATCCATATTATATCAACCACAACTGTGGCAGAATTTTTGTCTTAAAAAAGAGACGGAAGTTAGTACTCAATATATTTTGTTCAAATCGTATAATTTCTTTTCTTCTGGTAAGTATAGTTGTATGGCCTCACATCTCCTTATGATTCACTCATTATTAGAATGAGTTTTTGCTAATCATCCAAGAAAATTAGAGTCAAAAGAAATTAAATGGACAAAAAGTCTTATTTTATGAAAACAATTATTTCTGGCCTCCGGTTAGATGGGCTTATTGCCAGGCAGCAGAATCTTTTTGGTGAGTTGAGCATTTTGGTTTCCTTGAGTTCAAGGTACTCGCTCTTCTGGGGGAAACCCCTTGTGGCAGGCCAGACAAGGTGAACAGTTGCTGTCACCCTTAAAATTTTATTTACTAAGGCCAATGTACAGGGTGAAACGGTAGGATCTGGTTAATGGTTGATATAGGAAAGAAACTGTCAAAATACACCAAATTTTATCTCTCTCATTATCGCATGCTAGCACACGCTATGTAAAAGTACAGTGTACTTGTCTCATCTTAAAGTATGTGTGAAGCTAAGTGAGAAAGTTGTCTCATAGTGCATTCGATCTAGATTTTTCCCAGCATCTCTTTCTTCTCCTTTTAATGCCAAAAAGAAAACAGTGAGCTAAGAAGAGTTTGTGGTGCATTCTGGGGAGATTCCATGAGTTTTTACATACTCTGACCTACTCTTTTGCCGCATAATGGAAAGCAAATGGACCAACAAAAGCCACTCGGTAGGGATAAGCAAGATTTATCGGATCTACTTTGAAAAACTCCAACTGTTATTGTGATTTCATTTCACCTGACCGACCTCTTTTTCTTTCCCCATGCATTCTTTTCACTTCTTCACTTCTTTACTTTCACTTCTTTCCTAGCTTCTATAGCAATGCTGTTTCTTTTTTTAAACTTCCTTGAAAGTAGAGTGCCTTGTTGCATCGTCATTATTCATTCTGTTGCCATATAAAACTTGCTCCTTGGGCCCTTTCCTTTCTAAAATGTGACTGTTGTGAAGATGATATTTTCATTTCTTTTTTTCTAATTTAATTTTTTTAAATTTTTTTGTTCTAATTAGTTGTACATGACAGTAGAATGCATGTATACATTTTGATAAATCATACATAAATGGAGTGTAATTTCTCATTTTTCTGATTATATATATTGTAGGATCATATCGGTCATGCAGTCATATATGATGTTTGCATTTAAATCTGATAATAAACCAAGGAGATGAGTATACTAAATTATAAAATAAAATAAAATAAAATAAAATAAAATAAAGGTACCATTTTGAGAAGGGCAAACTTGAGTTTCCTCTGCTTCATAATAAAAGAGACTTCAGGTTTAGGAAGCTGGAAACCCCAGCTTTTCTTCTTTCCAAATCTCCCTTGTTTCCCTGCTCCATCATTGAATAATCATGTGAATATACTTCAGAGGCCTTCTTACCTGGTCGCTAAGACCTCTGTCTCCTTGGCAACTAAACTTTTCAGAGATTACAGGGAAAATGTTTTCTTCAGCCCTGGAACTGTTTTAATACTTTCAAATGTCAGAAAAAAAGATCCTACAATCCCACAGGTACCTATGTGATTGGGGGCAAGAGATACTATTTACCAACATGTTTAGTAGATTCCTAACCAGGCACTACCTTCAAAACACAGAGATACATTTTAAAAATAAAAACCACCTAAATAAGTTGTGTTCCAGGCATGGAGGTGCTCATCTGTAATCCCAGAGACTAGGGAGGCTGAGGCAGGAGGATCTCAAATTTGAGGCCAACCTGGGCAACTTTAATAGAACCCTATTTCAAATTTAAAAATAAGAAGGACTGGGGATGTAGCTCAGAGGTAATACAGCCCTGGGTTTAAACCCTAATACCAAGAAAAAACAAAACAAAACAAAAAACCATGGAAATTAAGAGACCCCTCCCCCTTCTTTGGTATCCTGAAGAAATTGGGTATGGACATTCTGATTCCATCTTATCCATTTTTAAGGCAATAAAGATTAGCTTTTACAATTGCTGGGGACCAAAGAAAGAAAAAGAATTTATAAGAGTATTGACATTGATTTTCATTTTGAGTATGCGGAGAAAATGCATTTCTTTATTAATTGTTAGATTTTTGCTCGTGAGCCTCCATCTATCAAGTATCAGTTATTTGGGGTTATCTCTAATGGATCCCTAATTTGAACCATTCTTGTTAAGTAAAATGATATTGCGGAGATAATTTTTTTTAGAAACACTCTTCTCTATTCCCTTGAACCCCAAACCATTTCCCTACAACAGAACCATGTGGTATGGGAGAAGGAATTACTGTTTTTCCATGGTAATGAGGAAAAAGGTATTCGTTTAGTAATCTTGTGCTTTTTCTGGAAAGGTGACCTCTGAGGAGTGATGGATCCCTTCACTGCCGCCCTCTACTGCTGAAGGACTTGGGGTCTCAGATCTGTTCTTTCCTAGTCTAGTCAGAATACACTGGTTCCCTCTTGCTGATTTTATTCCATCAGGGTGCTTTCTGGGCTATGGTTTCCCTTGAGGAGCAGTGATACTTTCTGTATTTCAGACCCAAACATCTGCTCTGTGGTCCTTAGCTGGATACCCCTACTCCTGTTCTTCTGCCACAGTAACTTAGCTCCTAACTGACTGACACCCGTGTGCCCTCAGACCATGTAGACACATGTAAGAAACAAGCCTGACTCAGGAGAACTGAACTCTGACCCTCCCGTGAGCTAGAAGCTCTCATCCCAGACCCTCACCTGTGAATTAGGATGAAGGCCTCCTGATGTCTGTGTTTTCCTCAGCTTTGGATATCATACCACACCTGCCCCCAGATCTCACCTATCCACTCTTCTTCCAGGGAGAAGTTCTCCCAACCCATTCTTCTTCTACCTTTTTGCTTCTCTATATAACTCCAGATATCTTTGAGGAATAAGATTCTCTTTTATTTCCCCTTCTGATCTATCTACGTCTTTTTATACTTTATAATAGTTTCTCCAGCTACACTTAGATCTTAATGGTGGACAAATTATAGGCAGGGAAGGTGATGTAAAATGGACCTTTCTAAATCAAGGTTAAGATTAGAAGGCTTTTCAAATAATATAACTACTGACCATGTCGTGAGAGCATCCTGGGAAAGGAAAATGTGCAGAGAGAGCAACAGGAGGCTGAGGCCTTGAGCCGCGGTAAGAGAAGCAGCATCCTTAGATGCAGAAAAAGCTCAAACAGCAGGGATGAATAAGGGTGGGAGGTTCCCAAAGGACAGTGAATGGGAAGAGGGGATCTTAGGATTTCCTTTGGACCTGCTAGGAATATGCTGAGCAGAGAAGAAAGAATTTGGGAGGGAGGATAATGTCGGAGGCGAGATAATGTCAGAGAGAGGTTGGAAGGTAGAGGCTTGCACAGGTCGGGAAGGAGAGCAAAGTCAAGAGGTGAGGGGGTCTGAGAATAAAAGAGGCAGTCAGGTGGGCAATGGGTCAAGACATAAGAAGTGATGTTCTTTGACACTAGGTGTGTGGAAGGCATTCCTTTAACGTGGAGCTTTGAGCACATCTTCCTAGAGTGACTCCTTAACAAAAATAGATAGGATATACCAAACCCCAAAATATCCCTCTATTGTCAGCACTGAGCAGGGGGTCCATTAAAAATGTATTTCTATTATCATTGTGACTATTTTGGTCTCTGTCTGTGTTCCAGCCAGCAAGCTCATACTCATCACCCAACTATGAGTTCTAACATAAGGGGACAAGCCATTTTTCTCCTCATCAGCTCCATCAGAAGACCATGACTGATGCTCATGAGACCCTTAATAGACTTTGTCAAGTGCATGAATTGACGAAAGAATGAATTATTCCATTAAGTTCTTAAGGAGTAGAAGTCTCTAGCCCAACTAAATTAATCCTTAAGTATTACTTAAGTGTGTACTCAATTCATTCTTAGTTGAGAAAGGAGTTGATAAATACTAGGACACTGAGGTAAATTAGTCAGAGAAAAAAAAATTCAAAAGGCAGAAAATATTCCAGAAGTGACCTGTTAAGACACCCCTGTGAGGTGCCTTATTACCTTGCCAGGAAAATAACAGCCCATCATCAATACAGATAATTGCTGAGCACATTGATAGGAAAGGCACCTTAATTAAAGATTCTATTGGAAACATATGTGAACCAATCCAATTTCTAGGCTGCAGGGCAATAATAACCTTCTTATCTAATATGTTTCTTATTTTTACGAGCATTAAGTGTTCGGAGCAATACCATCTAATTGGGCCAAGCATAGGGGGAAAGAACATTGCTTCTATTTGCTCTGTGTTTGATCCAGCCTTTAAACATGACTGCAAAGCACAGGGCCATATGAAGCTCCTGTCCAACAATCCAACTCCTAGGACATGGTGGACACAGACAAGAAGTCTTGGCTGCGTCCACTGGATGTAGTGTGAGTGCTACAGATATACTGGCCCTCAGGTCTTGGTGAGGACTCAGGTTTCTTTTGTTACCCAAATATCTTTTGGGACTGAATGGATTCCTTCCCAAGCCACTGAATCCCACAAGAGAGTAAAGAAGTAGAACTTTATGTAAAAGATTCAAAAAAATCTTTAAGGAGAAAACCAAAATTGCCATTAGAAGTAACAGCACATAAATTCTGAAAAATGTATAACTTCTGCTTGCAATCAAATATTAAAACTTGATATAAGAATGGTTGGTGGTAGAATGTACTCTCAATTTTTTATTACACCAATGTATTCATATACTAAGATTTTTCTGAATTTTTACTGAGTTCATATGTTTGAAATGGAGAAAAAAATTCTTCTTAATTTGCAACCATAATTGGTTTATAGAGTATTTGCTGTATGTTCAATAAATAGTTCAAACTGAGATAGAACAGGAAGTAATTTTTTTGTTAATACTGGTTATTGATAGATGAAAGAAGTCATCTATGTGAATTTTAACTGTACTCTTTTATAACATTTCACTAAAATCATGTTGATTTAAAAAATTTTTTTGGTACCAGGGATTGAACCCAGGCATGCTTTATCACCAAGTCACCTCCCCAGCCCTTTTTTATATTTTATTAGAGACAGGGTCTCGCTGAGTTGCTGAGGCTGGCTTTGAACTTGCGTTCCTCTTACCTCAACCTCCTGAGTCACTGGGAACATGTTGCTATTAAAAGATTTGATAAACTAAATGACAGGCTATATATATAAATGATAAATTATAAATTATATATTATATATAAGTGATATATTATTGGATATATATATACATATCTATCTATCTATCTATCTATCTATCTATCTATCTATCTATCTATATATTATCACTTATGCTACTTTTCAATAGCACTGCATCCAAGCCAGTGGGTATTTTCTTGAAAAATATCTTTTAACAAAATAATTCAACTCATCCATTTATAACAGTCTTGTGATGGAGGTGAGCCAGTGTTCTCTCTAACCCATGTGTTTTTATTAATAGCAAAACAGAGTTGTGACATAAGACAGCTTCCCTTTGAGTACTCTCAGTCTTTCCCATTGGGCTGAATATTCCCCCTTTGTCTTCTTTTGTCCTTTGCTAGCCTTGAGAAGACTGGGAATATTCTTTTTTTTTTTTAATTTAGTTTTTTGCTTATTTGTTTTGGCCCAGATAGTCTAGAGGGCAGTACGGGAGAGGCAAATTGGGGTTGGCAGGACTAATATCTTCACCTTTTATTAATGGTGACCTCTTGAAGATTTATTTATTTATTTATTGGTACACGGGATTGAATCCAGGGGCACTTAACCACTAAATCTCATCCTCAGCCCTTTTAAATATTTTATTTAGAAACAGGGTCTCCCTGAGTTGCTTAGAGCCTTGCTAAGTTGTGAAGGCTGGCTTTGAACTCATGATCCTCTGCCTCAGCCTACTGAGCTGCTGAGATTATAGGCATGTGTCACTGAGCCTGGCCCCACTTGAGGATTTATCAGGGTGGAAGCCAGAAGACCCACATAGTCTAAACAAGTGGACTTTCAAATAAACCTTATTGAGTCTGACTACATTTTGTACTGCTATAATTGACTACCTGAGACCAGGTAACTTAAAAAGAACAGAAATTTATTTCTCATAATTCTGATACTAGAAAGTCTGAAGTCTGAGATCAAGTCACCAGCCTCTGGTGAGGTCTTTCTTATTGCCCTCTCATTTGCTGAATGTGCAAGGGCAAGAAAGTGCCAATTCTCTCTATTGTACCCTTTTTTGAGGGACCTGATCCCACGCACAGCGGGGAGTTCTAGTGGTATAACTGTCTCTTGAAGGCCTTACCTCTCAATACCATCACATTGGCACCCTTTGAACTTTAGAGGAGATACATTCAAATTATTGTAGAATCCTCATATGCTACGGAAGAGTTTTAAGGTATCATCGTACAATGTCAGTAAGGTGACATTACAAGTAGAGAGGTGACTGAGATTGAATCTTCACTGGTAGGGCCTAGTCCGTGATTCCTTTCACTGTGGCTAATTAAGAGACACTTGTTTTTGGTGGCTAACTTGAACATTATCCACCAAGAGATATCCTAATGTCAAGTTCTCTTTGACTTTTTGTCTGATACCCTTTAATTATTTACCAGAGTAGAGAGGTTTTAGGGCATGAAAGGGCGGGAGGGGGGAAAGAAGCTGACAAATGTGAACAAGTGAGTAATTTATAATGGAACTAAAATATTCATAAAATGACAACTCAGATACTTCAATTAACACCATCCATTCTGTTTCTATTTCAAATAGTAAATTGAAGCCTCTAAATAATGTTTGTTTTGCAATGAATGATGCATTTCTGTACTGAGTAGGTAAATTTGAAGTCACTACCTTTGTGTCCTGTGATCCCTTCAGATTTGGAGTAGGAATTGGATTTTTTATTATACATCACCATAAATAGCAAAAGTGGAAACTTTCTTTATTGGGTTCCTCTTCTAAGTAAGTGATTCTTCAATGTTTTCAGGAAGATGGGTCACCAATTTAACTTGGTTACTTGACAATATTTTTCACTGGCTTATTTATTTTTTTGCTTTTGAAATCTGAGGGCTCAAGTGTATGTGATTGGATGAGTTATAATCTTTAGCTCAGGATACATTTTTATGATTGGTTCTTGTGTGGTTTGGTTTAAGTTACTTCTATAGTTAGTTAATTACTTAAGATATATAATTAGTACTTGCATAAACTTCAAACAAAACAAAAACTAATCCTTGATAATTACTTACATCTTACTCTTTCCCCTCCCCACCAACTTTTTCTATCTGAAGTCAGAAAGGATAAATGACTTGACTTGGGAAAGGGAAAAGAGGTATTTTTTAAAGTAGTTTTTTTATTTTTACAGACTGCATTTTGATTCATTGTACACAAATGGGGTACATCATTTCGTTTCTATGGTTGTGCATGATGTAGATTCATACCATTTGTTTAATCATACATATACATAGGGTGATAATGTCTGTCTCATTCCACCATTTTTATAACCCCCTCCCTCCCTCTCATTCCTGATAAGTGGATTATATATATATATATATATATATTATATAATATATATATATAATGGGGGTGGGAGGGGTGGGGTGTGAGAGAAGAATGGAAGAGAGGTATTTTAAAAACATGTTTGAACCTTCTAACCATTAATGGTAAGTTTAGAAAAAATAGCAAAGAAAAATGGAAGAGACACTTTGTCTCACTGTTGGCAGATGAATTATGCACTATATAAGGGTAAAATGAAAATACTGGGGAACATTATGTGAATGATATGCACTTTTTGCAGTTGAAACCATAGTTATCTAAAGACAAGATATACAATATAGGAAAAGGCAATAATATTCTGACCTGAATACTGACCAAGCCATTTGTGCACACACTGTATACTGGCTACATTGCTTAGCTTTCTTGGACCATTAACCCAAGGTGCTTCATTTGTATATGCTAAATCCTCCATCTTTATGTACCACACAGAGTGTGTGTGGTACATAAGAATTTATCACATTCTTCATTTATCACATTCTTCATTTATCACATTAAATTTAAGAATTTATCACAAGGTGCCTCCTTTTACATGTCTATCCAAGCAATATTATCTCCCTCTATATAGTCACCTTGGAAGACTTGGCACTTGCTCTGAAAAGGTTGCCAATTTCTTGAAATGTTTTTGGAGTTTCTTGTAATTGGATTTTCACTCACTGCCATCTTAAGAGATGCCTAATAAACCCATATCATTATTTTAAAATGCCATCTCCCTACTGTACTACCAGGAGGACTAGCATCATTCATTATTATACCAGTCAGGGTTTTTGACTGCAAGCAACAGAAACTGACTCTTAATTGATATAAGTAGGAAAGGAATTTATTGATGGAAAACTTGGTGGCTCAGAGACTTTCTGGGAACGCTGGATAATTAGTCTTTTCAAACAGGTAGACACTAAAGGCCTCCATGCATTTACAGGAACAGCCTAAATACATCCCATGACCTAGCACTGTGAAAGCACAATGAGCACGGGGTGCCACAGCCTTTGCTTTTGACACCAACAGCCGTAGACCTGGCTGACATTGACATTGTGTGTGTTGCTACCACTGCCATGATCTGCCAGCTCCAGATTTAAACACCCGGTTGAGTTCATCTGATTGGCTCTTACTGCACCATGGTCCTATGAGTCTCAGAGAGTGGGAAAAAGGGTTGTTCAGCTTGGTCATCTGCTTTAGTAGTCAGTGACTTCTACGGAAAGAGACGGAAAGAGGCTGGAGGATGGCATTGTTTCTGATGGTAGGATCTGTTGGCCAGTCCATCTTTCATTTAGATGTGGCAATGTGACTAATTCTTATGACTAGAATGGAAGTGGAAATGTGGGTCAATGATGAGGTTAAGGATGGGGGTCCATGGCTAGGCATAACCTCACTTGGTCTTAATTCTCCTTTACAGTCAACAGACCTTTGGCAACTGAATGGTCACTACCTCACAAGGTGGAGTATTTAAAGACTGCCTCTAGTGGTTAGCTCCATTTTCCCTCAAGAAACGGGATTCCATGTCTTGTAGTGAATGGTTGTCGTCCTTCCTCCTGATACCCAGACCTCCTGTCCTGTCTGCCTGGAGTCAAGACCAGTGGTGCCTTAATATAGGACTCATCCTATGGTGTGATTCGGGATTCTTGGTCAGTTCTGTTGTTTTTGTCTCCCACAGTTTTATATTGGTTATTTTGTTTGGAATGGGTTCATCCTATAAGCCATTTGGGAAGATTTATTTGTTTCACACCCAGAAACACCTTCTTCCTTTGTTACCATATTCTTTTCATTGAAATTCTACACAATTCTGTCATTGTAGCTTTTTCCATTTTTCAAATTCATTATTGCTCTTATATAGGAAGGTTTTTTAAAAATTATTTGTGTACCACCTCACCGAATGGTACAGTTCTGTTTGTGGTAAAGGTTTACCATCTACAAATAATGGTTTGTTCCTTTCAAAAAAAAAAAAAAAAAAGGATGGGGGTGCTTTTTCACTTTCTTTTTCTCCTTCTGTAGGACCTAAAGAAACACAGCCCCAACCTGGAATAAGCTCGGAACCAGTTCAGCTCCAGCTTTGCAAAGTTGTGTGAATGGGAAATAAACTTTTGAGAGATGTGTATATTTACTGTCATTATTAATTCATTTCTCTGCCTCACCCTCCGTCTTTATTTGTACTAACTATTGGACTTCTGATAGAGTGATAGCTTTAGGGATTGTTGTAGGTATGAATTAAGTATTTCCATAGTAGGAAAATAATTAACCAATTTCCACTGAAGGGTGGAGACTTGCAAGAAGGTAGGTCATATCTATGAGAAGTAGGCCAGAAGTTTAACTAACCTTACATGTGGCAGAGTGCAATGGATGTCCAGACATAGCGGTATATTCTCTTCTTGGTTATGTCCTATACTGTCTTTAATTCCAGTCCTGAGATTTTTTGGACCTAGCCTTAATTCTTAGAATGACCTTGACTCTATCTAAAATACATGTCTTAAAATAAATCATCTAACCTCACCTTTCTGTCCTTTCATATTAACAACAAATTATTCAAACTGGACGTGGTGGCACATGCCTATTATCCTAGCTACTAGGAAGGCTGAGGCAGGAGGATCACAGTATGGGATGGGGATGGAGTTCAGTGGTAGAGCCTCTGGATTCAATCTCTAGTACCATAAAACAAAACAAAAAACAAGTTACTTAAAAAAATACCTTCAAGCATGCAGCATATCAGTATGTCCAGACTCTGATGTTAGCACTCTTTTATCAAATGAGAGCTTGAATAGAAGTATCCTGAAGAAAGGAGACTTTTTTTTTCAGTTCTTAAATAAAGAAACTTCACATCTCTGTACATAAATTCAGCCTATACGAATTTTCACTCACGAACACATACCCTCTTCTACTTAAACACATCCTCTCCTCTATTACGTTTGACAAATCCTTCCTTCACAAAATCTTTGGAATCCTTGTTGTGACATAATTTTCATTCTCTCCCTATTTTTGTTTTGGCCATATATCTCCTCCTAAGAAAGATAACATGGAGAGCCTTGTCAAGTCCCTGGAAAGTTCCAGACCAAGCATTTTCCACAAAGAACAAGTGTATCTCTGTGGAATGTTCCAGACCACAGAGAATTCTCCCCTTGAGTTTCAAATTATAATGTCACTGGTCCTGCTTAATGTTTCTTCCTGGCAGGGGAAGTGAGATTTTTCTCTGAGATAATTCTATAATTCTAGTTAAATACATTGCCTTTTTACACACCCTGGGCAGAAACGGTGAATCGACTCTACTTTCTCATTGTAGTGTCTTCCAGGTGAGTACCTGTGTTGGGAAGGTGAAGCCACTCTGAGGGTTGGCCGCAAATCTTGGACGTATTGGTGCCCAGGAGAAGACTGTCTTTAGAGTAAGACAGATTCTTCAGATAGACTATGATGGGATCGTGGTGGTCACCTAAAGCCAAGAGTGTGTGTCTGAACATTGCGTCTTGAGGATATGAGCAAACTTAAGTCCTAATAAATCAAGAATGGGACCATGTGGTGCAGAGATAAGGAAATCTAGACTTTTGAGTTCCACTTATCTCCATACCTTCTCTAACTCCTGAAAGTATTCTAAAAATAATTTGTTTCCACGCTAAGATTCTTAAAAAGGCAATTTCCACACTTCCTAGGGCTCTGCAGCCCAAGCTGTCTTGGATTTTACAACACTTCCCCAAGTATAGTAAATGGAGAACCTACTGGGAACATTTTTCTTTTCCAAAGAGGTAGTTTAAATCCCCTCAGGAGACAGTCATTGCTTTCAAATGTAAATATATTAATAGGTAAACCTGGGGTATATCACCAATGGTTAAGATTTAAAGGAGTCTTCAGCTTATAGACTCCTGTTGTAGAAAATTCATCTCATGAGATGGGACCTTCAAAATCCACTGTCTGGGCACTTCATATTTTTTTTTTTTTTTTTTTTTTTTTTTTTTTTGTGATCATGAGCATCTTCATCTTTTCCTTACCAGAGATGTCCCTCAATCCAGGGAAGTCTGGTAGCCTGATGTAGGAGATAGCATTAGCCAGGGGCACAGAAGAGTGGAAAAAAAAAAAAAAAATGGAAGAGATGTTTTTACCAGCTCTGGAAATCATGGCTTCTATCTTAAGGATATTTGTTTTTATTCTATCTGATTTAATTGTCACTAGATTATAAACTCCCGTAAGGAGTAACTAGAACTAATATTCCCTTGTATAAGTGAGGAATCTGAGGCTGTCATCCTCTACTTCAAATACTCTAATGGTTTGAAATTCCCTGAGAATAAAGTCAAACCTTCTACAAGGCCTTCACACACTTGATCCTGGATAGTGTCATGTACACACGTATTGAATTACCTAATTTTCTCCTCAGGTCCCTCTTTTTCTCTTCTCCCCTAGTGATGGCCATCTGTTACTGTATCACTCCAGCACTCAGTGGCTCAAAATAGCAAGGGCTTCTTATCTTTCAGGATTCTGTGGGTTGGCTGGGTATTTCTTCTGCAGCTCATGTGGCTGCATTCATCTGGTGGGCTAGTAGGAGCTGGGGTGCTGAGACGGCCTCACCCACATTTCTGGGGTGTTGGTAAAGATGACCAGAAAGCTGGAATGTCTCTCATTATGCAGACATCTAACTCGAGCTTTATACATGGAAACTAATTTCTAAGAAGATGGGAATGGAGACTGGAAGGTTTTTAGGGTGTCGGCTGTAGAATTTCCACATCATTTCCTTCACTTCCAATTGATCTGAGTAAGTCACAAGGTGTAGCTTGTGGTCCTCTGTTGGCTACTTCCCTCCTGTCTCCTGAGATACCTGCTGTCATATCCCTATTACAGCCCCTATCACATCTGATAGTCATGCTCTGAAGTCATCTGCATCTTCTCCAGATTGTGAGTCTTTGCTCAGGGTTTGGCACCTCAGGGTTAGGAGTTCCCTCAGGATCAGACAAATGGATGAAGCTCAAACAGTTCAAAATCTTATCCAAGATTACACAGAAAACAAGCTCAGGGACACTGCCTGTGGGTCTTTCCTTAGGAAAGGAAGACATTATATTAACATTTTTCATATTCATGGTGAATACGATGGAATAATCTTATGACCTTGGTTTGTAATAATCAGGGAGTGATTGAAGCAGTGGTTAGTCTCATTGTCAAGTTTGTTGTGGGACAGTATTGCTAATGAAGAGCTGAAATAGAGTCCTGCTACTCTGAATGTGGCAGGGACTGGGAACATCAGCATTATCTGGGAGCTGGTTAGCAACGTGAAGCCTCAGGCCCTGCTCCAGATAGACCCAATCAGAATCTGCGCGTTGACCAGATGCCTGGCAATTCTTATGTACTCTCAATGTTTAGAAGCACCCCTTTAGAGTATGTTCCCGAGTCCTGTCTACATGAGACTTCAGAGACAGTCATGGAAGGAACCTCGTTCTCCCTCCTAGGTGAGATTGTATTTCTTAATGAATTTTCACCAAATTTCCTCTGTGACTTGTTTGGCCTTCTCTGATCTTAATATAAATAAAAGCTACACAAATGACTCTGGGCTTTTTGCTTAAGTTTCTCAGTGGAGCCTTGAGAGGGTGTTTGTTACCAAAACATTTGTCAAAATGTTTGAACTATTTTAATCTTATACTGTACTTTTAAGGATTTAAATAGCAACAAAAGACTAAAGTGTACGCAATGTAGGCGAAACCTTTTATTTCCAGAAAATGTATCATTACGTTTCCAACTTTTCAATTGCATATGGAAGGGTTTTTCATTTTCCTTTTAAATGTAAAAAATCCAAACACACGCACACACAAAAGCCAAAACACCAAGAAAGAGGCAGGAGAGTTACTATTTGTTTTAACTGAAGAAGAAAAACATAAAACTACAGATAAATGAAAGTGTGGGAGGAGATAAAGACAAAGCTTATCTAAATCTAACCACGATTTTATTAAGTAATCATAATTCAAACCAGGAGTTCCAGGTGACAATTCATTAAGTATATTTATTATTATATTACTATTTTTTGTTTAAATAAAAAGTTCCATTTCACTGTGGAGTCAGAGGTTTTATTAGACATGCTAACTGGGTTGGTTTTTAGGTGTAAGCATGTGCATGTGTGTGTGTGTGTGTGTGTGTGTGTGTGTGTGTGTGTGTGTATGCACACGTGTGTCATGTGTGTAGATGGAATCTTCTTTGGACCAATTGTTTGTGAATAGACTCTTCAGGAACTCCATCAGCTTCATTAAGATTTGAGTTTTTCAAGGTGAAAAGGGCCCCATCTCTCAATAGGAATTCCCAGAGCTGGGGCAGGCTCCTTACTCACCCAAAGCCCTTACTAATTTAACAGGGAAAATTGAAATTGCCAGCAGGGCCAGCAGAACCCCTTATTTGCATATCTTTCTCAGTAGTATCTTCCCAACTTGCTGGAGTTGCCCTGTGTTGAGTAACTAGTTACTTAACCAAGTGACTGACTTGGAAGCTGGTACCTAGTTGGGAAAAGGCCAAAGTCAGAATAAAAAGAGCCAGGGTTAGCACTTGCATGTCTGTCCCCTTTCTATTACTGGTCAACCTTCCCCGGGAAATGCAGGCAATCTAGAGCAAGTAATTCTCAAACTTTACTTTGAATTTGAGTTGTACAGAGGGCTTGTTACAACACAGATTTCTGGGCTCCACCCCAGCCCAGATTCCTGATTCAGTGAGCCCAGGTGGGCTTGAGAACTTGAATTTCTCCCAAGCAGATGATTCTGATGCTGGTGTTCTGGAGTCCACACATTGAAAACAACTTATTCAGAGTTTCATTTCTTGATAACTCCTAATAAAGACTAAGAAACACTATTTTGAGATTGTTATTATGCCCTTCAGAGGTCTGGCATATTTGTTTGTTTGTTTGTTTCTAATAGGCAAGATGATGTAATGATTGAAAGTTGATCCTTGGAATTGAGTTCAAGCTCAATTCTCAGTTCCACTATTTGCAAGACTGGGTGGTCATGTGCCAGGTGCCTGATGTTATACCCCAATTTCCTTATCTGTCAAATGAGGACAATAGTTTCTAACTCATAGAGATTTTATGCAGATGAAATGAGATTGATACTTTTATAGCACAATGCTTTATATAGCTACAGTTCAAAAAAACTTCAGCTACTGTTAATTACTGTTACCTACTCATATATGAATGGATTGTTCTTGAAGGCTCACTCAGGATTTTCCAGGTCAGAAATGTACTTGTTCTCCTAAGAGGCATCATCTTATGTAAACTCAGTGCTCAGCCCTATAGCCTAATTCTCTTTTACTCATCTCAGTGCTTATTCTGTGCCAGAGACCATGCTAAGTACTTGGAACAATGTCTAACTTTTAACTTTCATTGTATTAATTATCTATTCTGCAAAACTGTGTGTGGCTTAAAAACATTTATTTTCTCACTGTCTGTGGGTCAAACATTCAGGAGCAGCTTCTTGCTGGTGGTATTTCTGGTTCAGGGTCTTATGTTCCTCTAATTAGAATGTCTGCTGTGGTTGCAGTCATCTAAAAGCTCAACTGAGGCTAGAAGATCCACTTTGAAGATGGCTCACTGGTACCCTTAATAAGTTCATTCTGGTTATTGGTAGGAGACCTCACTTCTGTCCCACATGGCTTTTGTGTAGGAATACTTAATGGTCTCCTACCATTAACCAGCCAATAACATGGCAATAGGCTTCTCCCAGAGCCAATGATCCAACAGGGAGCAGGAAGGAAACCTGGACGCCTCTTATGACTTAGCCTCGGAAGTCACACTGTCATTTCTACAGTACCTCATTGACTATTCGCATCAGTCCTAACTGGTATGTGTCTAATGGGGTCAGTGCAAGGGAAAAAGTGTGAATACCAGTGAGAATCACTGGAGCCATCTTGCAGCCTGGCCACTGTATCACAGAACTAGAAGTTTAGGGAAAGTGATGTCTCCTTTAGTAAATAACGTACTCAAAGACCAAAATGGATGAAACCATCAAATGGAGATACAGATTCAGCATCATGTAGGAAGACGCTAGTTCTAGCCAACAGGTAGATGCTTGTATAGGAGAAAGCGTATGCTTTGGGATTTGAAGAAAATATCAAGGTTAGTCATACCTGGAAGAGAGCTAACAGGAGGAGAGGAAAATCAGTGTTCATGGGAAATGGTGAAAGTGACCGGTCCAAGCTCTCAACTAGAGTCGCACATTTGTCCTCACAAGTAGTTCTCTACAAAACACATAATCACATTTGCAATCCACGTGGTGGAGACTCCATCTGAATACTTGATGCTTCACCAATCACATATAATGAGGATAGCGAGATTGGAAATGGGAAGAGAGAGAGTTTGGAAATTGGAAATGTCTGTCCTCTAAGTTTCTACATTTTCTATGATCCACTTACTCATTTTTTTGGGTTTGCCCAAGACACTCTCAGTTAATACCTATTGACTTTGCATAATTTATAGTACCTTCTTTCACTCTCAAAAAAGGCTCTGATGTAAAGAATACACTGCATGGTCACTTGACCTGCTAAGGAACTGGGTGGGGTAAGTTTTCTTATCATGGATCTAAAGCTTTGGGTCTCCTGAAAACAGACTGTGAGTTCACTTTCTTGTATCCTCTAATACCTAGACAAATACGTGGTTAGTGGTAATAAATAGAAATCTGTATTGATTGCAATATACCATGTAGAGGATATTGCATATAAGTCTGCTGCACAGTTTTAAAGACGCATTCCAGAAATCTATCAGATGTAGTAAATTTCCATGCAGGAGAAGGAATAGAAAGGAATAGAAAGAGAAAAAGGGTAGAAGGTCACTAGTGGAGAGTAGTTTCACTGAGCACTTAATGGGTTAAAGTCATTCTTCAAGCTCTGGGTGTGAACTACACAGTGTCTTAATAATACCTCTAATACCTGTGCATTTATATGAGCAGAACAAGTGGAAACCTGCCTTGCAGAAATTAGATTAAACAGTTGAAGGAGACAGTCATTTTAATAAGGAGCTTCTATATAAAAACCCTTGATACTTCATTATCTATTTATTCCTCTCAGTCACTCAATTTTATTTTATCCTTCATAATTAAAAAGGAGACAAAACCAAGTCTTTAAAAAATGATCCAATGCCACTGTGTTTTGTGTAAACAGTATTGTAGTTCGTTTGCCTCCTACCTTCATAGTCGATTGTTCCTCTTTCTCTCTTACCCCATTTTAATTCTTCCCTCTCATGAGGTCTTTTGCAGCTTCATGGGGGGGGGGGATGGATATTTCTTATCATACAGAGGCTAATAGCAAAATCATGCTCACACAGTGCAACATTTAAAAAATGAGGCAGGCAATCTTAACAATTCCTCTCTCTCTCTCTCTCTCTCTCTCTTTCTCTCTCTCTCATTCTCTCGCTCTTTGGTTTAGATATCTTTTATCTCCTTCTGCACTCTCTCAATTTACCATCATTAGTGGTACCAGAACTATTAGATCCTCACTCATTCTCTCATTCTCTTACAAGTCCCCCGAAACAAACTTTTGTTTGGGGATCTATTGCAAATTTGATCTAGTGTGAAGTTTCTTGGAAAGGTACTGTGCAAAGATGTAGACGTTAAGACGATACCTATCTTTCTTCTTGCCCCTGCCCAAAGAAGAATGCATTTGTAAACAATGCATACACATTTTTTCTTGCATACATTAACTCCAAATAGAACCCATAGAATTTCTAATAAGACCACTTGCTTGAACATGGAAGTTGCTGGCAGTTTTCCATAATGTGTAATCTGAAACTCAAGGCAATTATACAGCTTTATTTATACAATTTTTGTTACTAAGAAATTATGAAAGTAGAAGATGCTAAGATCATTATTATTTAAATGTGAAATTTATCAGAATTTAAACACGCAACTAGTAGAGGGAGGGCTAGGAGGTTTAGATTGTCTTTGAGGGTGTGGATCATGCCTCATTTATTTCTGGATGGTATCATGGTGTTCTGTAAATGTGTCAAGTAAGTGTCTTATTACTTTCTTGGGTATGGGGCATTGATTGTGCCTCCTGGATGCAGAAGGGGGAAATTACATCATTTAATTATTAAATACATTTGCTACATAAAGGGAAAATAAAATGTAAATAATGTAGCAGATAGGTGAAACTGAGTCTTAACTTTTCATTTAAGTTAAGCGTGAACCTAGACCCATTCTCCTTTAATCTTTTTCTCTGGGGCACTTTGAAATAAGAAGTGAATAGATATGAAAAAGCATTAAAGGTAGGATGACAGGTGGGCAGGATTCTCTTGTGTAGATTCCCAGGAGCGGAATTGTTGGGTCACATGGTAAGGATGTGTTTAACTTTTTAACAAATTGACCAACTGTTTTAGAAAGTGGCTGTATAATTTTATATTGCTTCCATCGATATGAAATTTCCAATTTTTCCACATCCTTAACAGCACCTAGTATTGTCTTTCTTTTTGGTTATAATCATTTTAGTGGGTGAGTAGAGGGGTTGTAAAAAACTCCTTGTGATGGGCTGGGGTTATGGCTCAGTGGTAGAGCCCTCACATAGCATGTGTGAGGCCCTGGGTTCTATCCTCAGCACCACATAAAAACAAAGGTATTATGTTCACCTACAACTCAAACAAAATATTTAAAAAAATAACTTCTTGTGCTTTTAATTAGAACTTACTCAAGGCCTAATAATGTGCATATTTTCATATGCATACTGGCAATTTGTATATCTTCTTACAAGAAGCCTCCTTTCAAATATTTTGACCATTTTAAATCTGGATTTTGTCTTATTGAATTGCAAGAGTTCTTTACATATTATGAACACAAATATTTTATCAGAGATATGATTTGCAAACATTTTCTTCCAGTCTGTGACTTGACTTAATTTTCTAATGGTGCTTTTGAAGCATAAGAATTCTCATTACATTTAATGCATGCTCTTTGAAAAAACATGTGTTTTCAGATATAAATATTACTTTATTATTTCTCTAGCTAAACAGAAGCCAATCTCTCACTCTCTATCCCATCATTTCAATTACATGAAGAGATGCTTCAAATTATTATTTCTTCCTATTGAGCATCTATTTTGTGCCAGATAGTATATATTTTCTCTAATATCCAGAGTTACCCTGCAAGGAATATATTAATTCCACTTTATAGATAAGAAAACTAAGGCTCAAGAGGTCTAGAGACTTGCTTTAACATAAACGAAAAAATATCAGGAGGTGGATTTTAATCCTGTTATACATCACTCTAAACCCTGTTGCTTCTCAGATATTGCTAAGATGGACTTTCTCAGGCATGACAGCCATGAGTCCTCCATACTTGGAACCAGGAGGTTAGCCTTTAAGAACCTTAGATTGCTCTGTGCCCTTGGCACAGCACTTACAGGTAACATCTCTCTATTCCATTCCTGGCTCTGCTGGTAGCTAAGAAATAGCCCCCGTTAGTCATCATAGCCAAAGAAAAAATACTGTTTTATTTCAAACAGTTAATATTCATCAAATGTTAATGAAAATACATAACAAATAATTACAACAAACACAGAGTCTGATTAAGATGAAAGAGATGACAGTCCTGTGAATTTTTAATCTAAAAAATAAAGACTGTTACATTAATAAGACTTAATTATATCATTAAATATTTAAAATTACCTTCTTTAATAGATTTTATTTTTATTTAATATATTTCTTTTTTAAATGTGTATAACACTTTCATGAGATTGGTACATAAAATCCTATCAACTGTTATGGCGAAAGAGAATTTTAACTTAATATATTCATCATATTGATCTCACAACTTCCACTTTATTTATTGTTCAGAAAAGCTAATAGCCCTTTTACACTTTATTACAATTGATATTTTCTCCACATAGAGTGATAAATAATTAATACCATTACAGGCACATCATGTGCAGTACTCTTATTTGGGGGGGAAAAAAACCTACAACAAACCATCTGAGTACTGTATTATACATTCCATTTTAATATTCTACACTTAGAATTAATGCTTCATTTTACAGGAAAACACAATTAACTTTGGAAATTTGTCTCAAGATGACCACATTGAAGCCACTGAAGCCAAGGCAAAGGATCTAGTCTAAGCCAACTCTCTGGTTTTTCCAAATTTTAAATGCTTCTATGGGGTCAGCAAAATTATACACCTGCCACTGAATCTCTTCACACCTTGGTAAGGTGTTTATAAAGGGAAATGATGGTCTTTTAGCCTTGTGCTTTTGGCCCCTAAAATTGAATTTGATTTTTAATTTTTGTGCAGTTTTTATAATTGTGTTTTAATGAAAATCAACACCTCTCTCAAAATTGCTAATAACATAATTGAGTTCATTTGCTCATCTTCTCTCACCATCACAAGTCTTTTTAGGGAGGAAGGAAAGTGTAGCGATTGCTTCCATAAATGCCCCGGGCAACTAGAATGTCTGCTTCTTTCAGGGAGGGTGTTTGGATTGAGTCCCAGGTATGGGGTCTGGGATTAGATAGAGTGCTGGCTCTGCCTCTTTCTAGCTTTATCACTTAGGACAAGCGCCTTCACCTCTCTGCAATTTGGCTTCTTTCTACTAGGGTGTAAGCTCCATGACGCAGGGATCAAGCCCACCTGGTTCATTTTATTTTTCAAGTGCTATCAGACCCATGGTAACAATATTAGAGAAGGAATGAAGGACCCAAGCAACAATGTTATTGGATGTAGAACTCCAGTTCAGAAGAAGAATCACAAGGAAACTTATGTAATGAAGTTAAAAAAGTCAGTCAGATGAAACCATTGAATTCCTTTGTCCTGATTTTGGTACCTAGAGCCTAGATCTTTCAGTTGTGCTCAGTAGGATCGACCAAAGTAAAGGAAGGCTGACCTGTGTGGCCTCTTCACTGGCCAGTTCGGAATTCAGCTGCTTTCTCACTTCCGTCTTTGGACCCTGTCAGTAGGCTTACCCATGCCCTTGCCCTTAATGCGAAAATTAAGTTCTTGAAAAGAAAGGAAAAGTAGGATAGGGATGAGCCCAAAAGAAAGTATGCAGTGAAACCGAAGGTTAAGAAAGAACAGAACAAGTAGACTAGTCATGTTAAAGATCATTCATTTAAGGCAGGCATGGTGGTGCATGCTTGTAATCCCAGTAACTACCGAGGCTGAGGCAGGAGGATTGCAAGTTCAAAGCCAGCCTCAGCAATTTAGTGATGCTCTAAGCAACTTGTGAGACTGTCTAAAAAGATTGTTCATTTAAATAAGCAACAATATGAAGAAATATCAAAATCTCAGTGGTGAATACAAAGTTTATTTTTTAGCTCATATAAAATCCTATGCACATGTTCTAATTGTCAAACATTCCATTCATGTACTCAAGAAAAGATTTACCCTGATTCATGTTATTCAAAAAAATTAGTTCTGGGTGGATTGTGGGCAACAATTTGAAAGTTAGCAACAAAGCTTCTGGAACGAGCACTGTCCATCAGAAATCTTCCACAAGTATGTAGCAGTAGTACATACTGCTACTAACCACTTGAAATACAGCTCATGTAACTGAAGACACTAGTTTATAATTTTATTTAATTTTCATTAATCTGAATTTATATAGCCACATGGGTAGGGACAACTTCATTGGGAGGCACAGTTCTGGAAAATAATGAAGAGCAGTATCTTCACCAACTTGTAGTGGGCAAATGTTTCTTAAACAGGACACAAAGAGGACTAACCATAAAGGAAAGACTGACAGATGGGACTTCTTAAAATGAAAGATTTTTTGCCTATTAAAAGACCTCATAAAGAAAGTCAAAAGGTAATGCACTCCCACAGGAAGACTCTAGGAACAGCAGGCACTGGTATGCAGATGCTAATTCACAATGTGGGGCAGGGTAGGGAAGAATAGAGTTACTTTAGATTAGGTAGAAGTGAGTAAAGGGAGGGGAGGGGGTCTGGGAATGAGAAGGATAGTGGAAGGAATCAGGCATTGTTACCCTCTCTTTGTACCTACACAACTATATGACCTGTGGGATTCTACATCATGTATAGCCAGAAAAATAAGAGATTATGCTCCATTTTATATGATGTATCAAAAGACATTCTACTGTCATGTATGACTAATTAAAACAAATATAAAAATTAAAGAAATAATAGAAATAAATTTTTAAAAAGGGTAATGCAAATTTTCAGTGAAAAACTGACAGAATTTTTACATTCCAAATATAAAAACAAATTCTATATGTCAATTAAAAGAAAGGTAACCCAATTTGAAAATGACAGGTTTGAAGAAGCTTTATCTAAAGGCCTAATGTTCATAGGAAAAGGTGCTCGTCATAATTAGTCATCTTACAAAGTAAATTAATAAAACCACAGTGAGATGCCACATATTCATCAGAATGGCTAAAGGTTGGCAAGGACAAGTTGAAACTCATACACTGCTAATGGAAATGTCAATTACTGAAGCCATGTTGGAAAACTGAAAAATTTGAATAATATTTAACCCACCTATGTCCATAAACTCCATCTTTTGTTACATGTAACAGGGAGAAATGGGAATATATCTGTACCAAAAAATAAAACAAAAAATAACAACAAAACAAAACAAACCTCCCCCCCAAAAAGAACAATAACCTAGAATGTCTCTAGCAGTCATAGTCATCATATCCCCAACTGGGAGCAACGCAAGTGTCTCTCAATGATTTGTGATGTGTTGTGTGCCCGCACAAGTATGAGTGTATACGTGACCAAGTACTATATGTAACTGACACATGCAACCACAGGAATCTCACAGTCAAAAGCTGAATGAAAGAAACCATGCACAAAAACATTAGAGTTAATGACTTAAATAAAATTTAAAAATAGGTCCCCAAATCTTCGCAGAAGTGATAAAAGTTGGAATGGCCGTTACCCCTGTGTGCGTGTGTATGTGGGTGTGTGTTTTGGAGTAAGAGGCCAAGGCAGAGGCAAAGGAAGTCCTCTGGGTGCTGGTGATCTCTATTTCTTAATCCAGATAGTGGTTAACCAAGAATGATCACATGGTAAAAATCCTTTGAGCTGTCCCCTTACGGTTTGTTCACTTTTCTGCCTGTATTGCTATATGTCAATAGAATATTTCCTTTTAAAATGCTCTATTAAAATTTATGAAGCAGGTCAAAGTCTGGTGACAAGAACCTCCAAGTGTGAATGACAAAGGGAGGTCCTAGATCAATAATAACAGGTTTCATTTTCATTTGTGTGGCATGCTGCATGGCAAGAAAGTGCACTGGAGCTTGGGAGACTTCCTCGTCAGAGTGTGCTCTCTCACCCTTCAGAGGTGGATTTGCTTTTTATATATTTGTGTGTAGAGGATTCCTTTATCCATTTGCCCATGTCATTGAGCACCTCTACTCCGTGCCAGGTTCTAGTTTGGAGGTACTACTTTGAAGTAGCCAGTTTCTTAATTATTCACAGAATAGACTAATTGATGGGTCATTTAAATCTTTCATTATTTGTCTTCTTTTCTCCACTCACAGTCCTCTAAAGTTTTTTTTTTTTTTTTTTTTTTTTTTTTGCAACAGTCTGAAATTCTATGTGGTTTTTATGAAGGCAAAGGTAAAGACCCAATATGATTAATTCAAGACTTCTAGATGACTGATTCTACCCAAAAATGTGAACCCCCATGGGCCAGGCTTTGCCTGATTCTTCTACAGGTCCTCGTGATTAGCACAGTGCCCAGCAGAGTGGACACTCAGCAAAAGAGTGAAGATGTGAGAACGAGACTGTTGTTGTCAGAGCTAAAGGCATTTATCTGCTTTCATTCCTTTGTAGTTTTTCTTCTTGCTAAAGGCAGGAGTGAGCACTTCTGGATTACTAAAACCCAACAAATAGGGACAGTGATTTTTCCTTATCGAAGTATAGATATGGATATTGGTACTTCAAAAATCTCTCTATTATACAGATGTCCCATTATCAACTGCTGGGGGATTTTCTGTAAATTAAACCATTTGCCCTAAAATATAGACTTCCTGCTGGGTGTGGAGATGCATGCCTGTAATCCCAGCAGATCAGGAAGCTGAGGTAGGAGGACTGCAAGTTCAAGGGCAGCTTCAGCAGCTTAGTGAGATCCTGTCTCAAAATAAAAAATAAAAAGGGCTGGGGATGTGACTCAATGGCAAAGCACCCTTAGGTTCAACCTCTGGTACCACAAAGAAAAAAAGACTTATATCAAAGACAGTACATTGATAACAGATGTCACTGTATTCACCCATTTCTCCATGCCAGATCAATGGAGAAGTGCAGGTCTACTTTCCTCCAGAATGACCTGGGACCTTTATTTTGTGAGTGCACGGAGGGGAACTGAGAAATGTCTACTCTTGTCCTTGGGAAGGAAGGGAGATCTAGAATCAGATTTTAAACATGGTATTTTCATGCGCCTAGCCATTAGGTTATCTTCCTGGGAACACTGGAGACTTGATTCTGATGACCTCATTTCCTTTGAATTCTTTGATGTTATGTTTTCTCTGCCTTAAGTATTTTACTGTGGTGCTAGTGAAACCACAGACAAGACCATGTGACTGGCCGTCCCTGGCAAGCCCTGTGGATATGATGGTGGCAGGAACAATTCTTGGCTTTGCCTTGAGAGATTAGAGCCTGTTGGAAGAAGCTCAAAGGCTAGTGGCCTGAAGGTCCTTTCTGTTTTCCTAGATGTATAGACAGGACGACAGGGTCGGATTAGCCAGTTTATGAATTATTCAGAGATGGATTAGCCAGCTGATGGATTATTCTAGCCTCTGTTCCCTTTCCATTTCTCTTACTCTGCCAGGCTATTGTTCTTTCCATGTTAACCTGGCTGTTTTCAAGGGTGTAGAAAGAAGTAGGAAAAGAAGATAGGGTGATCAGTGGTTCATAGCAATGCCCCAGGAGTGAAAAGAAAATTGATCTGATGGAGAATGTCAGACCCTGTGTGTGGGAGGAGACAGGACCTTGCAGGGACTCAGTAAACCGGATAGTCTCAAGGCACGTATCCAACGACTTTGGAGAGTCATATGAGGAACCATGTTGACATCCAGATATGGATAGTGGGTAAGGTTAGTGCAGGACTTTGGAACTGGGTATCCACCCCTGGCAACTGCTTTAGTTAGACTAAATCTAGGTTCTATGAGGAGCATCTGGGCCTAGTGATCTTCGGACTACCCATTACTTTTATTTGAATTAACATGTATTGAGTGCCTGTTGTTTTCTAGGTGCTTTGCAAGTTGTGTTAGGATTGCTTTTCTTCTCAAGTTAATGTAACTTAAAGCACACTGTCAATTAATGGTTACATACAACTGATAGTTTAGAGATAGGAATTCCAGGGTGTGGACAGCACTCCAGAGATATCATAAAATATCCATGATTTTCTGAGTTTTGTTGTATTGCTCTCCTGAACATGTTTTTTTATGTTTTCTGGTATGGTTGAAATGGCTGCTGAAGCTCAAAAGATTACATCTTGGGGGAACAGAAGGAAAGAGGGGGAGGAAGGACTTTCCATTCTTTTTTTTCTTTTGTTAAGAAGGCAAAATTCCTCTAGGAGCCGTAACTGTATCCATGTTCCTATATTAATGACTAAGAAGGAGCAAAGGAAGTATCACTATTGGCTAAGACCAATCGGAATTAATTGTTCAGGTCTGAGGTCATGGCCTACATGAACAAAATAGGAAATCTGCTAGCGAGGGGTAAGGGAAGATGAAAACTGGGTACATGGTCAATGATTTTCATTGTTTTTTTGTTTTTTGTTTTGGCTCAGGAATTGAGTGAGCTGTGTCTGCTGAAAGATCCTTAAGCATCTGTAAAAGAGAGAAGGTAATTTACCTGTTACTCATGTTTGGACTGGCAGCTACAGTGGCCAATGAGTAAGATGCTGGTGATCAAGATTCCAGGCTTCTCGTTCTTAGTTTTACCTATGGTTTTTTTTCTTTCTTTACTGTTATTAACCTTTCAATTCATAGTGACATTGTTGTCTCATTTGTGGAACAAAACAAAGCCCATGCCTTTGGAGTTTCAATAAATTTATATTTTCATAGGTGCTTGAGATTGGGAATTATTGGTGAACGTTGTTGGCAGTTATTTGAGAATGTGGAATAATCTCTTGAATTTGATGCCTATCTTTTTGATACTTATTTATACAGAATATCACGTGAATTGATGATCAGGATGGAAATATACTCAGTCTTTATAATTCTTACCACAATTCTGATTTTGTGATGCAGAGTTTAAAATGATCTTTTTCCAGGCATTGGAGGTACATGCCTATAATCCCAGTAGCTTGGGAGGCTGAGGCAAGTGGATCACAGGTTTGAGACCAGCCTCAGGAACTTAGCGAGGCCTCAGCAACTCAGTAAAAATAAAAAATAAATAAATAAAAAGGGACTGGGGATGTGACTTAGTGGTTAAGACCCCTGGGCTCAGTTCCTGGTATCAAAAAATAAGTTAAAAAATATAAAAATAACTAAATAAAATAATTTTTAAAAAATAAAGTTAAATTTTAAAAATAACTTGTGCTTCAAAGACAATATCAACAGACTAAAAAGGCTCCTCATACATGGGTGGAAATATTTGCAAACCGTATCTCTGATAAGGGACTGATTTTCAGAGTACAAAGGGAACTCCTGAATCTCAGCAACAACAACAACAAAAAAATCCAAATAACCTGATTCAAAACAAACAAGCTTAAATAGGTATTTCTCTGAAGAAGTCATACAAATAGCTAATAAGCACAAGAAAAGATGCACCATTAGTCATTAGGGAAATGCACATCACAACTATGAGATACCATCTCACACCCTGTAGGATGGCTATCATATAAATAAAGAAGAACAAAAATCCTAGAAAATAACAAGTTTTGGTGAGGAAGCGGAGATATCAGAACTCTTGTATATGTTGATGGGACTGTCAAGTGGTACAATTCATGTGGAGATAGCATGAAGTTATGGACCATTTTATATGAAGTAATAATATTAAGTAATTTGAACTAAAAAAAATACAGATAAAGTTATTATAGGATCTGGTAATTCCACTTGTAGATATATGCCCCAAAGAAATGAAAGCAGTGACTTAATAAATATACGTATACACGATCACTAAAAATATGGAAGCAACTAAGTGTTCACAAAAGATGGGTGAGCCATACATGGAAAACAGATACAATGAAATATTATTCAGCCTTATAAAAGAAGGAAATTCTGACATAGGTACAATGTGGATAAATCTCAAAGACATTATGTTAAGTGAAATAAACCAGTCACAAAAATACGAGTAGTGTCATGGTTCCACTTTTTTTTTTTTTTTTAAAGAAACTGGTGTTTATTTTCCACAACCTTATTTCCATTTTGCTTAATAAATGTTTGCAGAACAGCTCAAGACCACTCGGTGGTTGTTCCTACCCACTCAGTAGCCTGAGCAGTGGGAGCTGCAGACCAGTCTTCAGTGGCTGGCTGGGCACTCTGGTCTTCAGTAGGGAACTGCTGGATAGGCACAGAGGGCATCTGCCCACCTTCAGACCAGTCTGCAACCTCAGCTTGAGCAGCAGTGAACTCAGGAGCTGGAGCTGTCCATTCACCCTGAAATTCCTCCTTGGTCACAGCTTTTTCAGCAACAGCCTGCTCTTCCTTTTCAATCTCTTCAGGACCTCTGTAGAAGTAGATGGAGATCAGGCATGACCTCCATGGGTGTTCACGGGAAATGGTGCCATGCATGCACAGAACTTCTGGGACCAGCATCCACCACATCAGACACACAGGATGAGCTCCCTTATTGTTGCACGGAATGACAATGTCCAGATAGCCCAGAGGGGAGTCTGTGTTACACAGAGCAATGGTAGGCAGATTGACAAAAGATGTCTCTGTAAGGGGCTGGTGGTCAGCCCTGGGATCAGTAACCACCAGAAGACGTGGTCCTGGAAGGCTGCCTGATCTGGTTAGTGAAGGTTCCAGGAGTGAAGCCACCAGCTATAGGAGTGGCTCAGGTGGCAGCAGCAAACTTCAGCACAGTCCCCTGGCCAGTATTCCTAGAGGATATGACACTGACATCAGCAATGGCAACACTGGCATAAGCTGCCAGCAGAAGCTTCTCCTGGGTCCTCTTCAGATTTATGATGTATATGCCATCGCTTTTCCTTTTGTAGATCTATTGTTCCATCTGGAAATCAAGGTTGGTGCCACCTAAGTGGGTTCCTGCTGCAAGGAATTTGAGGATATCCTCTTCCTTCATTTGCAGGACATCAAGGGCTCCAGACATTGTGACAGTTTCCCTTTAAGTTACGATGGGAATCAAGAACAACACCAAATTTTGTTTGCCATGAGGCTATTCCTAGGGTTAAAAAATAAATAAATAAATAAAATAAATCCTCAAAATGTCAAATCTCAATACTCCTCAAAATTTATAAGAACAGAAAATATAAGCGAGGGGTTGGGGCTCGGGCGTGGGAAAAACAGGGAAAACTTAACTCCCAGCTTCCCCTGGAAGTTAACACGAAGCCAGCGTCATTTCAAGAATTTACTTGGGGGTTGGTGGTGTAGCTGAGTGAATATAGAGCTTGTCTCTCATGCACGGGACCTTGGTTTTGAGCCCCAGCATCAATCAAAACAAAACTACATTCTATAATTTTCTCCAACTTTAAGTTTAAATCCATTTTGCTTATTGTTTTGCTGAGTTTCTTCTTTTGAACACTGAGTTGAATCATATCATTAAGAGTCTGGTCAGGAAGTTTCAGAGCAGTTGGACAGTGGGATATGGCAGCATTCAGAGTAATTTATTCTGCCATATATACTTTATATCTATTTAGCCCCAAATTTTGACAAAGTGTATGACAAAGGCTGCGGGAAAGCAGTTCTCGGGATAGAAGAAAAGACATTTCATTCTAGCTGGCTAGACTAGATGGCATTTTGATTTCCTACCAAGGTCCCCAAATATTGGCAAGTAATGATTTTGGTATAAATTATACACTTTGATATATACAGAAGTTATGGAGCATTTTATATGAAGTAATAATATTAAGTAATTTGATTGAACTAATGACTGCTTAATCTGACAACTAATGAAATAAGAAACACTAAATCTGACACACTCACCCCTTAGAGATTTAAATTCCGGGACAGTCCAAGTTGCCATTTTTTGCTGATCTTTGTGGATCTTTGAGTGACTTTAATAACAACCAAATGACTTTCAATCTTCAGCTTACAAATTGCATGGCTAGTTTTAGAAAGACTGCTTACATCTTCTTTATTCTTATCAACTACAATGATTATATGTGATTTAAAAAAAAATTGTTCTTTTTAGTTATATGTAACAGTAGAATGTATCTTGACATATCATACATACATGGAGTATGACTTCCCATTCCTGTGGTTGTATATGATGTGGAATTACACTGATCTTGTATTCATATGAGAACACAGGAAATTTATGTCCAATTCATTCTACTGTCTATATGTGATTTTTAAAGTAAAAGTTCGTGTTGAATTTTCATTGAAACACAAATGATCATTATAAATTGTAGTCTGGGGCTCCCATCTTGGTAGATGTCTCTCTCCTTGTATTCTTTCTCCCCTTTTTAAATCCCTTAATATGAGAATTGTACCCATCAGATGTGTAGCTGTGAATATCAATAATACTTATCTATTTCAGTGGGCATGCAACGACATGACCGGAAAAAAAAAAGGTACTAGTATAACCAATCTATACAATCCCACCAAAAAAGGAAAGAAAGAAAAACAAATAAAATAGAAAAAATAGAAAAGAAGAAAAAGAAATAATGACAACCTATGATGATCACACATTTAAAACATTTTAAACGCTCAAGATACTTGTTTTCCAAAGAATGATAGAAAAGTAGAAAATGGCTTGGCCGTGTCCTGATTGGTACAGCAGGCCAGTGGGCATGGTGGGGCACAGCTCCCATGTTGCTTTGAACCTCAGGGAATCTTGGTGAGCCCGTGATGGGATATTCTTCTTTCTGATTCAAATGAGTCTCCCGTTTGATAAAGCAGTTTTCTTTCTTCTACTATGATGGAAATTGTCACAATCAGCTCAGTTGGTTCCTAGAACCATTGAACAATTAGAGGAGCTTTTATTCAATTGAGCAAAATGGAAAGGAAAGAGAGAAATAATTGTTTAGTGTATGTACCCAAAATCTTCTCTATTCCTCTCTCTGATACACACATTCGTACATATATAGACGCTCAGCTTGCTTTGCTTATTCTTTTAATAACAACTGCAACTAGTATTTATATAGTTGTAAGTGTCCGTACAGTGTTCCATCCCTTCTACCTTTATTGATTTGTTGAGTCTTCATAACAATCCTGTGAGGTGTTATTATCCTTCCACTTTAAAGAGGAGGAAACTGAGGCAAAGGGATATTAAGTTACATTCTCCAGGTAAGTTGAAATTTAATCACAGCACCTGTATCAGAATCCATGTTCTAAGTATTGATGTGTTTCTTTCTGTATATGTTTTATGTTCTTTGAGGTTGGAGGCTTTTTTATTCAGCTAGAGAAGAGCTGGCCCTGGTTTTAGAGGCAGACAGGCTTGAAATTGAATGCATAAGTAGCCTTAGAGAAGTTACCATCACATATAAATAGTAATGTGCTAGAAACTCGTTCTCAAACAAACAAAATTTCTAAAACCAGAAGCCCTGATTTGCACTTTCTGCTGATTTCTGTGGTGTAAATACATTAGGAATGACTAATTTTAAGGTACCAGTGATTTCACAACAGGCTTGCAAAATTCTTAAAATTTTAATAATCAGCTCCTACAAGCTAATATGTCATGTACAGAACATTGCTGATGAACAATTTCTCAGGCTTTTTCAAACTACTGGGTCATCTAGTACAGTCATTGGCATGTGGCAGTTGCTCATTCATAGTTATTAAATGAACAAATGAGAATACCCTAGCTCCTTATTCTCTTAGAATACCATATTAGCAAAATATTTATACTAGCAGCATTAAGTTGAATGCATTAAATATTAGCTGAAAAAGTGTCTGAAAAATGTCTAACAATGTCTGCCATTTAATGGAACATGCAGGGTAATGTCCTTTTGGAGTCTCATTTAAATCTTGTCTTCTATTTGGCAGGTGTGAACTAAATGAACGAATGAATAAAAACTAAATGAATAAAATTAGGGAGGGACATCAGTTTTAATAAACTCGCTTATTATAAGTTGTGTTCAGGGACTCACATCTTGATAAATGATTAAATGTCTCTCCTACCTTTGGATCCTCTCTCCCTTTTTATGAGAATTGCTTCCATCAGATGAGAAGGCAAGGGCAATTTTACTCTTTATCAGTACGTAAGGGTTGGAACTATGTGACAGCATTTATACCTTTGTGATGTCATCATAACGTTAAGGACCCTTCCCACCTTAGCACAGAGATGCAAATTCAACTGCCTGCAGAAAAAAAAAGCTATTGATGTAAATGATTGAAATGTGCTCAATGTGAAGACAGTAAAGCGTTTGGGATTAAGGTGAACTGAAGATTTGACACCGAACATGTAGGCACACAAATTTAAACATTTTGATACCTTTATGGGAGTCAAACAAAACAGATCCTTGGCTGGGTTTGGCTCATAGGCCTACAACATGCAAGTTTTGCCCTTGTAATGGTAAAAAGCCCGGACTCTGGAGCCAATGCTGGTTTGCTTTAAAATCTAATCTTGATACTTGCCAGCTGGTAGCCTTAGGCAAGTGCCTTAAATGGCCTGTACCACAGTATCTAAGGGGTTCCTCTGATCCCCAGGGGAAAGAGCTCTTGTGAGTGATGGGGAACAAGTTTAGGCATGCTTCTGATGCCTTGTTAATTCTGGGATCAGGGCTGGGGCAGGAGTTGGAGAGGCAAGGACCATGTTACTCGCCTCTTTTTCTTCTTCATATAGGACAGGAGAAAAGTTTCTCCAACCTATTGTACTGCCTAGTACAATAACTAGTTTTAACCCAGATGCTCATTGGAATCACCTGGGGAGTTTAAAAATAGTGATTGCTGGAGTCCAAGCACAGCTTTTGATGTAATTAATTATCAGGGCTATGGTATGGGCATCAGGTGATTCTACTGTGCAGCCAGGGTTAAACAGTGCTAAAAATGCAATGAGGAAAAAAAAAAATAATCTGATTTTCAGGGATATTATGTGAATTACTGTTATGTACCTTTGCAGCTTGCTATTTTCTTTAACAAATGAAGGTACAGAAGCTATTTCTGCTGGACTTCAAATATTATTTTAAAAAAACCTAAATAGCCATTTAAAAAAATCCAACATTCTAGCCTTACATACACTTGTATTTTATTCAAACTGCTTTCTGTTAAAAATGATAAAACAAAAATCCTATCTTCATGGGACATATAGAATGACACGTGATTGTTACTTTAAAACATGAATATTCCATCAGTCATCTCTGTCTGCTTGAATTCTGTGTTGCCCTCTATACAAACTCCCACCAGGAAAACTGCTTAAATGTCTCACCTAATTTGCCACGCGTTGCTTACCTATTTAGGTTAGGGTACCAGAGTTGATGAGAAATTCTTTGGGAAGCCAAGCACAAGTTTTTGCTTTCAACTATTTATAGCAATCAGCTGGCTTTTCCAGTCCCTCATTAGATCAATCATGGCCATTGTCTTACAGTTGAGTGGGAAATCGTTACAGGTGGAAGAAGCCACGATGCCGCTAATTCAACAGAGCACCCCCCACCCCAGCAGGAAAGCTGCAAGGAATTACAATCAAAGAGAAGACTTGTCAGGGGAGTGGGGTTGCTTCCAAGACAGGATTTCTGAAGACTCTCTGGATTCTGGGTTGAGTGTAAAATAAAATGTAGAGAGAAATCCACAAAAGTGCAAGAAAATATCTCGCTTCCTTCAGACATGTTGGTGGACTTGCAGTTTTAGCTGAAATACTGCTCTGTACCCATGTACTTCCATTTGGCGGGGGCTTATCTTTTTTACAGGCCATTTATTTGGGAATGTGTTTTACAGGTGGCCGTGCTGCTGGGTCCAAACCCTGGGCTTATGTAGCATAGTCTGCTGCATATCTCTGCGGCTGAATCAAGTGTCACATATTATGGGCTGTCGCAGGCCAATAATTTGGGAAGTTCTTTTTCTCCTCTCTTTGCTTTTTCCCTGGCCTGTTGTGCAGTGGTAGTCAAAAGCCAGCTGAATTCATCATGAAGAGTAGGCAAGAGAGAAATTGCTGGAGTCCAGATTTCACATGGGCTCTGGGGTGACCCTGGGAGCAGGTGGGACTTATTTGGTTCCCCTCCCATTAAAACCTGCCTCAGAAAATGGTCTATTTGAAGGAGTTAACGAAAGTGCTAGATATTTTCTACCCACTGGCAGAGGGAAAAGTAGTACACACGTCTGAATAAATAACTGAAAATGGCTTCTCACTGTTCAGGAAGTACAATCAATTTGAAATTAGGATTATGGAAACATCTGCGAAAATTCAAGTGTCATCTCAATTTGGGCTCATTCAGATCCTGTATTTTTCAACTTCCCAAGCAGTGCATTTAAAATCTAATCCTAATTAACACACATAGTTTAATTATAGCCAACAAAATATTCTACAAAAATTGTGTGTGCTGGTTGGGGGGATGGGTGGGGAGGGAGGAGGCGAGGGGGAAACCAGACAAATGTTCCCTGATTGTAAAAATTCTTGTTTGGTTAATAATATAAATCCTCGAGATTTTAAACACACATTGAAGTTTGCTTATCACGAATCAAAGTAACATAAAAAGCATGGAGCCTGCATTCTTTCCTAGTCCTACTTTTTTTCTTTCTTCCTATTTCTTGTTAACCTGGAAAGAACAAAGACCTTGTTAATTTGGCTCATATATTCTCTTTTGTGAAGACCTTTGTTGCTTTGTTTATTTTCTTTCTCTGATCAGAAGATAAACCTTTATGGTTGTGTATGAGTACAAATAAAGAAATAAATCTACTTGCATAAAGCAAACTTTATGGTCTGTTGTTTTAGTGATGAGAAACACCTCTAAGGATTTGAAGGTTTAACTGAGAGGCGACCAGCACATTTGGATGCTTTATTGGAACCTTGTCCCAATCAACCCAAACATGGCAATCTACCATCTTGCAGAATTATCATAGCTTTCCCCTCCCAAACCTGGCATAAGTGGAATGTGCAAAGGGAACGTAAATTTAAAGAAAACAAAACAAAAATCAAGCAAACAAGAGGGGAAAAACCATTCAGAACCTCAAATATCACTTTAACAAAAATTATCTTTGGAAGAGGAGCTTTAATTCAGTTTGATATAATCTGTATCATTTTGTATCATTATCTTGGTCAATAATAAATCTAAGGGGAAAAGTAAGATTTTTCTTATTCTCCTACTTAAGCACTTTGTTCCTTTGTTCCTTAGTTAAAATACAGAGGACTGACTTCTAGATTCTGTTAGCAGAATTTCATTGTATCATTATTGTTGAAAAATGAAAAACATTCAAAATCTTAGTGTCATTCTGAAGATTTTTACCGTGGTATTTGCTGTAATGAAATTTGACCTTCTATTAGTTATGAAATTAATCTAGGTTTCTGAGAATAAGGAGGTGATTTGTTTTCTTAGATTAATACTACTGTGATTTCCCACATATAAGCCCCCAAATGAAGATAAAATTCCTTTTCTTCATACTTGCTTTGTTTTTGAATTGGTTCCATTCCTTTATCTACCATGATTTTCAAGAACATAGCAATGAAGCAATTCTTAATCAACTAAGAGTAATGAATGAATTAGAATATACTACAATATTTTATGGGAAAGAACTCCATTTCTCTGCAGAACCCACTGGCTCAGAAGTACTTACATCATAGACATGTAAGGCATTTCCATATTTACAGGCTAAAATTTAGAGACTAAAATCAGTCTTGAAAATTTTTCTGCAGAGTAAATTTGATTAATTTTTACTTATTGCATAGTAGTGCTTATACATTTGTTTGCTTTTTTCCAATTCCTTTTCTCTTTTGTTTTCTTTCTCTTCTTTCCTACTCTCATCTCTGTCTTACAATGTCTTGCTCTCCTAACTCTAGGAGGAAAGGGACTATTCATTTCCAGATTTGTCCTGAAGCCTAGTGCAGTGCCTGGCACATAACAAGAAAGTAAAAAATATGAATTGGATGAAAGAATGAATTATATTTATCCATTGATTTCCATAAGGAAATTAGAAATCAGATTTTTTTGGTTGGATGTAGATGGCTATTGAATCAAACCTAATAATCTCATGCTAAAAAAGATAGCAAACTATCATGTCAGCTTAAAAACCCCAAATAATTTCTAGTAGTAATGGTCAAATCAACTCCTGAAGTCAGAAAAATAAAAACAAACAGACAAAACCCCCAAACAACTTGCAAGGAATTTAGAGCTCTGGTATTGGGGGCAGACCAGCTGGGTTCAAGTCCCAGGGTTCCCTCTTATCAGCTGTGTGGCAAAGCTATTTGCTTAAGCTCTCTATAAGTCTTGGTGTCCTCATCCATGACATGGATGTAGACTTTTAGTAAAACATCAAATGAAATAATGCTTATAAAGTGCTTAGCCAAGTGCCCAGAAATTAGTTTAGGATCATAAACTGAAGTGATTATTATTAGCAAGGAATATTTTCATTTTTGGCACAACAATTTGAAGGTCTGAAAGAAAAAAATACCAACAGCTGAACTGTACAAAGCACCTTAGATTGAAATGTCCCCAGACCCTCTCAAATACCTTCCAGATATTCTGTGGCAAAAGCTCTGCGCTCTCTTGGGGGAGCACAGGCCCTGTTTCCTGGTATAATGTGGGCTTGCAGAAAGGAACAGGTTGTTCTGGTTGAGGAGGGGAAGTAGAGGGGCAAAACACAACTCAAATTAAGAACACAATTAAAACGGGTTTTCCAACCTTCCAGGCTTCATATTAATCTAAATACTTCCCCCCAATCTCTAACTCCCAGTGGGATAGAAATGACAACCATACTTTACCCAAGAAGGACCAGCAGCTGCTTAACAGTCACTTCCTTACTGTGTTGACCAGAAACTAGCGCTCAGGCCCTAAAAATTGTTGCAGAATAAGGTCAAGAAAAAAGTAAGACAAAAAAACTAATGAGCATAATGATTCTATTTGGTAGTAAAAAATACAGTCATGACACTATGGCTGTATTGCCATAGCAATTGTAAAACACAGAGCTAACTACAAAATTGGAGTCATGCGAATGAGTGTTGGTCTATGGCTAAGCCACAAACCAACAAGCAGGATTCTTTTGCTATCAACATGTTTATGAGTGATAATAGATGAGGTAGGCAGGGCTGATGAAAGATTATAGGCAGCAACAGGTCATGTGACCCAAAGATTACAGATAAGGGACAAGAGACAGATGGGTGGCAAAAGATAGGTAGAAGGGGTAGAAGATGGAATCTGGGAGGGTAGAGGCATTGGGAACTCTTAACAATGCCTTTGTTTTTGTGTGGGGGGCCCACAATAGAGGATTAGAAAAAATGCTTAATGTCTAATGCTCTTCTTATTTTCAAACCAAAATGTCACAAAAGGGCAATGTGTGTCAGGTGGAGTCAGCCGGAGAAGGGATGGAAGTTTGGCATCCCATCCATGGTAGATCTTGTAGATCCACTTTTGATGCTGCCTGCTTACTGGGTCCATTCCATCTATGGTTTGACATCACCACTAGTTTTGTTCCTTGACCATAGCTGACTAATATAAGGACAGAAATGCCTGATACTACTGGGCAAAAGACACTCTCTTTCCAGGAAATTTGAAACAGGAGCTGAGATACTGAGAGGAAGGGTGTTTGGTAGGTATTGTTCCATTATTCACATTCGTTTGCACAGGTCCTCTTTTCTCCCAAGGCCTTACTCATTTCTCCCTTAGTTCTATGAGATATCTAGTATTTTAACAATGAACACCACCCCCTTTGTATTGGTTCATCAGATTTTACGTGCTACCAAAAGGGCTGGATGTGAATTACAACCCATGCCCTTCTTTCCCCAGTGATGGTGGCTGAACCATCATACAAGGCTGAGAGGATTCCACAGGGAAGTGCAAATAAGCTATTAATAGCAACATGTTCCATGACTTATTTTTAACAATCCAAGCAATAATATTGTAATAACTCATTTCAATTTCCAAGGTTTAAGAAAAATAAAGCAATGGAAGGTTTTGGAGTTTGAATCTTGCTCCTGTCATTAATTATGAGATCTAAGCTATTTCAACTGGGTGCTTGGTTTCCTCATATGACAAAATTGAGAAGATATAGGCGTGTGAAGATAAAGATAGATAGCAGTTAGCTCTAGCACTTAGCTGTGCATGGAACTTTTCAAGAACTCAGTAAATAGTGATGATTTAACTGTTGGCTTATTTAACCTTTATGAGCTATCCCAGAAAAGCAGGATAAGCATTACTTTTCTCATTTTATATTTCCAAAAACTGAGACTCTAAAAGATTGTTAACCAAGGTCACATAATGATAGTACTAGACCATATTCCAATTTTTTGATGTCATTCACACATATTTATTAAGTGCCTGCAATGTACAATGTACTTGGGAATGCAGGTCCCCTCCTTCATAAAAATTATAGTCTAGGACAGAGGTCAGCAAACTACTGCCTGTGGGACAGATTCAATTTCTTGCCTGCCTTTGTAAATAAAGTTTTATTGGAACATGGCCAAGTTCATTCATTTTTTTTTTTTTTTTTTTTGTTTTACTGTCTCTGAGTTTTCCCCCTATGGTTGGTAGAGGTTGAGCAATTGCTACAGAAGTCACATGGTCATCAAGACCTAAAATATTTACTATCTAATCCTTGGCCAAAAATTTTTTTCCATGCCCTGGTCTGGAAAATTTATGATTTATTCATCTAAACATGTTAATTAAGACAAGAAAAAAATTTCTCACAGACTTTGACCAAGTTCTAGTCTTTAGAGATTCCGTTATTTTCCAATGCAAATTTCTCCCCTCTTCCTAAGTGAAGGAGTCTTTTTTGCAACTACAGGAAGTTGGAAAATGGTTTCTGATGGTTCTACATTTCCTCTGCATTGTTCTCAAAATTTAATCTCTGATTATCTTCCAGACCTATAGCTTCGTATATTGTTATTACTAGGGAGAAGAAATGATGGTATCACTCAACATGACTGAATTATGAAACTTCTTGACAGACACAGTTCAGCCATGCTGCCTAGAAATTTCTCCTTGCATCCATTCCTTAGAAACAATAAAATAAATCACATACCCACATTTACTTAAAATACAAAATAATTAAATCATTTCAGCTTCTGGTTTCAAAATTTTGAGTGTTTATATACATAGTGTAATATAATCTGGTTAACCACTTTAACCTTTCCCACTTAAAATGTACATCCTGAGAGATATTTCAGGATTGTTTCTAAAAGAAGTAGAAATTCTTCCACAAAAGATGGTTGAGTACGGCAATATCATTATCTGAGGAAGTCCCCTTCCTGGCTAGTGGAGGACAACCATTAGCCCTGGAAACTGAAAATACTGACACAAGCATTGGACTTTCCAGATGAACTCTGAGACATGTCCTCTATGGCAGCTCTGCTTATGGAAGAGTACCGGGGCAAAGCTTTGCAGATCGCCTCTCTGTTGGATGGCATGGGGCTCTGACATTCTTTAGTGAAGTCTCACCCTTCACTAAAGGACCTTGGGAGTCGAGAGGGGTGGGGAAAGGGCCCCACAGAGGGGCACTGCAACTCAGGGCAGGAGGTCACTTTTGAAGGTATCACTTGAACTTACTTTCAAGAGGAAGTGGTGGCTTTGGCAAATGTCCTACAGAAGTCTTGCTGCTTAGAAAAGAACTGATTGGAATAACCATCAAAATGACCCCAAGCAGGAGGACTTTGGAAACCTGTGGAGTGCATACCACGCAACTCTGAAACCTTATCCACCCTGGGTTCCAGCAGGCTGGTTCCTACAAGGTAAGCTGCTTGTGGGGGAGGGGGACGGAATGCACCACTTGACAAAACAAGAATAATACATTAGGAAACAAATGCTTGGGTTTCTCCTTCCCTTGTAGGAAAGGATAACTCTGAAGATTGGGCTGCTGCAGAGGTTGCATTTAAAGAGACTGAATGCTGATGGGGAGGAGGAAGTTGGCTCTGCCCAGGGCACAGGAGCCGAGTCCACCCTGTTAGTGAAAAGGATTCAAATGTGAGTCACCACCAGAAAACATCCAATTTAACATGTTGTCATAGGTATAGTTAGAGAAAAAGTGCTGAAAAGCAGACAAAGATAAAGTGATTGAATGTATTTTAGGGCTACAGGGAATTAAAACATATCACAACTGTTCTGACAATATTATGGGGTGTCAGGACCATACAAGACTGTTATCTGACTCCTTAATGTTTTATTTCAATTTTGAAATCTCCTTAGTATTTCAGTTCTGAAGATGGAATGTGTTCATTTTCTTCATCCTCTCTGGGCCTGTTTCCACTGGTCTTGCTATTCAATCCTGAGGGAACTGGCTCAGCGTTTGCTGAGTACCAAACTTGTGGCTTGCTGCTTTAGTGGGCCAGGTGGGGAGTGGGCTGAGTTCACACTGGACATAAGGAGACACAGCAAAGAACCCAGGAGCTTTGTGGGTAGCAGGTGATAGGAGGCCAGCATTGATCAACCCAACTGGAAGACATGAGGGGCCATGCTCAGTGATTTCCTCATGGGACTGTCCTGTGTCCATCTCTTGGTGTACCTTAAATGTCTCCTTTAGCTTTAAGTTTCAATTTTTACATAAATATCCAATTAAATTAATTTGAATTTCTATCTTTCTTTGAATAAAGAAATTCGGTCCTTTCTCCAACGTAACTGAGGACTCTTGGAAAGGAAGCAGATGCCTAGAGCTGTTGCTGTCTCCTGTTACCTCTTGCTTTCGACTCTTACTCCGGGCACCCCTTGGATGCATCTGACTTCCCAAGCCCCTACCTCCCTGGGGCTTCAAACTTCTCTGTGTACTGTGCCCAAATATGGGTGCAGGCCTACTTCATTCACTAAGCAGCATGTTCCAGGGTTGGTACTTACTGTTCGTCACCCTTCACTAAAGGACCTTGGGAGTCGAGAGGGGTGGGGAAAGGGCCCCACAGAGGGGCACTGCAACTCAGGGCAGGAGGTCACTTTAAACTGGGAAGCAGGTATTCCTTTCCTGTAGTCCATTACGGGGACCTGGTGGGTTCTCCCTGGATCTCCCTGGTTTGGCAGCCACATCACTGCTGTCTGACTATCTGCTTCCATTTTTTTCCTTCCTTCCTTTGTCTTAGGGTCCAACTTCCTTAGCCTCAAATCAGTCACTTAACCTCCTAAGGAAACCTTCAAGTCCCTTAAAGGGCACACACAGACCTCAGTGACCCAGGTAGATGCCCTTTTGCCTTATCATAAATACTTTTAGCCTCTTTGTCTCTATCTCCTGCTCCCAAACCAGAGTTGGAAATAATAAATAAGAAAACCCGTAGTAACCCTATGTATAAGAAAAAAGGGGGAAAATGTTCCATATAAGATGAATTTGGCAGCTCTTAGATCAATCCTCACTCAACAGTTAGATTACAAAATAGCAAATCTGATTTTTTCTTTTCTCCAGTAGTTTCAGAGGATTGGAAAGGGTCTTTAGTTGGAAGGTCATGGAACCAACATTCTTGTCCCACTCTGCCTCTAACAAGTATGGTGACCTCGGAGGACCTCTGATCCTCAGGATGCTCATCCACAAATAGAATAGACAGGTTTAGCTCAGAGTTTTCCAAACTGTGTTCCTCATATACTAGTTTTGCAAGATGTTCTGGGAGAAGTATTTTCTGGGCTTGACTCTGGAGGACCCTATAGTCCAACAAAATTGAAAAATTTTATTTACCACAGGACTTCTCAGAATTCTTAATAAGCTAATGTGCACTATGACTACGTAAGAGAGAGATAGTCAGGATTTCCTAAATGCATTTGAAAGATCTTCCCCCAGGTTTAAGAAAGAAACCTGTTAATAGCATGAAGAAATGCTGTTTATTGAAAACTGTCATTCTGGAGAATAATCCAAATGAGTCATTTTCTTCTCTTCATGTTTATGTTCAGTTGTAATTGTTTTCCCCTGCTCAACCAGAGTGAAGCAATACCCAGTCAGCACAGAAGGAGGACTGGCTATTTCTTGATGGCTTTACATGTCTCTTTATCTTTTTGGTGAATTTAAGAAATATTGCTGAGAATATTTTCACTTTCTTAAAAATTGCAAACTCTAGGGAGGTTCATTATTGCTGTGTCATTCATTCAGATGGCTCTGAGTTTCATGCTGGCCTATCTTGTAAGCCCTCTTCTACCTTGTTGAACTGCTCTACCTAACTGTTCCCTGCAGCTCAGGATTTTATTTAGGTCTGGTTCTGATTAAGAGATAGAGGAAAGAAAGATTAGGTTACTCTCCTTTACTCACAGCCCCTTTCCTACCTGATAATTTAAACTATAAAACTTTATTTTTCAAAATGATTCAACATTTTATGAACGTTGAAATGGAAATCGCCTCTTTCTAGATTTTCTGATTGCACAATTCCGGGTAAGTGGATCAAAGTCCACTTTTTTGGTGGGTGTGTGCAAATGGGGTGTGTGTGCATGGATTTTCCTGCAGGGCTGGTTCTCTAAGAAAACATTTGGTCTGCTAGTTGGGTAGCCTAGCAGACAAGGATCAAAGTGGATCCTGAAAAACATTTTGAAGCTGGAGAGGAAGCTGGTGTACTACGTAGTCCTGATTGTATACCAATGACCCAGAAAAATGTTGTTTTCCCAACTCCCTCTGTACCAAGTTGCTTTCAGAGCAGGTTTTCCTTTAGTGTTCCCTTATTGGTCAACTCATACCCAGTGTTTTCTTGCCACTAGATCTCTGGGTTCAAGAAGTCATTTAACATACTTGGTCTAAGAAGTGAAGGTCTTTGATAGATGCTGTGTGGTTCTGCCAAGATTTCCCTCTAGAAATGAGAATATATGTCCCCAGCAGCTGAAGTTCTGCTGGCAGACATCCCACAATTGTCAACCCCATAAAGGAAATTCCTTGACTGAAGAGAGCTTTCTGCCCCAGATCAACTGCATCCAGTGACTGGTGGGTGGAGGATAGAGTCCTTCCTGGTTCAGCTTGGAAAGATCCTGAAGAGCTATCCCAGCCTCAGATCTCCCAATGGCACTGGCTGTGACTTCCATTGAAAATGTGTCGCAGCCCATCTACTGTGTGTCCAATCCAGCTCCCTTTCCTTCTCTTGAAGTTGTTGATCCTAAGAGGTCTCCTTAAAAAAAAAAAAAAAATCCTGTATGCTAAGCCTACAGGGGAGATGGAATATATTATCAATCCCTGGAGGAGAGCTGTGTTTTAAAGGAATCCCATAGTGTTAAGGGTACGTTGAACTCCAAAGGATCAGTTCCTAATGGTTCAATGGCTTGGTGGTGTGACATGTGGGAGGGAATGGGAGAGGGCTGTTTACACATGTGGAGGGAAGGAGTTTTGTGTTCGTTTTAGAATGTTGGAGCTTTTTTTTTTTTTTTTTTTTTTTTTAGTATCAGGAATTGAACCCAGTGCTGCTCAACCACTGAGCCACATCCCCAATCCTTTTTATTTTTTTATTTGGAGTCAGGTTCTCGCTAAATTGCCTTGCTATGTTGCTGAGGCTGGCTTTGAACTTGCAATCCCCCTGCCTCAACCTCCAGAGCCACTGGGATTACAGGCGTGCACCACCACACCCGGCAATAATACTGGTGCTTTTTCGGTCTTATTTCAAACATTCATTCCTAACTGGAAGACTTGAAGATAATATTCTTTATTTTTTTTTCCCCAAAATTTGTATATTTTGCTATTGGTGATCCCATTTAGAATTGATTTTGTATGATTGATTTTTCCATTTTGATAAAGTAACAAAAGTCAAATACAATGAAAAATACACCGGGGATATAAATATTTGTGATGAAACTCTCATAAAGGGAATGATAAACACAAACTTCAGGGTTGTTTTGCTTCAGTGGGTAGAGGCAGGGGTAGAATGGAGAATAGCATACTGGTCATTCAGTGGAATTGGTAGGGCTCTGATATTTAATTGAGTTGAGCGGAACGCTCATGAAGTGTCCCCTTTTATCATCCAGTTGTATGACAGACCCATACCATGCATGTACTCTACCAGTGTACTCTGTTTTGTTTCTCTAAGAGAGAAAGTGGAAAGGGAAGTGGAGGAAACAAGAACTGACAACTCAATGGTTTGCTGTAAAGGATACCGGAGAGACAGACAGTAGTTGGAATGCAACATGGAAGCCATACAAGGTTATTTTCAAAGATATGAGATATTGTGGCAAATTTATGTGCAGTTGAAAAATCCAGCAGAGCAAGAAAAAAATTAAATGCAGGAAAGAGCAGGGGCGTTTGAAGGAGCAATGCTCTGTGTTCTTTTTTAAGGCACTTTTCCTAGGTGGTAGCTTTCCTATCTGTTGTACCATCAGTCCCTCTGAATTGCATATCTCATTCATTATTCGTTTGTGTTTTTCACATATATTATTGAGCTCTTCCTAAGTGCTATGAGCTCATGCCTGAATCTAGTAGTGAGATTTGCTTTAGCAGGCGTTTTAGTCCATTTTCTGCTGCTGATCATCCAGCACCACAGCCTGAGTAAGTTATAAAGCAAAGAGGTTTATGTGGCCTATGGTTGAGGTCTGAGGTTCGTGGCCTATGGTTGAGGTCTGAGTTTCATGGCCTGCATCTGGTGAGGGCCAGTCAGTGAAGAACTGGTTGCCAAAGAGCCGAGGGTTGAGAGGTGGATGGAGCCCAATCTGGGCTTCTGGGCAACCAGCTGTTCTATAATTTAGGGAAGACAAGGCAGGACACCATTGAGGGCCTTCTAGAGTCCTGAGGCAGTGTAGGGCATCACATGGCAAGAGGCAGGGAGTGACAACAGACCTTGCCATCTGGCTCTTATAGCTGACCTACCCTTGAGATAACCCATTCACCCATTAAGCCATTAACTGCATGAGTGGATTAATCCATCCACCAGGGCAGAATCCTAATCACCTCTTAAAGGTCCCACCCTGGTCTTATCTCTTATGTCAAAATGGGGAATAAATTTCAACATGAGTTTTAGAAGGGACTAATCACTGTTAAACCATACCAGCCACCTATGTTAAGGAATTTCTTGCTGTAGTGTCCTGCCTTGTCTTCCCTAAATTATAGAACAGCTGGTTGCCCAAAAACCCAGATAGGGCTCCATCTATCTCTCACGCCTTGGCTCTTAGACAACCAGTTCTTCACTGACTGGCTCCAGACACACTTGCCTTTTCCTTGGCTCTTTGACTTTTCATAGTACTTTCTGCCTCAGACTCATTGCTTTTGCAGTTGCTTCTGCCTGGGACTCTCCATCCCCTGATTAGCTCCGGTGGCGGGCGAGACCCGGGGCCCAGGGTTACGCCACGTGCATCTAAAGATGGCGACTGGCAGAGAGCAAACGGCGTCCTGATTATGCCTGGAGAAAGGCAGGAAGCGTTTACAATTGGCTGTATGATAATCAGTTTAGCCGCCTAGCGCGTGGACAGTTATACTTTACACGTATGCTTGAGCTCGTGATCACTTGACCTTTAACAGGATTGGATGGACATATCTGGTTACAATTGCTTATGCATGAGACTGCTTATATATTGAGGGTGTTATCTGAATAAACGGGAAGCTGCTTCATGAACTTCTGAAGAGTACGTGTCTTTTGTCCCACTGGTCGGGCTGAAAGAGCAAGAAGCGGTGGCGGTGAGCCGCTTGAAGCAAGCTCCTGCTCTTACTTTTCAAGTCTCAACTTATGTATAATTCTCTCTAAGAAGTCATCCCTCCAGTTCCACCCTCTCTGCTCTATCTCCATCATCTAAATTTTATTCTTCTTCTAGTCTTACCTGTATGGTCCTCATTCATGATATTTCACCACACGTACTGAAATTGCAATTGCATATTTATTTGTCTCTCTCCCTGATTAGACAAGCACCCTCCACAAGGACAGGGCCATGGCAACTTTGTTTCCCCTGGTGTGATTTTGATCTGGTGAGTGATTCCCAGACACCCACCGGTCTCTGTTCTCCTGCTGCTGCTGTTGAAGATAAAGCCAGATTGAGCCAGATCTGGATTTTCATAGATGAGAAAATGCTTCTTAATCTGGTTTCATTTGTATTGCAATTACAGAGTTTGGTTATAAGAAAATATGAACTAATTGTCAAATCAGAGCATGTTAAAACTGGAAAGGACCCAGGAAGGCCTCACGGAAGTTTCTCTAGGGTACAAAATGACAGACAAGAGGAAAAGGAACAAATAGCAAGAGCTAAAAACAACTATTTATGAAGTGCTTAATATGCATTAACCTTGCACTAAGAGCTTTACCTACATAACCTAATTTAATCCTTTGAATTTCCTGACAGAAGGTTGTCTTAGCCTATTTTACTATTAAAGAAAGTGAAACTCCATGAGGTTGTGTACTTTTCTCTAAGATTATACACCTATTAAGTGATGGTGGCCAAGACTGTGAGCCAGGTCTGCCTGAACCTAAGACAGTGCCTTCCTAACTTTAATGTGGGTGCAGCTCACCAGGGAATTCATTTAAAATGGAAATTCTGATTCAGCCTATCTGAGATTCTGTATGTGTAACAATCTTGCTGGTCAAGCTCTTGTTGCTGGTCCTAGAGACACACTTTGAGAAGCACTGCCCTATCAGTGCTTTTCAAACTTGACTGTGCATTTGAATCGTGTGAGAACCTTGTAAAAACTGTAGATTATGAACCATTGGGTCTGAATTGGGGCTTGGAATTCTACATTTTTTACAGGCTTCCAGGGCAGGCTAGTTGTGCTCATCTGTGGACCATTCTTTGAGCAGCAAAGCTCTTATGCACCCCAAATTCAAATTGTACATTGGAGGTGGAGTTTGGCATAAGTCTCAGAGGTTTCAAACAACTACTGAAGCCAGGGGCAGTCACTGACAATGATCATGCCATCAGGTAGTGGCCGAAGCTCCCTTGAAAGACAACAAAAATCTACCTGCTGAGATGTGAATATGATTTGCCCTCTCTAAAACTCATGTTGAGAAATTGAATGTCCATTATGAGAGCATAAGATGTGTGACCAGGTAGGATGTTTAAGAGATGATTAAGGTTCCTCCCTCATGGATGGATTAATCCATTCATGGGATTAATGAATTAACATGTTACTTTTCAATTTTCTGGGTGTGTTTTACATTAAAAAATTAAATGTTTCTTGGCAGTTCTATTAAATAGACACGGGCAACATCTCTGGATAGTTTAATGCTCAGAAATCAATGATACAACATTGATACTAGGTTGCCTTGAGACTATAGGTCTGCCAGTAAAAGTCAGTTTGACTGGGTTTTTCTCTCTGTCTCTCTCTCTCTGCTATGTGATGACCTGACCTGTGCTACCCTGGGACTTGGACAGCCAGAAGGTCATCACCAGATGTGACTTTTCGAAGTTGAACCAGAGCTGTGAGCCAAAATGAACCTCTTTTCTTTTTAATATGCCCAGTTCTGTGGTATTGTGTCATTCATCCTAGAAAAGGGCCTAAGATAATACTTGGTTTTTAATCACCTCAAAGTGGGAGAAGGGCAGGGGTGGGCTGGAAAGCTAATGGTGCCTCATGTGAGGACAAGGTTTGGAGTGACGTCAATGGGAAGGCCTGCAGCACATGCCAAGTGCACCTGAGTATGGAGCGAGAAGCCAGCCCCCACCCTTCCCAACATTTCAAAGCAAAGTGACGTCATCAGTTCTAAAAACCCCCAGGTTCATAATGAAACTTGTAATCAGGTGAGTCTTGTTTTGTTTTGAGTCCATTCACACTCTTTCTCACAGTCCCTCACTTGGTGACTGCTGGGGCACACTTGAGGGGGGGTGAATTCTGGGAACTCTAACTGATCTTTCAGGTTTACATTAAGTGGGTTTACTCCCCTCGGAGAACATCACTGGCTTTCTTGTAAATCTCTCTTGCTCAAAGGGGACAACCTGCTTTCATTCCCGATTGACACTTTGAGGGCCTGCAGGTGTTGTGCATGCTAGTATTTTCTCTCCAACTCTCATCTTGTGTGAATGTAGAGAAAATGCTCCTGAGAGAACTGCCAGGACAGATACCAGGAGACTGGGCATACCCTTGGACTTTATGTCTTCATATTCTTTCCCCACTGTCCACAAAACTTGATTAGGAGCAGTTTGATCCATGTCCAGTGAAAGCTAGCCGAGCTTTTCAATGGAGTCTACTTTTTTTTTTTAATAAGATGGATTTTCCTCTTTACAAGTGAGGCAGACAAGGTGAAGGGCACTTGCTGAAGGTCAGCTCCACTTCAGTACTTAGCAACCACCAGATGAAGAGCATGTCTAATATTGGGATACAAGGAAGGGTTTTTCCCCTGACGTCCACCTGAGGTGGAAATAGAGGAAGTGGTAGAGTAAGGACTTTTGAGAGATCTTACCTTGAGTTTTGACTCCCTCATTTACTAGCAGTCCAGCCTTCCTTTGTCAGTTTCTTTCACCTCTTACGACTTGGTTTCCCCATCTATCAATGGGGATAATGTGATTAGCAGACATTGTGAGTCTCAGTATTAGATCTCAGGACAAGCTAACCCTATTGTACCCAAAGTGTAGAATGCAGTTCTTAAAAATCAGCCCTTCTCCTCCTCTCTTTCTTACCCTCCCCACTCTAGATTCCAAGTGCGACATGCAAAAATGATCAGGCTCTGCAAAATGGCAATCCCAAAGTGTTTTGTGCCAAGGTCCATTTAGGTTCCAAAATACTCCCATTCCGCTGCCTATTTCTGTGTTCTTGCCGTCTGATGTGTATCTGTGTGTCTCTGTGATTACACACTGCTGTCACTCAGAGCGCCGGCAGATACCAACAGATTCTGTTACAACAGCTGATAGTTGCAGGCCTGCCTCAGCATTTGATCAGCAAAGATTCTGCCCAGACCCTGAAGGAACTGCTCATGGCCAACTTTATTTTAAGAAATTGGTTGCTTTATTTACAAAGAGACCCTTCCAAAAGGTTTCCCAGCAGGACCTAAATTGGTGATTTTGTGCAAAAGAATTAAAAACCAGGTTCCAACCGTGTCGTTTATGGAGGTCGGCCACATGTGCAATACAGAGAACGCTAGGTCTTAATGCTTTATTAGATTGGAATCATTTCTGGCACTTAAACATTTTGATGAAATTTGTTCAATTTTCTGGGTGTGTTTTATATGAAAAAATTAAATGTTTCTTGGCAGTTCTATTAAATAGACACCAGCAACATCTCTGGATAGTTTAATGCTCAGCAATCAATGATACAACATTTTATTTAATCCACCAATTGAGAGCTGTATTGCAGCGAGTCTCTTTTCTTCTGGGTCTCACATGATCATCAAATTGTAAACAAAGAATGAAGTGAAGTAGGGACATTTTCCTTTTAGTTAGGAAAACAAGCCTAGACCAACATACAGTATGTGATTATGTGAGTTAGGAATAGGTATCACATCTGGGCAGATGTAACCCATGGGCTCTCAGTTTGGCTAGGAGAGTAAGTAGGATCTTGGTACCTATGTCTGCTTAGCCAGTTCCTTTGTGCAGTGCACAGACTAAACGACAATATGTAGTGTTCCCTAGTCAGGCCTGGGGTGCCCCTTCTTACCCAAATGCGAATCATGCCTCTGCTTTCAGCTTCCCGATCTTTCATTCTTAAAGCTTTAGCCTCTGATTGTTTTTTCTTTCCTTCACAAATTAGCCATGGGTACCTTGATCCCAAGAACCATGTATTTTTTCTCAGTCCCTCAGCTCTTAATTCATGAGTATCTCTTCTATGACAGCAGAGAGAAGATCATTGGTAAATACTGGTTGAATGATTGTGTATTTGTTGTCTTCAGATGAATTGAAAGATCATAATAAAAATGAATATGATCCACTTTAGGTCCTGGGAATGACATTTGCCATGTTGCAGGGAGAAGGAGTTCCTTTCTTCCATCTTGTTCATATCTCCTCAGTACCTGGGAGGGGAGATATCTGCTGTCCCACCTGTGAATAATAATTCTGCAGGAATAGAATTCTGTTGGGGATAGAAATGCAATTCACATAAACACAAGAGGGTGAATCAACAAATTCGCTGAAGGGTTATGAAAAGGTATAGGGTGAGGATCTGAAAAACCTTCAGAGGTTCCCTTTGCCCCTGAGAGTCTCTCCTTGGAGTTCCGTTCTCCAATTCCTTCATTAGATGTGGGTTTGGGATTCTGTCATGTTGGCTTACCCTTGTACTTCTACCCTCATTCTTTTAAACTAGAAAAAAAGAAAAAGAGAGAGTGGTAGACAGAGAAGGAGCAGGACATGGAGAGAAGGCTGCAACTTTCTGAAAGTGTTTTGAAAAAAGCATTTTAGCCTTGGGAACACGTCTGAGCCCAAGGACCAGGTGGCCACAGACCGAATGGCTTGTCCTTTTTCATTTTCATGGGGAAGAGCCACCAAAGGTCAGAGTGCAGGGACCAGCAGATGGCAGGGATTTACCGAAACTGAAAAGCACTTACCAAGTTAATACTGTATTTCCTTCACTGGGACGGGGTGGTATAGGACTGAGGGACTCTGCTGTTGCATTTTGGAGTGTTGAATGGGGGGGTGGAGATGGTGAGTTGAGCCCCTTCTTCCAGTGGTTCCTGGTCATAGTCTGTGGATTTGGGAGGGACCACCCTGCCCTGTCTGTTCTCCTCTGCTTTCGGCTGGCTCTCAGCTACTGGTTGCCATCTTTTGCTCCACCATGCTCATTGTTCCATTCATTGTTCATGAGTCACGACTGAGAGAAGAGGAACATGAGGGACCATACAAACAAATCAGAAGTATCTGTCATCACTGGATCACAAACTTCTTTTAAATAAGAGTTAATCCTCATGACTTCCCTGTGACTCTCAACACCTGACATTCTGAAGGACATGGGGGTGAAGTGCCTTTCTGGTGGGGTAGCCTGGGATTCCTCACTTCTCTCAGCATTCAGAGTCTCTCCCCAGATTTCCCTTCCTCCTCTTCCCCTCAACACCATTCCTTAGAGGAGGGAAGCTGGCCCTTGCAGCTTCAGTGACTGGCACTAGGAGGGGTCACATGGAAGACTGTATGCCAAGCCTCTTATTCTTTCAATAGAAACAGTCCCAGACTTGCAGCCACCACTTCCAAGTTCAAAGCCTGGCACTATCATTTTTTACGGACAAAGTACTTCTGCTCTCTGAGCTTCATTTTTCTCATTCGTAAAATAGGAATGATAGACGCAACTGATGTACACACCAAAGGAAGAATTTTCAACAAATTTAGTGAAGGACTGTCAATAGGTAACCCCAGAAAAGTGACCCTTGTCTCCAGGTTCTTCTAGAGTTTTACTTTCTGGAGTTGTTCTGGAGATTAAAGGAAACAACATACAAGTAGGAACTGAGCAGAGGCTTAGCACATGCTAGGTGCCACATGCTAGGTCATTATAGGGGAAAAAGAAGAGTGGACCATCTCAGAAGTGAGACCAGGGAAGGATTTTTCTAGGCACATTGTAGAAAATTGCTTACTGGAAATGCTTTTAATAGAAGAGAAGCCCTTCTAATATCCAAATACCTTCTCTCTCCCCTCCTATAATTAAAATACCTTTACTCTGTGACAAAGCCTACCTTCCTCCACCTCCATGCCCTAATTTTAGGGAGGAGGCACAACCATAAAGAATGATAACAGGGGCACTACTGAGGGGAAAGTCAAAAGATACAAAGAATTAGACAAGAAGAGGAACACAGAAAAGGGAAGCTGAGTGAAGGGTGGGGAATTTGGTAAAATCCAGTCCACTGCTTCACAATACACCCTGGGATTGACAGGTACAGTGGATAGACATAGCTATTATAATCTGACTTTACACCACTTCTGCAGACAGCAAGGAATCATGTGGCAGACCTCATAATATTCACTAGGAATCATGCATTTATTTCCAGGCAAAGCAGCTCAAATGAATCAAGGTTTTATTTATCCCCATGCTGCAGCTATCCATAGGTTAGTATCAGCTACCCACAGGTTAGCATCCTAGAACTAGTGCAATGGTTCAGGGCATTTTTGAAATCCCAGCCCCTTTCCAATCCCCTGCCTTGGCAGCCTTGATGCGTGACATTTGCTCTCAAGTTGGTCATTCCATGGGCAGCTGGTCATGAGTACGATCAGACAGAAGAAAAGCAAAGTGGGCAAAACAGCAACTGAATTTCATATAAGAAAGGTCAACTTGCTCAGTAACCCTCAGCTCCTCCTATTGGCCAAAATTGCTTCACAATTCTAGCTGCAAGGGAGTCTGGGGAAGAGGGGTCCGGTATGTACAATGTAAACTCTTTCCTCCAATAAAGCTCTATTTAAGTTTCAGTAAAACCCACATTGCTCTCTTTAGAGGTGCACTGTCCAGTAGGACAGTCAAGACCCACAGGTGGTTATGAAAATTTAAACCTATTGTGGAACATGTTTTTGGTTCTCAACTACCTGGGAGACTGAGGCAGGAGAATTGATTGAGCCCTTGATTTTGAGCCCAGCCTGGGCAACATAACAAGACTTCCCACTGAAAAAAAATTAAAACTTCATATCCTTGGTAGTATGAACCCTATGGAACTACCATATAGGATGGTGTAGATATAGTACATTCCCATCTTCATGGAAAATCCTACTGGACAGCATGATTTTAGATGAATGCGAGGATTCACAGGCTCTTGCGTAAGAGCTGGCAGAAGTAGAAAACATGAAAGACAGTTAATATTCTTGGCAATGACCTAGGCTATAACTGTTGATAGCACTGGAGGAGGAAGGCTGAGGGATCTAGGGACTGATTCCAAGGTATTTGTGGTCAGTTGGCAGCAGAAGCACAGCCAGTATAACCTAAATAACATAAGGCACTGGTCTCTGGTCTTCCTCAAAAAATATGTGAAATGGCCTCTGGGTTTGGGAAATAGTCTGGCTCAGTCCCTTTTCTCACATGATTGACAGGCAGGAGGTACTTCTCCCTTCTCTGAAATCATCATGAAGAATATATTTGGGTTTAATTTTCTGTATAGCTAGCTCAGTCCAGCCTTTAGAAGCTGAGGGGTGGAGAAATGGTCTGATTCCCAAGAATCTAGCAGCATTATTTGTCTAAGCATTAGGGGGAATTATTTAGCTAAGTCCTGACGACTTGACTGCAAGTTTACCTCTGAGAGTGTATTTCCCTTTCTTTCATCACTTCAGCATCGTTACTCGCACTACATCTTGTGCTTGGATTGCACGCAGTGCTCATGTGGCCAGAGGCTTATGACATGGGCTCACTCTGAATGACATTTTAACTTTACTTTGAACTTCTTGGTTTAACTCCTCCTGCTTTTCCCGAATCACACATACAATTAAGTCGCATGCTTATTTCTGACATTTGGTGCTGAAAAGAATGCTGCGAAATCCACGTTCCATTTTCTTTCCTCTCCTGGTTCTTTCTGAAGTGACATCCCGGTTCATGTCTGTGAGCCGGTGGCACTGGCTCTGTCAGACAGAGGCTGTCCTGATAAATGCTGTGTGCGGTACCACAGCAGAAAGTTTTCCTCCTCCAGCTCTAGTTGAAATTAATTACACGTCTTGCTTCCCTTCCCATTTATCTTTATGTCTAGAAAAGTGATAGAAAGTTCTGATCTTCCTTGTGTGGTTCCACGGCAGTCGCGGTTGCCAGTAATTAAAGACGCAGGAGCCATTGTAGGCCTGCGATCGGAATTGGATTGTAAACCCAGTGAACAGGGACCATCTGCCTCTGCATGACGCTTTTATAACTTCCTCTCTGCAGTAGGGACCCAGTTGGCACCCAATAAGTAATAAATAATAATGATAAGTAGTCTCGACTCATGCTTTCCAGAATGGTGCCTTGCCTTTTTCTGATTTTGTAAAATGGCTTCCTGATGAGGTAGAATGTCCATGTCACCATCATAGGAAATATGGATTGGTCTTCAATGAAATTTTCATGATGATCTACTCGCTGGGCTTTTCCTTGGTGAGGACTGAAATTTTTTAAAAAAGGAGTTGAATTTCTTCATAATGAGTTAAAATATTATTGCATCCATATTAACTGTGACAAATGCATGCTTTTTTTTTTTTTCATTTTTTTAAAAACTTCTCTCTCGACCTCGTACCATCTCTTTTCTGACCGTCCTCATTTTGGGCGTTTTCATTCTTCAGTAGAAACTTCAGGCAGATAATGACATGGTTTGAGAAATAGCATGTATCAGACTTGAGTGGGTCAGAAGCAAGTACTGCCTCTATCAAAGACCAATTTTCTTTTATTAACATTGGAAGGGTTCTCTGTAAAATGGGAATAATAATAACCACAGTGTCTACTTCCTGATTTTGTGGTGAGGATTAATGAAAGAGTAGGTACAGAGGGAGTGTCTTAATGACTGACATGTAGTATGACCTTAAGGTACTTAGCCCAATGTAACCATTCCACCATCTGTACACGTTTCAAAACAACATGTTGTACACGATAAATATATACAGCACTTAATTGCCAATTTTAAAAAAAAGATTTTAAGAAATGTTAATTTTATTAGTTGTTGTTGGTGGTGAGGGTGGCAGAAGTTAAAATTTGAGTCTGCCCATTTGCCCAAGTTAGTGGCTTGGGTGAGAAACTTGGTAGAGGAGCTTGTCACAAGGATTGACTGTACTGAGATTTGGGGGTTATCAGTGGGTTTCTTCTTCCTGCCCTCTACTGCTTCCTGATACCATTTGAGGGTTCATTTTGCTGACTGTGGACCTGTTCTGGAGCTTTCTCTCCACCTTGGCTGATGTGGTCAGGATTAGCAGGAGAGCAAGAATCATTTGGTCTTTCAGGACCCATGAGAAGAGGAGGCGTCACCAGTACTGGAAGGGATAGGTGTTGATTCTGGAAGGGGTTCAGACTCTGGGTTTTTCTTCCCCAGCAGCTGCCACCTGCAGCCACCAGCCCTGCTCCCTGGGGCGCTCCCTATTCCCCACCCCCTCCTTAGGCTGTCTGCAGTCTTATCTGGCGAGCCACAGAGGGCTGAGGTGAGATGGGGCGATAAGCAGGAAGTGCAGTGGAATTTCATTCCTGGAAAAAAAAAAAAAAAAAAAAGAGGGACCTTGGCATGAGTAGCAGAATGGAGGGTTCAGGATGTTAATCACTGCTCCTTTTATCAGACAGCTTTATTAAGATCAATGTTTTTTGTTGCCAAATTAGAGTGGACCTAGAGCGAACTTCCCAGCAGTTATTAACACAAGTCCACATTTGCTGGAAGGATTGGGTACCTCCACGTGCTCAGCCATAGCTGGAAGTTACACAATATCTATATCATTTTTCACAGCTTTGTCATTAGCTGGTAATGATTTGATTATTTTGCAGATGAATCACAGTATAAATCTCTTTCACAAACACTACCTCCAAGTATTAATCAAAACCATTAAGGCAAAGCAGTCGGTGCAAATTAAAAAATTTGCATGTCTAAATTAAAAATTACAGTAATACATCATAAATAAATCTTTTAAATTCTCTATGGCCTCTATGCACATCCTTTCTTTGGTGTGTGTATTCTATAATGAGACCATGAATACCAAGCTTTTCTTTCTCTCTATGTATTATATGTACACAGGAGCATTATTTAATTTTAAAGGTAGAATTTAGGTCCTTGGGTGCAACCTGGTATTAGAATATAGAAGGTAAAGGGCAGTTTTTCTTCTCTTTTTCCCATTTATTTCTTTTTTTCCCCCTCTAGTAGAAGGCTCAAAGACAGTACAGAAAAGAATAGAAGCTGTTGCAGATAATTTGCAGTGTCTTCCGTTGTTGCAAAGTAAATATTTGTAAAAGGTGATGCTTCTTTTTCAAATAACTTTGAACTGTGAGGAAAATTACCAAGTTGTGTTTTAGGTAATATTTCATTTTGGAACTATTAACACATTACTTGCAATATGGGAGGAAATTAGAGGGTTTTGAGTGATGAAAGCCACCTTTGGCATTAAAAAACTATTATTATTCCCTTGAAACGTAGAAGCAAATTAAAACAGGAAAATGAAACTTTCAAGTGCCCTGGATTTGAAAAGGCATTTTTCCCCTCTTTCATTTGTCAAAAAAAAAAAAAAAAATTTTTTTTAAATGACTTGTTTCACTGGAAACCTGGAAGAAATCATTTATAAGACAAAACATATTCTTTTCAAAATGCCTTTGCCAAAGAGTTTAGGCAAGTGATAGTGCCCGTGCCAGTTGCCACTATGTACCAAGTGTAAATAGGCCTCTGTTGAGTGTTATAAGTGTTATACAGACTAGTGTGTACTGGAGATTCATCATAGCTCCAGGTAATGGGATGGCAGTAGCAATTAGAAAGCACTTTCACTCTGCCCAGGATTTAACCCAATTAACCTATCTGTAACCTATTAACCTAATTAAATAGAAGAACTTCTCCATGAGGAAGGTTTACAGGACTCTACCGGTTTGTGGGTGGGAGCAGAGAAGGAGGGCACAGATCAGGGAATATTATAATTTGAAGTCCGATTTTTTTTTTTTTTTAATAATAGAATTGGGACATCAAAACACAATTCTAAGGTGCTTGGTGTTTCCCTAATAGGAGACTGTGGAATTAACTAGTAAGTTAGTTTTATACTCATGGATACCTCCCTGTCTTGTGGGGATTTTACCTTAAATTATTTCTTAGCAATATCAAGAGATTTAGTCAGGGGCCAGGAAAGCTATTTTGCCCGTGCCTCTTGTTCCTTATTTCATACAGATTTTAAAGAGAAAAGGGGAAAATCTGTGTATAGTTTTCTTTAGTTTAAGTCAGTCCTGTGCAATTGTTTTAGTACCATGGCTAAACAACACAGCTGAACATTTATTAAAAGATGGATGCACATCTGGCCCTCTAGCTTGTGTGAGCTTAGTGAATTGCTTCATCTTTCTGGATCTCAGTTTACTCATCTGTGTAAAATGAGTGGGTCGGATGAGATGGTCTCAGAAAGGTTTTTTTTTTTCCAGCTCTAAATGGTTTGTGATTTTGTAGCGTTACTTCTCTCTCTACTTCCTCTCCTTTTGATACCATTTTACTAAAAATAAATGCTTCTTGAATAACTTTGCTAGAACTGCACTGTTCAATATGGTAGCCCTGTGTCTGTAGATGAATTAAAATAATGTTATATAAAAAGTTCAGTTCTTCAGTCTCCCTAGCCTCACACTAAGTGCTGAGTACCGCCTGTGGCTGATGGTTACCTACTGGACAGCATAGATGCATAACGTCTCCATCAGTGCAGAGGGTTCTATCTGGTGAATAAACCTATAATAGTTTTCTTAGATTTTCATATTTGCTTCATTTTGTAGAGTCCAGTCTTTTGTGTATGTATAATGTTAGGGAAAGGCAAGGTAGTGGCAGATTTGAATTTATTCAGTTTAACTTTGGAAATGTTCTATATTATCTCTAGGGCACTTAACTAGGCACATAGCCACTTATTAGCTGAGTGAGCTTGTGCAAAATATTCAGCCCTTCTGAGCCCCAGTTTCCTCACCTGTAAGGGATTGGTATTGCCTGCTCTGCAGGGTGGGGCTAATGCATCTGTCATGAGAAACAGAAGATGCCTAATGAATATTATTATTGATAAATTCACTTCATGAAATACCAATGCCCCTCAGTGGACTGCTGAGAAATATTTTTTATTTGTTAAAAAATATTGGATTGAGAATAAGACTTGTAGAAAAATTTCACAAATAAAAGTGTTTTGCTTCTGATAAAAATAGTAGGTTAGAAAAAAGGATATTGAAGATTGCAAAAACCTTATTAGCCATATATCTACTGGGGCAGAGGAAGGAGAAGTGGATGTTCGAATGGAGCAGTTCCTGAGTTACACCCTTGGGTGCTTGTGATGTCTCCTCCCTACTCCCAACCCAGCACGAAGGGGCAGGACTTGCATTCACTCTTTTTTACTTCTGTATTTGACTTGACCTGAGGACAGAACAGACCTAGTGTTCTGCACTGGCTAGCTTCTGTGAGGGAGTTGCCCTTCCAGGAGGTTTCTAGAAGACCTTCCCTATGCAGCTGGAGAAGCCTTCTACTTCCCAGTTCTAAGTTCAACCTTAGTTCTACCATCCTTTCGGAAGAGCATGATCAAACCATGAGTTTTTTGTTTGTTTGTTTGTTTGTTTTTTGTCTCCTGCAAAACTATGGTTTTTGTGTTTTGAGGAAATGATACTGGGGTAGGGCTCCATGGAAGCAGTGCCTCTCCTGGTTACTGAGGGCCAGGAATGAAGATGAGGTGAGCTGAATATTCTGAAGAATCTTTTGTGCATGCTGACATCCGTCATGAATATATTCTCTGTTCTCATGTCCCTTATACTTATTTCTCTCATTTTCTTTCTAGAAAGCAAGACACAGTACTTTTGCAACTTTAATATTGTGATAAACTCATGTGAATGGGTGGCTCCAATACAAAACACTTTGCAAAGTAAGTGGTTTCTTCCAAACTCTATCTGAGTCTTCCAAGGCCGTATGGTTTTCAAAGTTCGGAATGTCTCTCGACTTGGGCTTCTCATTTTGTTTTCCCCACACATAACTGTCTCCACCTTTTATAATATTTATTACAATAATCCCGCCACAGAGATAACCTCTGTTGACATTTTAAAAATTTATGATATGAGCACGTGAACATATTTAGAAAATTCAAACAATGCAGAAAGGTACAAAATGGAATAAAGGCTCCCTTGTACGCTCCTCTTCACCGAATACCTCTAACAAAGACAGTCCCTGGTAATGCTCTCTGCTGTGATCTTAAAAAGCCCATACATAGTACTTGTAAATTGCTTCTTAGCAATGTGCAGAATAAAAATGGTAATATACACAATGTTCTGACTCTGCTTTTATTTCTTTCCTTACTGAGGTCTAAGATTTTTTCCAGATCAGAATGCACAAAACTTCCTCAGTTTATTTTTATTTTGTTAACTGTGCAGCATTCTACCCTATGGATATTCTATTCCATAATATAGTGGAATTCTTCCCTGATTGGTAGACATTTTGGTCAGTTACAGGTTTCTTTGTGTTATGACAGATTGCTTTTACAATGTATCTATCAAATCAATTTTTAGCTATGTAATTACCAGGTCAAAGATAATATGTGTTTTTACCTAATGGCCTTTTGAAAAGTTTGAACTTGGTCGTATGCAGTACCCTTAGTGTTAAAAACTAATGTCTTCCTGCAGATTAATTAATATCAGGTATCATCATCCTTAAGCATACACCCATCTATTAGGTGAAAATGGTTTCTTGTTTTGATTTACATGTCTTTAACTGTAAGACTGAGCTTTTTTTTTGATATTGTATCTGCCATTGCAATTTATATTCCACTGCCCCCCAACCCCGCCACCTCCGGCAAGCCCATAAACTGCCTATGCTGCTATCCTTTGCTAATTTGGGGGAAATTCCTCTCTGATCGTTGTCCCATTTGAGCACTTTCTAAATTGACCAAATTAGCCCTCTGCCTGTGTTTTGCGAATATAGTTTTTGTCCAATTTATTGCTTGGTTCGGAACTTTAGTTACAGTATCTCCCCAGTTGGGGTTTTCATTTTATGTAGCCAATTCCCAGTCTTTTCCCTTGGACCATCTGGGCATGTGATCTTCTGAAAGGAGAAAGGAATGATATGTAAAATAATTCGTCCCAAAGCAATTGCTAAAGGCATTTCCTTTCACTTCCAAGAGAATTCTAGTTTGCTGAAAAATTAATGGTGGTCCTCAGCTTTGTTCCTTCCCCACCTCCACTTCAATCAGACAACCTCTTCTTCTTCTTCTTTTTTTTTGGACTGGGACTTCAATCCAGGGGGGCTTCACCATGAGCCATGGCCCCAGCCCTTTTTATTTTTTATTTTGAGACAGAGTCTCGCAAAGTTGTTTAGGTCCTCACTAAGTTGCTGGAGTTGGCTTTGAACCTGGGATCCTCCTGCTTCAGCCTCCCAAGTTGCTGGGTTTAGTGGTGTGAGCCACTCCAGCTACAACTTCCCTCTTTAACTTACTGAGAATATCAGAGGTTCAACAAAATACTTAAAAATGCTTTTTGAGGCCAATAATAATAATAATAATAATAATAATAATAATAATGGAAACCCTTTGATATAGAGGCTTTATTTACTTGTTCAGCAGGATTCATTGACACATATCATCTCCAAATCTTGTTCTAGGCAATATAAGCAAGTCAAAGACAAGTTAATAATCTAATAAAGGCATGAAAACAACATGGTTAAAATAAAACATGCTTATCTGAAGGAAGATTCTCAGATCCATCTACTTTTGTGGGTTTATAAGTGTGCATTTTTCCTGCTGTATAACTACTAAAGAATAAAAGGGCCTCTTCCATTTATCTCAGGAAGTAAAGGACTTGTTAATCAAAATAGTTATGAGAAAGCATAACTGTAAGTTTTTTTTTTTTTTTTTCCAGGTGGGCATATAAATTAGCAATCGGTTTTTCCTAAGAGAGAGCAGATAGAAGAAGGAGTGAGGCAATACCAGTTGGTGCTTCTTAAACAGAACCAAATATAAAATATAATTGAGTGATTAAGCATTGGATGTCTAAGAATAAGTAACAAACCTTTTCAGGTTACTATTTTAAAAAGAGAAGCCCCATTCAGTATTGTCTACTGGGTAATGCATCTGTACTCAGGGTTATCTTCAGAGTATTTTCTGCCCCTGACAACCTGAACAAATGATCTTTCTAGAACTATTTCAACAGATTAAATATTGTGAACAGATGAAAAACAATTTGATTTTGAAACTTCTTATAAACTAGTGTTGATGGCTATAGAATATTCCTCTTCTGTAGAGTAGTAATTAATTGAGACCATTTTTTGTGTGTCCTTTTATATTTCATTTTTCTTTTGATTATAAACAAAACTGGGACAAACACTCGCGCGCATTACGTCTTTCTCTGAATTGCCAACCAGTCCATTAGGAGAGATTCCTAGAAGAGAAATTGTGGGGTGCAAGGGCCTAAGACTCTTCTATCTAGGAGCCAGTTTTGGGTATCGAGTTGGCAATTTCTCCTGCTCAAACCATCATGGTGTCTCTTGCGCAGCTCCATTCTACCAACATCCGGGCACCAAAGGCATAAATAGGGCCAAACCAATTTGGTGGCTTAAAAAAGTAAATCAGTGCCTCCGGTGGCATTAAAGAGAACAGCTCTCACTTCTTTGTTCAGAGGTTGAAAATACTTGTCCCTATGAAAGGAAATTTCATTTTTGTCTTCCATATTGCAAATCTTCATCAAATGGTAGAAACCAGAAAATTTCTAACTATGCTTTTGGACCTATTCTTTGTGCGTGGCTTGGGTAAGGCTGGCTTTCCTGATGTGGGTTCTGGGTCAATAGGGATAAAGTTGTTCAAGTGCATCCTTCCAAGTCAGGCTTGAGAATCCCTATTTGCTGTCTCTGTGGTTTGCCCTCAATTTACTTTCTATTCTCCCCAACTCCCTGGAGGAAAATTTGGCCACATCTTTTGTAGTGTTCAGAGAAATGAGAAGATGCCATAACAATTCTAGCCACTTTATACAGCATGGCGTGTTAAGCGCATATGGAAGTTTTTTTTTTTTTTTTCTTCAATAACTTTAGTTATTTATTTTTATGTGGTGCTGAGGGTGGAACCCAGTGCCTCACACTTGCTAGGCAAGCACTCTACCACTGAGCCACAACCCCAGCCTCACATATGGAGTTTTTAAGGGTGAGCCCAGACTTACTGAGTAAGTAAGATTTGTATTTAAACAGGAGCAAATGACGGAGTCACTTGGGATGAAAACCTGTTTGGCAATCCTCAAGAAGGGGCAGATTACTTCTGACAGGTCTAAACAGCCTAGGCAGATAGGATCATTTAACTATATTTAACGAACACTGACAAAGGAATGTTTGATTAATGTCTCCCACCCAAATATCCAGGGACCTGCAGGTCACCTTCTCAAACCAATAGGCAGTTGAAGAATTCTCCTTCATTATGAATGATTGCAACATGCTTTAAATGGTCTGACGAGGACACGCTCCACCAAGATCTCAGTTAGGTTTTCCTGGGGTTTTCTGGAGTGAGATGGGATGCTCACTTCTATTTTGGGTAGGCATGGGGGGGGGGGGGATGTTTTGTGGGACACATATTTATGCTAAGCCAAAATTGCACTGATGATTTGAAAACAAAAGAAATCAATAAAACCCTAAATAATTCTCCCCCTCAAATTATTCAGTGATGGACATTCCAATGATTTTATTTCTACTGTGCAATAATTGAAGTTTTAATTTTTTGTAGGTGTCTGTGCAGGACAAGCTGTCTTATGTGATGCCATTTATTTTTATTATCTCTTCAACTATCTGTGAGTTTCTCACTTTTGAGATTTAAGATAAAATCTATTTTTAAGACGTACAACTAAAATTTCAGAAGGAAACTAATAGTTGCCAATCCAGGAGCCCATTCTGTATCCAGCATGGCCAATTCCTAAAACTGCAACTGTGGCTCTGTCTCTTGCTGAAGTTAACATTGTTTAAACATTCTGGCAAAGAATAGAAGGTGTCAAAGTCAATGGAATCTTCTGGCCATGTAAACTAAATTGCTAGTGTCTGAAATTTGTTTGTGGGGTTCTCTATTGGATTGAGTGCCTTGTTTCTTGGTCCTTTCTAAGACTACAGCACTTTTTAAGATTATACCAAGTTTTCCAGGAGTGATTCTGATTTTCAAAAGAAATTATGATCAAATGGAGTTAATCTTTTGCATAAAGATGAACTCTAGTTATTCTCCACCAGTGGAGACTCAAAAAAATGTTCACTCTCAGCACTTAGAACAGAGCCTGGCAGATAGTAAATGCTCATGAAATGTTTGTTGAAAGAAGGGAAGCAGGTGCTGCGGATGTGCTGTTTAAAGAGAGCTACCTGGTTCCACGGAGCTTGTCAGGAATATGACTTCCTGGACCAGCTGCCTCACAAAAACATACAGAAGCCACCTGAAAGAGAGTCACGGGCATTGGTACTAATCTTAGTGTATAAAATGAAAAGGGAGAGACAGGTACTTCAATATCATCTCGCCTGTTAAATCACAGTGAAATTCCTTGAAGAAGCTTTTCTCTGACCCTCTCCTCTCCCTAGTCTACTAGGTATAAGACTGTATGAGTTTTCTATGGCTGCTATAACAAATTACCAAACTTCATGTCTTAAAATAACAGATATTTATCATCTTACTATACTGTGAGGTCAGAAGCCTGAGGCAGGCCTCACTGGGCTAATATAAAAATGTCAGCTTTCTGCTTTTTATGTTGGAGGCTCTGAGAGAGTTTCTTGCCAGGCCACCCACATTTCTTGGCTTGTGGCCCGCTCCACCATCTTCAAAGTCAGCAGGGGCAGGTTGAGTCCTCCTCATGTCCTATCCCTCAAAACTCCTCTTTTGTCATCAAATCTTCTTTTATCTTCCTCTCTCACTTCTAGGGTTCTTGTGACTAGACCCATCTGGATAATTCAAGTAATCATCCTATCTTCAGTCCTTAACTTAATCACATCTCAAAAATCCCTTTTACCATGTCAGGTAACATGTTCATGGGCATTGGGGATCAGGACACTTACATTTTGGGGTTGTGTTATTCAGCCTGTTTCAGGAAGTCTTTATTATATACTTCCATAGCACTCTGTGCTTTATAATATTATTTATAACAATGACAAATTACTTATCTCATCCTGTGACCATTTAATTTGTCTGCCTATAAAGACCTACGAGAACATGGGTAGCATCTGTTTTGCTTATTCTTGTATTCCCAGTGCCTGGCACAAAACTTGGTTTATACTACATGTATGATAATATTTTGGCAAATGGAAAACATTCTACCAATCATATTTCATTGGCATTCCAATGCCCCTGTGAGACAAGGGTACCATGTCCATTTTGTAGAAGAAGATACTGAGGTTCAAAGAGCAAATGATGCTCCATTCTTTTTCTGAGTCAGTACCCTCCATTTCATATTTGAATTTTTTCACGTTCTGGTGTGTTGCAGGTGGTATTTGCTGCCACACCCCTGGAGCATATCAGAAAACAGAATATTTCCAAGAAGGGCAGGGGAGATAGCATCGAGTTTTGATGTCACTGCCAGGGTCTGCTTGACTCTTTTCACTGGAAATGGTTGACTGTGATTTGGTAAGCATGAGCCTTCACTATCCAACAGGATTTCTTGGTTGAGCAGGTTTAGTGTCAACCACTCCAAGGAGAGGGCAAATCAGATGTGCAGTTAACAGTTTTAATTATACTTTGGTGCTCTGATGCTCTTTCTGCACATTATAAAAACGGAGTGATTGTAAAACATGTTTCTTCTTCAACCTCTTCAAAACCTTGATTTGTTCAAGTTTATATTGGATCCTTAGCTATTGTGTAGCTGATGTGTTCAACCACCAGGGCCGTCTATCGGAAGCATCTTTTTCAAAGCTCATCAGGAATGGGTGGCCCAAAGTAGTGCTAGAAAAATACTTGTTGAGTTCCTTGAATGACTAGTGATGGTAGCTGATGCTTGTTAGTGACTATTCGGGAGTTAGTATTAAGGAAAGATAATAGAAGTACCAATTTATTTATGTTGCTGGTCTCTGCCTTATTCCAGAAAGTAATTGAAAGGGCTCTGGGTGTGATGGTGAATTTAGGAAGTCTAAAACCAAGAATAAATTCTACTCTAGGGCTGGGATTGTAGCTCAATGGTAGAGCACTTGCCTGGCATGTGTGAGGCCCTGGGTTTGATCCTCAGCACCACCTAAAAATAAATACATAAAATATTAAAAAAAAATAAAGAATGAATTCTATTTCAAAGCAGATGCTTTTTTGTAATAATGCATCAGTAGCTTCAAGATCTTCCCAGCCTACTAGTTAGTTGATGTTGTAAAAAGTCAGCATGGTATGATGGAATGAGATCAGACCTTAGAGAAAGGGGGGAATTGAGTTTGGGTTCCTGAAATCACCACTTACTGACTGTGAGAACTTGGACAAGTTACTTAATTTACCCACGCCTTCACTTTCATTTAAGAAATAGGTATGTGCTCTGAACTTGAAAATAAATACTTCACGTGGAAAGTACCTAACAAAGTGACTAGCTTTAAAAACATTATTTCTCTTTTTCTTTCCTCCATCTTTCAAAGAATTTAAAACCTTTCTGCTTTGCAAACATTTCTTCATACAGCAACAATTATTCTAGACTGCTCCATGTTAGCATAGTTTAAAAAGTATGCAATTGATACATGATAACTCAGTGCTATGTTATCAACCACTGGGGTAAGGAAATGACTGAAAATGTCAAATAACCCCGGTGTGATATGCCTTACAAAGTAGGGTAGATGTGGTCAGCATGGCCGAGAACTTTGCCGCCAGTGCAGACGCAGTCCAAAAAGGATTAGGCATTCTGAATCAGAGTCCGTCAGGAAAGATACATTCAGTGTTATTTAGTGACTGTCACTTACCCAGCAGGATTTTGATGTGTTTATTGATGTGGTTACCTGTATAAATCAGGATTTGATAAGGTTTTAGGGCCTGTAAATGAGCTCTTTGTCTACATTCCTGAATAGGTGAACACATGCTTGTAGCATCAAATGAGTTCCTGAGGAAGTAATTACTCACCCGGTGAGGTGCATGACAATGAGGGTGGCTGAACCCACTCTCAACTTGTGTGAAGGAAGAGCAAAGAATGTGCCAGCAAGTCCTCCAAATTGAACTCACAGACAATAAAGAGGAGCCCTTGAAAATTAAGAAAGAAAAGAGATAGAGGAGAGTGATCTTGACCTAAAGACATTGAATGGATGGGAGACTGGCTTGCACAACTTGACTGAACCCTCATTGAAGAGACTTTGGTTTCCAAAGAACATGTGCATGAGAAGGGCAGGTGGCCACATGGGAAGAAGGAGATTATAGAGGCAGATCCTGGCAGTGCCTGTCTATGCACTGTGGGGCAACCTGGTTGGGTCTGGAATTCTGTCTCTATTGACAGACACCTCAAAGTAAGATACAAGATGGCTGCTTTAGGCTCTCGCCAACTGCTGCTATTCCAGTTCAGTTCAGCCCCTCTCTCTGAATATGTGCTTATCAAACAACTTTTGATCGTGACTTTGATGATGGGTGCCTTCATAAGGATGGAGTTGGAATGGGTTAGTCCTGTGGTCAGGTAAACATGTACTACTTTGCATACATGTCATTTTCATAATATTCAATTTTCAGTTCAGTCTTGGGTGATCTCCTTCTAGGAGGCAGACTGAATTGGAGGTTCTGTCCATTAAGGTGACCCGTGTACCTAATTTGCAATTTTGGGTTCTCTTGATGAAATTGCCAGTTGCCAGTCTATTTTCCCAGGTAAACAAATATCACTTGCATGCTTTTATTTATTTATTTTTTTCATTTCTGCCTGTGCAAAATTACTCCATAGATCAAGAATCGGAGAATATTTTTTTCCCACTAAAATGTCCACATGGGAAATACTTTAGTTTTTGAGAGCCATCAGTCTTTGTTTTAACTATTCAACTCTGGTATCATAGTAGGAAAGCAGTCATAGTTGTTGCATAAATGAATGGATGTCACTGTGTGCCAATAAAACTTTATGCATCCAGGTATGGAGTAAGAATCAATAGAGTGAACCAGTAAAACAGAAGCACCCTCCCAGAAAATTGTTTTTGAAAGAATGTCTAATTGCTAGAAAAGCAGTGAAGTGACCATCCTTGGGGAAACATTCAGAAATAGCTGGATCTTTAACTAAAACAAGTAAGTACTATTCTGCTTTGAATTCTACATGGTAGTGATTAAGGAAAATTAGCCCTATTGTAAATCTCTTTGGGAATTAAGGCCTCCAAAGAACTTAACCTGGCCCTTTCTTGCACGCTCATCTTCTGCTAGCTGACACTATTGTGTCTCTGGACTCCAGAACTCTTTATCACTCCTGCATAGAGTTCTTATCAATTGGCTCCTGTCCACACCAGTGAGATCTCTCTCTCTCTCTCTTTTTTTCTTTTTTCTTTTTTTGGGATGCTGGGGATTGAATCCAGGACTTTGTACATGTGAGGCAAGCACCCCACCAATTGAACTATATACCCAGCCCAGGTATCTCTTAAATTTATCTCATTTACAGTTTTTTTTTTTTTTTTATTTGTCTCACTTAAGGAGTACATTCTAGACACACCACATTTCTCTATCTTTCTTATATTCATTTATATTAAACTAGGACCAGCATATATAGGGTGTATACTTTACAGCTCTGGAAGACTGTTCTCCCACCTCCCTGCCCCATTATGCCCACAGTTCCTTGCATAGTAACTGCTTAATTAATACATTTTGGATGAATTAATGAATTTAATTTGAGGTTACTGATCTCTTTAGTTTTGAGCTTTGGCATTCTCTCTCCTTTTTATTTTCCAGATGAAACTTTTCTCTCTGGATCCTAGAGTTCTCAGTTTCTGAACTAGGCTTCTGCTGTAGATTTCACTGGGTCCCTGCCTGTCTGTCTCTGAGACCCGAAGAGAATTTAGGAATTCTGCCAAAGCCCTAGGGTTATTTGAAAGTATGGTACAAGAAGAGCCTGCCTGGGATTCCCCTTTCTTGTAGTTTCGTTCTGAGTGCAATATAATGTTAGAAAGATAATTTACAGAAAATATACTTAAAAAGGAAGATACGGGGGTGTTATTTATAAAAGAAGAATGATAATTGTATTGGCAAGATGTGTGACTCTTAATAAATCATTTTAACTTCGTGTGAGGGTTTGAGCATTATAGTGATAGAATATAAGCCTATGTTTGTGAACTGCATGTAAGTTGGCAAACAAAAAGACTACCTTACCAATTGGGGTTACACACAGGGATGCCTTTCTTCCCATAATTTTTATTGGTGCATTATAGTTGCACATAATGATGGGATTTGTTGTTACATAATCACAAATGCACACCATATAACAATATAATTTGGTTAATATTATTCCCCAGTATTTCTCCTTTCCCTCCCATCCTCCTTCCCCTGGTGTCTTTCCTCTACTCTATTGATCAGGGATGCATATTTTGCCTTTTTCCAAATAAGTGCCCAAGCATTCACCTGGTCACATAAGAGTGTGTGTATGTGTGTGCACACATATATGTATCCATGCATATGTGTATAAATATATGCATGTATCTATGTATTGTTCTGTGGAGGGAGGGAAAGAGTAAGAGAGAGTTTGGAAGAGGATTTATTTTAGAAATTTGCTAACGTGATAATGGGGGCTAAAATCCATAGAACAGGTTGGCATGTTGGAGACTCAGGCAGAGTTCTGTTTTATAGTCTCCAGGCAAACTTCTTTCTTCTACAGTGAACCTCAGTTTTTGTTCTTGAGGCCTTCAACTAATTGTAGAAGGCCCACACACATTGAGGATTATCTTACTTAAAGTCACATGATCGTTAATCACATCTACGAAATACTTTCTCAGCAACACCTACCATGGTGTTTGATCAAACAACTGGGCACCAGAATTTAACTACATTGACAAGTAAAAGTAGCCATCACATCTCATTAGGAGAAAATATGACAATTATTAATTCAGGGGAAACTGTATGTCTAAATTGTCAAGATTTCCTGGGATTCACGGACTTGAAGGAGTTCATCTTGCTTCCCATCTGTACCTTGGAGAGAATTCAAGAGGACCTCTTCTCTGTGTAACTGTGTCTCAGCTAGTTGAAAACTTCTCCCTGACTTGCTTCCCATTGCAGTGTAGAAGTTCAGCTACCACACAGGTTTTGTGGTTTTCTAGTTTAGTTTTTAGAGTTTACACTCATACTGGACCATTACCCTAAAGCATTACTTCTATGCCTAAGGAGACTGCAGCTCTGGACAGATGCTGCATGAAACTCTCTGAGGCCCCCAATCCCAAGCCTTCTGTTGGCCCTCAGTCCTGCACCCTTTTCCCTCGCTTTTCCTTTTGCAGACCTCATTTGTTACTAAGCTAATCATTTGCAGAAGTTTGTCCAATATCCAGCCTTCAAAGGGTAGGGATGGGTTTCTTTCAATAAACTTCTTGTCCTTGAAGCTCGTGTACTCACCTCCTTCCTAGTTCTGAGTTTAGTAGTTCATGTCTGATTGGGGGGACAGCTCTAAAAGGATCTGTTACACCAGGGCAAAGAGTGACTCCCAAACATGGGTTTGAATAACTAACAAAGGTCATTTTGTATTTAGGGTATACTCAAAGAACTGCTTCCAGTATACTCAAAAGAGTATAAAGCATGGCAGTTAGCTTCTCTTGTGAGGGTTTAAATTTCATCTCAACAGGAACTTCCCTACATACAGTCATAGATATGTGTGTTCATAATAGGAATTGTTGATCTCTTTTTGCATTGTGGATGCTCCAATAGCATAGATTCTGTTCTGTAATTTCAGAGCAATAAGCTTGGTGGGAAGAGTAGATGTTTTGATGCCATCTCATTATGAGGCATTTTACTACTCCAAGTTTCAATGTGGGTTGTGCATATAAATAATATATACAAGGACTTCATGCTTCTAAATGGCCCCAACAAAATCTATAAATTTGATTCACCTCAGTTAATGGAGTCTCTTCCCTAGCCAGATTGTTCTTTGTATGACACTGTTGGAAAGTTTGCTGAAGTCCTTGTGCCTCATGTAAAAGCCATGACATTTCTAGCTTAGGTGGTTTGTCCTGTTGTCCTTGGCTAAATTTTCTTTGTAGCCTAGTTAAAACCTGGACACCTGGGAGCTTAAATTATCCCTGTAGGATATTAGTATATTAGCTACCTATAAAAATGAAATTTATATGAGGCATCTGTTTACATTGAGCATCCCATAAAACTGTGGCAGAGAATTCAAAGGAAAAGGCTTTCAAATGAAGGTTTCATAGCCAAGAGCAAAAGGCTCTTGAGAGTGGCATCTCAATAGCTAATTTCCATTTTAGATATTAAAAAGAATTTTTAATAGACAAAGGATCTCATTTTTCCCACAAATGGCAGCCTAGAATATGCAAAAGAACTAAGAAATCCTTTAAAGTTCATATTAGGTACTGCTGTGTTATTTATTTAATCATTATTGTTGCATCAAAGAGAAAATAAAGGAACAGAGATTTTAGCATTAATTTGTTGACGTGCAATCGAGGACCTGGTGAACAGGAGGAATAGTAATTTCTAATTGTTATCTAATAGTGAGCAATTCTATAAAGTCAGTGAGTGAAAGTGCTAGAAGGACCTAAAGTTGCACACAGGGGCATATCTCTGCCTAGTAAACTGTGTGTTAAAAGAAGTCATTTTAAAAGTCTACAGTAACAATCAGATTTGTGAACTAGTCTATTTCTAGCATTCTATGGTGGCGTGACAGGTAGATGTGTCTAACTTAACCCAAAAGGGGAATAAAAAGAGAAGAGGGGAATTGGTTTTTCGAATGTATAATAACTCATAGATAAAGGACCCTTGGAAAGCAAGAGGACCAGAGCAATCTAGAGATTATACTTAAAGTACTTAACAACAGTGCACACAGATCCTGAGTAAATGGGGTGGATGCTTGTGTGAACAGTTGGTATGGGGACAGCAGAGCCCACCGAGAGAAGACAAGACCTGCATCTGGGAAAGAGGGCCCAGTACCATCTCTCTTGAGGAAATTCCCCTCTCCACAAGAAGACAATGGAAACTCTTTTCCCTCCTGATGTCACATCCTTCAAGGGGAAAATTGACCAGTCCAGATTGAACATTTTGCCTATAGCAAGGAGATCCACATTCCACCAGGCCAACATCAGAGAGACAGTTTTCAAGAGAAAAATCAAGGTACTACTACTGGAAAATGGAGAATAGCCAATGGTAGGCAAAACACCCATCAAATTTATATGGACTTCAATAATTGTGGTGTAATTCCCTCGGTCCTTCCCATTTGGATGATTCAGCCGCTGTCACTTTCGATCAAGTTTTCTCTTAATGACATTCTTTTTTCCTCTTGGTCCAGTCCTTATTCTAGTCTTTCTTTCTTCTCTTTTTCATAGTATTTCAAAGGTAGAATGAATGGGATAGATTTGAGGAGTAGGGGAAGTCATCAGCTAAGATCTAAGCATCTCTGGGGCATCGAATCTCTGAGAACATGTTTTAATTTACCAAAAAGAAAATAAGGCATTCTAAGGAGAACATACGTCTCTTGGTGTGAGTGTTCTGGATCAAAATGGCTAGAAAGGGAAGTGGTAATTATCCTGGATATTTTTCCTTGAAATGGTGTGGTTGTCTGAAATGTAGGGGGAAGGCTATACCCAAAACAGGGAGAGATTGGTTTTCTTTCCATTTACTCTCCCAGGCATAGACTAACCTCATCACATATATCCACAGGTACGTGTATGTTGGGAATTATAAATACATAAACATTTATGACAGTCAAGATTATGGAATCTCAGAATGGGTTCTTATGGAATATATCTAATACCAGCTGCCAAGTGACTAGCCATTTTCCCTGGGCTTAACACATAGAACATCAACACTGAATCATGCTGTAATTTCTTTTCACATCAGAAAGCCTTCATTGGACTCCCTTTTGGGTATCATTTATCTTCCATTTCTTTTCTACCCTTTTCAGCAGGACTTCTTGGGGAAAACATCTATTCTCACTTTTCTTCTATTATCTCTTCAAGCTCATCATGATTAGTCTTCCTCTACCTCCTCGCCACACCACCGAATTTTCTCTTGACAGGTTGGCTAGATCTTTATGGTACGGAGTCAACTCTCAGTCCTCACCTTACATGACCTAGGATCAATTATCACCGATCACTACCTTCCTTTTATATATATGTATGTGTGTGTGTGTGTGTGTGTGTGTATGTATTAAATTTGTTTTAATTAATTATGCATGACATTAGACTACACTTTGCCACATCATACATAAATGGAGTATAATTTCTTATTCTTCTGGTTGCACATGATGTAGAATCACATGGGTCTTGTAATCGTATATGCACATAGGGTAATAATGTCAGATTCATTCTACTATCCTTCCTACTCCATATCCCTAGGCCCCCCTTCACTGCCCTTTATCTAAAGTACCTCTATTCTTCCCTAGCACCACCCTCCCTTATTGTGTGTTAGCATTTGCATATCAGAGAAAACATTTGGCCTTTGGTTCTTTGGGATTGTGTTATTTCACTTAGCATGATATTCTCAAACTCTATCCATTTACCAGCAAAAGCCATAATTTCATTCTTCTTTAAGACTGAATAATATTCCATTGTCTATATGTACCACACTTTCTTTATCCATTCATCTGCTAAGGACACATAGTGAAGCCAGAATTAAGGACAGGTAGTTAGTGTGGAAATAGGGGATTGCATCAAATAGAGGAAATGAAGCCATGAAGCCGTCTGCCTCTGGAAGTGGGAGACTGCCCCTGGAAGAATGGAATGTCAAGGATATCCAGAGCCCATTGATTACCAAATTTACCTGCCTTTATCAAGGACTGCAAGCATGGAGCTGCTAATTAATGCCCCCTGGGCCCTTACCTGCCTGAATCACCTTGGCCCTCCCCCTGCCTGCTTCTCACTTTATGCAAAACCGGGCCTAGTCACCTAGGCAGGAAGGAAAGATAAGGGGGGAGAGAACTGGAGAACAAAAGAGACTTTAACCTATAAAAGATGTAGGGTGCGCTCACTTCTTGGGACTTTAGAACATCAGCCATGGCCCCCTTCTTCCTTCCCGGAAGAAGTCTGTATTATTACCTTTAAATAAAACCTGCTTAATATGCTTGCCTTGGCGTGCTTCTCTAGTGTTCAATCTTCAACATTAGAAGGAGCAGAAGTCACTGGTTAATTGGTTCCATATTTAGCTGTTTGCCTTCCTTTACATACACTTCCTTGACTTGCCTTTCAGGCACTGTCCCCACCCCACCCACCTTCTCTTAGTTCACCGGTCATTGCTCTCTTCTGCTCCCTGGTTTTCTTCACTTTTTACCTTTACTTACTTGCCTGCTGATTTCATTCAGTCTCATGGCTTAGATATATCTAAATGCTGGTGACTCTTGAATTGAAACACCCAACTCAGATATCTCCTCTGAACTCTGACTTCATAGATCCAACTCCCCACTGGACATCTTTATTTGTTTAATAGGAATTTGTTTAATAGAAATCTAAAACTCATTATGCCTGAACTGAATTCCTAATCTCTCTGTCCTGAAACTTGCTGAACCCATGGTCTTCCTCATCTCAGCTGATGGCAATTCTGTTCTCACAGTTACCCAACCCCAAACTCTAGAGGCCTGGCATCTCTCACACTTAATATTCAGTTCGCTGGGGAATCTTGTGGGCTTTCCTTTTAACTCAGGTCCTTATTTTCATACTTCTCACGGTTCCACAAGCATCACTTGCTTTTTTCTTCTCCTATACTCTGCTTCCTTTTTTTTTTTTTTTTTTTAAACATCATCTTTTTATTAGTATTTTAATCCTGGATTTAGAACATTCTAGAACATTCTCTTTCACAGGAATTCCACTCTGATACACTATACTCTGCTTGTCCCCACAGTTGAGAAATTTCCACACAGCAGTCAACGGTGCCTTTCAAAAACATTAGTAAGTCATGTCACTGCCTTGCTTAAAACCTTACAAAAGATCTCCATTCCCTTCTGTGTGAAATTCTAAGTCCTCACCATGGGCTGTGAGACTCTGTGATCTGATTCTATTGAGTTTCTTCTACCAGGTTCTGTACGTATTGCTAACTTCCTTGCAACCACATCAGCCTGCTCACCAATAGGGCCTCTACTTAATTGTTGCTGGTGCCTACAGCGCTCTCCTGCTCTCCTTACCACTGGATCAACTTATGGACCCTCTTTAAGCTTTTGCTCAAATCCAGTTTTCTCCATGAATCCTTCTCTGATCAATATGCTGGACGCTTTCAACATACTCTCCCACCCCACCAAACCTCCTGCCAAACTCCAAACTCTCACTTCTTTCTCCTAGAGCATTTGTAACCTTCACCATGCCATATAAATTATTATTTATTATAGCTAATATTTATTGTCTCCCACCACAGTAAAACCTCCATGAGACAGAGGTCTCTATCTGCTTTATTCACCAATACGTTCTCAAGTGCTTGGGAGAGAAGTTGTTGAAAATATTTCTTTCTGTGGGATGTGATGGCACACTCCTATAAATATAGTGTCTTGGGAGGCTCAGGCAGGAGGTTCACTGAGTTCAAAGCCAGCTTCAGCAGCTTAGTGAGGCCCTCAGCAAATTAGCAAGACACCGTATCTAAATAAAAATATTTAAAAAGGGTTGGGGTTGTGGTTCCGTGGTTGAACACCCCTGGATTCAAATCCCTGGACCAAAAAAAAAAATTTTTTTTTCGGTTAGTGAAACAATACATGGAATAAATGATTTCACCTAAAACACAAAGAAATCCTACTGATATAAACTGGTTGTCTTTTGCAAAGGGAAGACTGAAACTCAGGTTAAGAAAGAAGAATGTCCACTGAGCTAGTAAGCATGCAGCTGGGATTCTAAGTGGCCTTATTTAACCTCTGAAGTTCTCACTTTTAACTGAACTTAGTGTGAATGCTTGTGACTTCTACTTTTCTTTTTTTTAACTCAGAAATATTTTCTTTTTCTCATAGGTTTTCAGATACAGTCCTTCCTATTGATGGGTTCAGGGTTGGTGGGCAGGGGTAAGAGAGCCAACAGCTTTTCTGAGATGTAAATTTTCTCTTCCCATTCTGAGCTGGTACCTGTTTTCTGATCAGGGAAATGATGTTCAAAAGCATAACGAATTAAGCGACTTGAATAACATCACTCAGTTAATGGCACAGGGTTTTGACTGCAGGATTTTTGATGCAGTCATATAAACTGGTAAAGTCCAATTGTCAGATAGGATATCTGTGAGGAATGACAACTGTACATCCTTTTTCCTGAAACTTCCACTGAGTCAGAGGGAAAATGTGAGCACTGGCTGGAGAATGGGCATGTGTCTGATAAAATCAAATGCAAATAAAAGTCATGTTGCAACATGTTGAAGACCAGAACTGAGCATCCCAGATGAGGCTGCTCAAATTGCTAATTTTCATTCGAATGAAACTGCAGCAAAGTTTTCTGCATGAAAGAAGGAACCATGGATCTTGGAGTTTTTATTCTTTCAGCTACTTCTAATAAGGGCATTACAAAGTGTGGGAGAGAAAAGACCAGCTCTCATTCAGACCTCAAGGAATGAAGTGGATTTCACATTTGCCTTGTGGCTTCCTCCCTTTCTCTCTTTCTCTCTCTCGTTCTCAGCTGTAGGTGACTTTGTGGTGGCCGCACTGCCAATCCTCACCTGCTCTGTCATCTCTGAATTTATGTTGCACTTTTTGGTATCAGCCCCAGCGATCTCTCTTTCTCTTTCTTGCCTTTGCTCCTCTTTGCTCATTCACTTCCTGACAAAATAAAACTAATTTTCATTCTGAAACTGTATTTAACCCTGTTCACTATTGCCGGTAATTCAAAACCAATAATTCCCCAGACTACTTAAATTCAAGGAACTTTATTAAATTTTCAGGTTACTATAATGATTTTCTTTGAGAAATCTAAAAGAAACCTCACAGTGTTTTTGTATTTGGAACTGGCACTTGATAGCAACTTCTACCATCTTAGCGAACTTTTTTATCTCTCCATAGGTCTATCTATGGCAATCACAACTCTTGTTTCTTTCCTGGCAATGAACTTGATAACCCAAAACTGCCTCCTTTGTGGAGGCACAGGGCAACTTTAAAAAAAAAATAGTCACTTTGTTGAATTGAAATGATTTAAGTTTTGTGGAACAAAATTGTTAAAATTATATTTGAAAATTTGCCCTGTCTTTAAGATGTTGTCCTTGGTTGTGGTACCTCCGACGGAGTGAGATTTCAGTTATACAAGGACATTTTCATATTGGAGATTTGAACAATGAACAAAGCTGGAAACATCACAATATCTGATTTTAAGGCATTCTACAGAATAGCAAGGCTCTGGCATAAAAACAGACACATAGACCAGTGGAACAGACTGAAAGTTCCCCCAAATAAGTTCACGTGTCTACTATGAACTGATTCTCAACAAAGCACCAAGAACATAGATTGGATAATGGACAGACTCTGCAATAGAGTTTATTAGGAAAACTGGATATCAGTATGCAGAAGATTGAAATTCGACTCCTGTCTCTAACCCTGTTGACAGATCAACTCGAAGTAGGTCAAGGACCTAAAGGTTAGAACTGAAAGCATGACAGTATTAGGAGAAAACCTAAGGGAAACACTTCAATGAAGTTTTTGTATATGACCCCAGAAGCACAGGAAGCAAAAACAAAAATAGGCAAATGGGATGAGATCAAGGTCAAAGGCTTCTCCATAGAAAAGGAAATAACAGGTGAGGAGACAAACTACAGAAGGAGGGAAATATAAAAGGAGCTTAAAAAACTTACACAAAACAAGTAATCCAATTTGAAAATAGGAAAATGGTGTAAATAGGCACTTATCAAAAGAAGAAATACAAAGGGCCAAGAAATACATGAAAAAATGCTCAATACAATTAGCTATCAGGCAAACTCAAATCAGAACAACAATTACATATCATCTCACATCAGTTAGAATGATTATTATAAAAAAAATGCTGGTGAGGATGTGGAGAAAAAGGAACCCTTGTGCACTGTTAGCAAGAATATAAATTGGTACAGCTATTATGAAGATAAATATGGAAATTTCTCAAAAACCTAAAACTAGATCTACATAGGATCTAATTCTTCCTTTCCTGGGAATTCATCCAAAGGAACTGAAATCAGCATACCAAAGGGATACCTGCAGGCCCATGTGATCACAGTATCCAACATATGGAATCAACCTTGGTGCCCATCCATGGATGAATAAAATAAAGACAATGTGGCACATAGACAAAATGGAATATTAGTCAGCCATAAAGAAGAATAAAATGCTGTCATTTGCAGAAAAATGGAGGGAACTGAAAGACATTATGTGAAATAAGCAAGACACAGAAAGACATGTGGAAACTTAAAAAATATCATGTGAAAATAACAAAATGATTACTAGAGCTTAGAAAGGGGTCAGGTACAGGGAGGGTGGATTAAGGGAGATTGGATTTAAACAGTGCATACCATGTGCAAGTATTAAAATGCCATACTGATCTCCATCAATACACATTAATTAAATACAAAATACAACATTTTAAAAGAATTATTAGAATAAAAAATGAGCTCTCATATATAGAAGTGGATAGCTACCAATTCAAAAGTACACAAAAAATGTAAAATTAATAGTAAATCCCAATTTGAAGTATGCATAGAATTCTAATGCTTTGTGGAGTACAAAATCATTTAGAACAAAAATAAGCAAGGGATAATAATTAGGATAAATATTAGTTGCATCATGCTCTGAAATTTTTAAATATTTTGCATAATTAATTTGCTTGATTCTTACAATACCCTTGGGAAGTAAATTTGACATGTTTTATCTGTGTTTTTGTTTTGCCAATGAAGAATTTAAAAATGAATGAGGAAAATAATGAATATAAGGGCACACAGGTATAAGTAGCAAAGATGGACATAAATATATATGTTCTTGACTCAAAATTCAATGATCTTACTAGACTAACTACACATAAAATAATTGATAATTATAATAAATTGGAATAAACATAATAATAATAATCTTTATCATTATTACTCGAAAGTCAGAAAATCAAAACACAAACATTAGCCTTTTCAAAGACTGACTTCAAAATGGACTTGGACAATCTTCTTTCTATAAATTAAGCACTAAAGTGCACAAAACAATAAAGAATGGTCAGTTTTTTTTTTTTTTTTTTTTTTTTTTTTTTTTTAATAGATTGGAGAAAAGAGGCAATCATGTTCCTTTGGCCTTTGGAGGAGGGAGAGAAAGAAATTGCATTTTTCCATGGCTAGCAAAACTGCTGAAAATGGATGAGTCGCCAATTTTGATAAGATCCATGACTGGTATCATAATTTGCAGTGATTCATCTGTGATTTTTTTCCTCTTCCAAAATAAGGTCTGAAACAAAACCAAAGCCTTAGGGAAAAAGATAACAACTGGCATTTTTATCTCTTTTGTGTGTTTGTATGTGTGTGAAATGGAACTTATGATAGATTTAGAATACATCTGATTCTGGCACAGTAAGCGATCTTAAGGATCATCTGGTCCACCCCCTCACTGCGCTTCCCCCAGAGCCTAGGATGGGAGAGAATGAGGCCCGGAGGGGGTGGTCCTTGGATTAGCTCATGGTAAATCCAGGACCAAAATCCCATTCTGCTACGTTAATTGTTCCTGGGGCACAATATTCCCTCTATATGACTTATTTTTTTTAAAATACTGAGAATTACTAACTGCTTCTCTCCACCCTCTACCATGTGATAGATCATTCTTATTGCTCATTAAATAGTATTAATACTCTAATTTATATGTAGCTTGACATTATATACAACTGAATGGCTCCAAACACTGTGAATTGATCCATAGCACAATGCTCTATTCTTTCTTTCCCTTGTGCTAACATTTCTTAGTAAAACTAAAATTCACATCCTCATGAGAACCTTCAGTCCCAAGGCACTGAACTCTATAGCATGTATGTCTGTGGGATATATTTTAAAGGGCTCTTTATTAAATATGCAGTTAAAGATAAGTTCTGAAGCCTTGAAATCTTTTGGAAATGAGTTCCGAAGGTTGGGAAGAAAAAAAATCATGGTATATGATTCTGTCTTGCTATCTTTTGGACACCCATTAGCCGCAGATCTGTAGGAACCCTACTGATTCCTGGTAATCATCTCTATAGCAAACTCTCTCAAGTGAACCTCTGTTGGGGTTTTCAAGTTACCCAGTTTGAGTGTGTTTCAGAACAGGATATTATCATCTTTCATCATTTTTGGGGATATAATTTTAGTGGGAGGCACCTATCAATAGGTGCTGCAGAATTGTAGATATGTTGGAGGTAAGTGGCCTGTGCTAGTTATTTGCTCTGTGCCTACCACCTTGCTCTTTCTAAAAAGAAAGGATAAAGAGAAATGAGAAAATCAACAGTGAATAGATTTTTTTCCTCCTTTTTCTCTTCTTTTAGAATAAAAGTTCTTGGTAATTAGACATGCCTTTCTAGACATTTCATTCATCACCAAGAAACCTTTGGATTCTTGGCAATAATGTGATCATATATAATTCTTGGCAATAATACTACTAATTACTTCTATATAACTTTGCAACAAAGCAAATTCCCAGCTCCATATTCCTATTGGTTAAAGTTTTGAACCCACATTTGAAACTATTAATATTTATCTTGATTGGCTCACTCAAGTTTTTAAAATCTTTCTCTTCTGGCCCATGTGGAAAGGATTAGGGAAATTTTATCAATGCTTATTCATAACTACCATATGTGGTGCTAAATTATTATATGAAATTGAACTGATTATGGGCAGTGAATATTAATTTGCTGCCGAAAATCTCTTCGTTTCTGGATCCGTGTTACCTTGAAAAGCATGTCTGTTCCTGGTGAAGGGCTGACAAGTTGGTGAAATAGAAAATCAGAGAAAATGGGGATTGGTGAGTGGGAGGCTTCTTTGCCAAACAACAGAAGAGAAATTTGCAAGCATAAAATACAGACTCATCAAGGAAACTCAGAAGGCTTCTGTTGACCTGTTCACAATCATGATCTTCAGCCAGTTATGACTTCAGTCAGCACTTCTAGAAATTGTATGTGTGTGTGTACATACATATACACACATATATACACATGCGCTATGTGTACATAAATATACATATATTACATGTGTATTTATAAAATAATAACACAGGAGTAAATTATTCATTCTGCAATGTCTAGGGCAGGAAGCGGCATTGTGTAATGGGTATGACAGTGAATACCCTGAACTTTCTTGCCTTTTCAAATATGGACAAAGAGTGAGACTTAATCTCTGAGTGATGAAAAGAGCCATGTTTCTAGGTCTGAGCATGAAAGAAATAGCACACTCAAGTATGGGAATTGAAAAGCATTTAATAGGAACTCTACAGGAGATATGGACCAGGGTTAAGGGAGCCCAATAGGAGGACTCAAGGGTTAGCAATACCAGGGAGAAAATGCCATTCCTAGATATAAAGGGACAAGTGAGGGAAATAGTGGAGCCAGAGAAAGCAGGTGAATCTGTGGAAAAGGGCCACATGCAAGAAACTGTGGATTTTCAAAAAGTGATGCAAAAACTAGTGGTGACTCCCAAGTCAAGGGACGCCAAGCTGTTCTTTTGCCCTGCAGTCTCACAGTGCTTCCTCCTATTGGTCAGTCTGAACTGAAAGTCAAAGGACAAGTGAACCAGCTGATGGGGTCTGTACAGGTTAACCGGCTAGGGACTAAGTGAAGAAAAGGGCGCTAGAGAGTATGTCCAGACCAGCTCATGGCTGCTGTGAAGGAGGGGGTGAGTTCCAATGCAGGCAGGGAGCTTTGACATCTTACATAGGTCCTCCAACGCTCCAAGCAATGGCAAGGCAACCTACCTTCCATCTTCTGTAATGTAACTGAAGAAATTGGATCAATTAATCTCTAAAGCCTTTGGTGATCCCTTTTCATGAAGACATGCCCCAGTTAAGACACTAAATAGGCAGGTGTATTGTATAAGACAGTGGTCCCCAAATTTTAGTATTATTTATTTCTGCCATGGACCCTGGATCTTATAGTAACAAAAACAAAAAAAGTTAAAAATAAAAATTAAAAAAAATAGCAGTCCATTTATGCTCACAACATCTCCGAATTCTCCAATATCCTGCTTTATATTGACCATGTATGGTGAATTGTAAGTTTAACTATGTTCAGTACTATGGAGAGTCAATCTTACTATTATGCCTTCAAAACAAAACTAAACAGATTAATAGTGAAATTATTAGAAGACTGATCAGTAGTTTTAATTTCTATGATTTTAAAACTCAAAGATGATAGATAAAACATAGAAGTTGTACTATTGATAACAAATTTTTATTGCCAGACTAAAATCTAACAAAAAATAATTACTTGATACATGGACTATAGATATTAAGATGGATATGATGAAAGTAATATAAAAGTGATATAAAGACTCTTCAAGAACTGGAGTTATCAGTAATATTTTAATAAATCAGATAGAATACTCATCTAAATATTGAAAGTACTCTGGTAGCATCACCAAACATTTATATAGGAACAGTTACCTTTCATTTCTAATAATTAAATGAAGTTTAAATGAGTAGGTTTCTTGGTTAGCACTAATATTTACTGGGTTTCAGTGGCACATATCTGTAGTCACCCAGGAGGCTAATGATTACTTGAGCCCAGAAATTTGAGTCCATCCTAGTGAATCCCTGGCTCATAAAACAAACAAACAAACAAACAAACAACAACAACAACAAAAAAAACCACTGGGTGAATTTGATGCTGAATGGAAGATGGAAGTCACATATCCCTAAATATGCATAATTTACATCTCTTTTATCTACTAAGATATATACCTGGGACCTAGTTCAAAGCAGTCACTAATATAGGGGTGATTAGCAGTCACTAAAATAGGGGTGATTAGCAGTCACTAATATAGGGGTGGCTGTGATGATCTTATATACAGTAAGAACTAGATTGCTTATTCTTGTCTTTCAAGTTCTATTAATGGAGTTTTCTGAGGAGTCATTTGAGGTTCTGTGAGATGTTAAAGCTTGTCATTTGCCAAGAGTGAACCACACTCCTGCCTCTATTTTTAGAAATATCCTGTCTTAGTGAAGGGGAACAGCAGGATAAGCAGGAGTTTGGGATACCACAATCTCAGCTTTTACCTGGAGCTATCATGCGTCCATCAACAAGCAAGCAAAAGTGGCCAGGGAAGGAATGATCAAGGCCACACTGGTGGAGGACGGAATGCAGAGAGAATGGCAGAGAAGCATAAACTCAAAGGAGGCAGAGGAAGCGGCACATTGGGGATGAGTGTGGGTTGGCGAGGAAAGCAGCCACCAGGAGACCCTGAGGTTACTTCTGTGTTTTCTGCCGAACCTCGGAGGTAGCAGATGGCTTATTGTTTGCAGGTAGATGATACTTAGGTGACCATAGGAATTCAGAAAGAGGAATTCACCATTGTTATTAAAAGTGAAAAAAATAGAACAAACTGTTACATTTTTGTGATTTCCCTGGAAAAAAAAAAAAACCCTGTTTTATCTCATTGACTCTGCCTACCTCTCATTTTCCCATCCTTCCATCTGCAAAAAGAACTCCTAGTCATTCTTTCTCTCTTCAAACTATTTTTTCATAGTCACCTTCCTTGATTCCCTAAGGTTAGAAGCCACTACTTCATAATATATCCTTTTAGCCTTTTACTCTAATACCTAGGTCACAGGCAGTTATTTATTTTTGAGATTATTTCTTTGTCCGTCTTTCCGATGTGAAGCACCTCAGTGAGAACTGGGGCCATGTCTTCTTAGTCTCATTATAATTCCTGCTGCCTAATGCATAATGATTGTTCCACACAGATTTGTTATTCACTCAATTGAAGAATCAGGATGATTAATAACGTTTTAATCCTGGAGTCTTTTTTCTTGAACTGTATATTCAGTTGCCATTAGCACCTATACCCCTCAACACATTTTGGATTCACCATCTGATGAGCAATGGCTAACATCTGGAACTATTTTCCTGAGTACTATGGTGGAGATCACTTCAGCAGAATATTGGGTACCCAGAAGTGGTTGGGAATCACTTATCAACCCTCAACTGATGACTGATAGGAGTTGATGGATAAGTACTCCGTTCCTTTGTGCCTTGGATAAAATAACTCTGAGGATATGTTCCATGCTGCTCCTTTCTCCCAGTTCCCCAGAGAGATTATGCTCCTGTTGAACCCACAGGGACTCTTTCCATAACCTTCTCTTGACTTCCTACCATTTTGTCTCTTTGCTTCATTCCCCTTCTGGACTTTTGTGGAATCACCTCCCTAATAAATTGTATTTGACTCCTCATCTTGAAATCTGCTTCTGGGAAAATGAAAATTAATACAAGATAGAACTTGAATAAATTCTAGCACATATGTGTCCATGCATAGATACTGGATTTCAGTCTTAGCTTCTGCTTTTTTAGTTTTTTAGATGATTTTCTTTTATATATTTCCAATAGGAGTTTACTCTCAAAAATCTGAAGGCGATGCACAAGCACCTTATCCAAAGAAAGATTAATAAATAGGTATCATCCCAACAGAATTACCCCCTCCTCAATTATATTATCTATGCTAGTATTCTTACCCCATGGTCCATCCCTAGTCTCAACAACTTCCCACTAACTTTGTTACACTTACCGCAGTAAGTAGAGGGATTTCAATTTTGATGTTTTAGAGGCACAAGTTATTGAATTACAGGTGTGTCGAAATGCACAGTTACACTGTTAACTTCACATGGCTGACTGGTATCCAGTTTCTCTGATATTGAACAGTCTTCTAAAATTCCTAGCTTCCAGTCTTCTTCAGGTCTTTGCTCAAATTTGATCTTGTCAGTGCAACATTCCTGAAGACACTTTGAAAAATTTAAACTCCATGTCCTCCCGGACTCCCTGCAAACCCCACTGCCCTGCTTTATTTTCATTCATAGAACCTGTTATCAGCTGATATTCTATTTTTCTTATTTATTTTCTTATTGTCTGCCTTTCTAACTTAGAAGCAAGAAGGTTTTTGTCTGCTTTATTCACAACTGTATTCATAAGGCACATAGGAGGAATTCAATAGTTGTTGAATAAATTAATGTTTTTGGATACCAAATATTATACACATTAAAATGACTGTAAGTACATATATAGGGAATGCGAAGGCCACTGAAAGTCAGTTGTCCTTATGGCCACATTTATACTTGTCAGACCCTAGAATCCCAGATTCTGGTTGGAGACTATAGCCATTTTAGAAATAGAGAATCTTTTATTTAACAGTCTAACGTGACTATTGAAATTGGATAGATTGGAGAAGAAGCATTTTCTATGGTAGATGATTGTGTGTGTGTGTGTGTGTGTGTGTGTGTGTGTGTGTATTGCTAGGGATTGAACCCGAGGACTAGGCAAGTGCTCTGCCTCTGAGCTACATCTTCAGCTCTAGAGGATGGTAATTTTAAAAGATTTCTTATAAACTCGGACTTTCATGTTTTCTTAGACCCCAGCAATTCTAAAGTGCTACAAATAGTCACATAATCTGTGCAGATACACTATGATTTGTCTCTAAGTATATTTTTGTTTTCTTTCCTGAGTTTGTTGGTGTTTCTCTAACAACAGTAAAACCTCTTTCTGTTCACTTTTTTAAGTGTGAGATTTCATTGTATGTCTTTATGTCACCTTTGTGTTCTGATCTGTGAATTCCCTCCAGCAACCTGTTGAATGTCTCATAATGAATAATGGGTATAGTGAGGTCAAGCTGTGCAGGTTACAGGGGAATAAGAGGGAACAGAGAAACCACTCAGCATTATCCATCGCTCATCATAGTTTCACTGTGGACATTGCTGCTGCAGAGGGGCTGTCTTTTTGTATGAAATCCTGGACTGTAAGAGATTAGGCATTCCATTTGCACACTACCACATCAATTAAAATTTACTCAAATTCCCACATATTCTTCCTGATACTTATTTTTTCCCCTTACACTTTACTAGGCTATCCTACTTTTTAACTAGGACCCCCGAACAAGTCAAAGAAAAACAGGTGATATCCCATACTCATGTCTTGACCCAAGTCTTAAAGAGAATTATCTAAAATGGCTCTCCAAAGTCAGATGTTCCCTGAAACTTGTCTAGACACATACTTATTTGGTTAAAATATGTCATTTCTAGTCATAGTTTGCTAAAAATGTGCTTTCTAAATATAAATAAGTGATAATTTTCTTAAGGTTTCTCCAGAGTTATTGATATGCTTACATTTTTTTCTTTGGTTACTGCATTAATTTATACAACTAAGTTTCTCATGCTAACACATGTTATTTATTTATTTTTAATTGTTCTTTTTAAATATACTATGACAGTAGAGTGTATTTTGACATATATTACACCTACATGGAGCATAACTTGCCATTCTTGTGGCTGTACATTATGTGCTAACACATTTTTACAAACTGGGAATAATCTTAACTTGGACCTGGGTTTTGTTTTTTCTTTAATTTTTTTTTTTTTTTTTTTTTTTTTTGTGTGTGTTTTGGTACCAGGGATTAAACCCAGGGTGTGCAATCACTGAGCCACATCCCCAGTCCTTTTTTGTATTTTATTTATAGACAGGGTTTTGCTAAGTTGCTTTGGGCCTCCCCAAGTTGCTGAGGGTGGCTTTGAACTTACAATCTTCCTGCCTTAGCCTCTGGGGCCACTGGTTTTATCTTTGAAATATACTGCTGGATTCATGATTCAGTTTGCTAGTAGTTTGTACTTTTATCTACTTTATGAAAGAGTTCGTCATACAATTTTTTCCCCTTATTTTTGTCCTTGTTATGTTTGGTCATTGAGGTCATTTTACATGTATAAAACAAATCGAGAAGTGTGTTCTCATTTATTTCTTCTCTGAAAGATTTTGTTTATCATTGAAATTATTTATTCCTTGACTATTTAGTAGAATTCACCAATAAAATCATATGGGCCCAACCACTATATATCTATTAAAATTGATAATTTTTAAAATGACAGACTAGACACAAACAATAATAGATGTTGGCGTGGATGTGGGGGAAAAGGCACACTTGTACATTGCTGGTGGAGTTGCAAATTGGTGCAGCCACTCTGGAAAGCAGTGTGGAGAATCCTCAGAAAACTTGGAATGGACCCACCTTTTGACCCAGTTATCTCACTTCTCAGTTTATACCCAAAGGACCTAAAATCAGCAAACTACCGTAACCACAGCCACATCAATGTTTATAGCAGTTCAGTTCACAATAGCTAGATTGTGGAACCAACCTACATGCCCTTCAACAGATGAATGGAAAAAGAAACTCTGGTATATATACACAGTGGAATACTATTCAGCCATAAAGAAGAACAATATTATGGCATTTGCAAATAAATGGATGGAATATCATGCTAAGTGAAATAAGCCAAGCCCAAAAAAACCAAAGGCTGGATGTTTTCCCTGAAAAGTGGAGAATGATATATAATGGGGGTGGGGTGGGGAGTGAGAGAAGAATGGGGGAAATTTAGAATATGTAGAAGAAAATGAGAGAGGGTATGAAAAATGGTGGAATGAGACAGACATCATTACCCTATGTACCTGTATGATCACATGAATGGTATGAATCCACATTGTGTACAACCATAGAAACGAAATGATGTACTTCATTTGTGTGCAATGAATCAAAATGCAGTTTGTAAAAATTTAAAAGCTAAATTTAAAAAAAAATGACAGACTAAATGCTTGTGAAGATGTGAAGCCATGGGAATGGCTAGTGGAAACACACTACTGCCATTTTGAGTACCCCTTTAGCAATTTCTTACAAAGTTAGACATATACTTCCCATATAACCCAGCCATCCCACTCCTAAGTATTTACCCAAGAGAAATGAAAATCCATATTCACATGAAGATCTGTATAAGAATGGTTGTTGAAGCTTTATTCATAATTGTCAAAAAAAAAAAAAACCTACCTGGAAATAATCCAATGGCTCATCAATTGGAGCAAGGATAAACAAGTCGTGTATATGTACAATGGCTTACTTTGTATTAAAAAGGAGTTGACCACTGATTCCTGTCACATGGAAGGACCTCCAAATCTTTAAGCTGAATGAGAAAACATCAGACAAAGGGCTATTACACATTGTTCTGTGTTCAAGTTAGTGGTTGCTGGGAGCTGGCATAAGGAGAGGGGAGTGGACTAGAAGAGCATATAAGGGAATTTCAGGTGTTATGGAGCTATTCTGTATGAATGGATTGTGGTGATAACCGTGTGACTGCATGTGTTTGTCAAAACTCATTGAACTACACACCTAAAATGCATGAATTTTACTCTGGGCAAATTATCATTCAATAACAACCACCCTGCACCTTATGAGAATATTTCAAACTAATTCAATTTCTGTAATTAGGAGATGATTCATATTTTCTAATTTCCTCTTTTATATTTGGAATTTGACTTCTTTTTTAACTTCTTGCTTCAGATTTTCTTTCTAATATTTGCCATACGTGTAGTTGTAGCTTCCTTTTCATTTCTGATAGTGTTTATCTGAGCCTTTTATAAGTAAGTTTGAACAGAGGTTTTAACATTTTATTAATCTTTAAAAATAACCACTTTGATGTCTTTGATTCATTTTGCTATAGGCTTCATTTGTTTTGTTTTATTTTCCACTCATCTTTGAATTTATGAGGCTGTGTTAATTTCTTGAGATAAATCTTAATTTCATTAATTTTTAATTTTTCTAGTTTTCATCATAAGAATTTAAAATGTCCATTTCCCTGTACGACTTTTGCTGCATTCCCCAAATTTCAATATGTAGTATTTCTAACTTCCTTATTTCTAATAATTTCGGCTTTATACTGTGATTTCTTCTTTGACATTGGGTTATTTAGAAGTATGGTCCTTAACTTTCCAACTTAGTGTGGTTTCATACTTATCTTTTGATTCCTGATTTCTAGTTTAATTGCATAATGATGAGAAGATGTATTCTGCTTTAATCCTTTGAGCTTTGTCGATACATGCGTTATGATTCAGTATATGATCAAATTTCGTAAATGCCACGTAGATGTAAAAAAAATGTTGTGGTCTGTACAGATGTTGTTTGAAAAGCTTAATATATGTTCATTTCATCAAACTTGTGATTTGAATTCATTCTTTGCCTGTGTGGCCTACCAATTATGGGTGAGCAGTATGATCAAAGTTTCCCCCTATGAACATGGACTTCTTCCCCATACATTTTTTATTAATATAATTTGAGACTGTTATTACATGCTTTCAGCTTTAACATCCTATTCCTTACTGGTGAACAGAAACCTTTTAGCATCATGATGTGACCCTCTTTAAATGCTTTGAAGTCTGCTATGTCTGATATTAATATAACTACACCATCTTTCTTTTTTAGGATTGACTTTTTTCTACTTTAGTTTCAAACTTTTTATAGCTTTATATTTTAAATGGATATTATAAATAGCAAAAAATGGATTTTAAAAATATTTAACTTTAATAGAAGCACTTAGTCCATTTGTACTTGTTATAATTATTGGTATGTTGGATTTTAAATTATATTGTCCTTACCTCATGCTGTTTAGTTTTGTGTTTCATTTTCCTTGCTTTCTTGTCTTATTTTGAATTGATTGATTATATATATATATATATATTTTTTTTTTTTTACTAGTTTGGAAGTTTTATAATCTAGTTCTATTCTTTTAGCTGGACTTTAGAAATTCAAACCTGAAAAATCAACTCATCAACTTCTAAAGTTAAATAATATTCTTAGACTTCAGAAAAATATTATCTCAGAGTATTATGATTCTAATTCCAATACAATTATTGATATTTGTGCTATATACACCATCATTATATTATTTTTAAAAGTTCATATTTCTTTAGATTTCACACATTTATACTACTATTTGCTCTTCAGTCTTTCTTCTTTCTGACTTTCTTTTGGGGGCAATTTTCTTTCTTTTCAAAATACAATCTTTAGCCGGGCTAATGGCACATGCCTGTAATCCCAGTGGGCTTGAGAGGCTGAGGCAGGAGGATGGTGAGTTCAAAGTCAGCCTCGGCAATTTAGTGAGGCTCTAAGCAACTCAGTGAGACCCTGTCTCTAAACAAAATACAAAATAAGGCTGGGGATGTGGTTCAGTGATCAAGTGCCCCTGAATTTAATCCCTCGTTCCCCACCAAAATACAATCTTTAGAATTGTCTTTTATACAGTGGGAAATGCTCTTATTTTATATTAATATTTGAAAGGTATAGAATTGTAGGTTGAGGGTTATGTTCTCTAGGAAAACTGAAAATACAATTCCTTTGGCTTCTGGCTGTAATGATTCTTAGAAATGTGAGTTGGTAATATGTCCTTCCTGTTTGGTTGCTTTTCAGGTCTTGTTGAGAGTCTTCAGATATACTGTATTTCTTTCTTATCTCTTTGGGGGGGGTTAATTAATATGTAGATTGGTGACTATCATCGGTTTTGGGGTTTTTAGTCATTTTCTCTTTGGATATTGCTTTTGTACCATATTTTTTTCTTTTCCTGAACTTCAGTTAGACATATATTAGAATTTCCCACTGTTTTCCACTATGCTAATCTCCATCCCTGACCCATGTTTTTAATCTCTCTGGTTTGCATTCTCAATGGCACATTTTGCCTTATCGTCATTTTTTTTCCCCCTCCTCACTCCTGCTGGGCTCTACTGGTTCTGCTATGAAGTGTATCTATCCAGAATATAATTTCAATTTTATTAGTAACTTATTGAAGTTCTGTTTGGCTCTTTACAAATCTACTTACTATTATATTCTCAAGCCTCTTTTATTCTTGAACTTCATAAAATCTACTTGCTGTGTATTTTGTGGCTGATTCTACACAACGTTTTCTTATCATTCACATACTGTGGTGCCTACTTTCCTAGCAGGTTTAGTAATTTTTGGCTGAAAGCTGCTCATTTCCCATGATACTTTATCTTTGGAAACTTTTTGCAGCCTGGAATGAAAATATTGTCTTATATAGAGGATTTGTATTTATTTTTGTCAAGTGTTTGAAGCTATTACCAATCCAAGAGTTCCAAGTAGTTTAAACTGAATCTTCAAGTTTTTAGATTACCCAGATAGTAGGAATTCAGGCTTTAACTCTTGACCACTAATTTGTGATTATGAATTCTAAGAAAACGTCTTTTCCCTCTCCACTTAGCACCAAGATTAAAGACAAGCAATATTTTTAGATGTTTTAATGTAGATGGAGTTTTATTACTTCAAGTGTTTGAGCCTTTGTGAATGCAGCATGAGAATCTCACCCTGGGCAGGCTCTGAACTTTGTCTTTTGTCCACGAAATCACGCTAGGTTGTGAAAATCCATCATTTAAGTGTTTTGGTTTGGTAAATGATTTCAAGATGAGAGGGGCCTACGTGCTTTTCTTACCTCTCCAAACTCTCCCTTTTGTTAGTTTTAAGCCTGAAAATTTGCATATTCTCTTGCCAGATCATGGATACTTTTCTGCAGTGTGTCCATCATACTTTCGTTGTCTTCAGCAGGAGTCACAGTCCATTTATGTAGTCTTCCACAAGTCTGGAAGTACCACATTCTTTCTTTTCAAAATCTGAATCAGTAATTGCAAGTAAGTTTTGTGGTGAATGCTAACTCCAATTAACTAGAAGCAAATTAACTACAGTCTTTAGTGGAGAAGGTTCTGAGACCAAGGCCGGGCGAGGATGATAAGAGGGTTATAAGTATTTATGATGCTTTTGGACTGGGCTAATGTGGGAAATCAGAAGGGGAGTGGCACATAGGCTAGGTACTGTCCAACCATAACCTGTCTTCTGGTTACTTTGAACATTTCCAGGAACCGTCGTTGAACTCTTCCTGTGTGGTTCTTGATTCGGAGTTCTAGAACTCAGTGAGTAGCGGAATCTTTCTGGCACATTTTTTCATGGAGTTTTAAGGGTTTCACTATTTGAATATACTTATGCAAGTTGAAGAGGCTGTTAAGGAATCAGAGCCTCATCAGATCAAAGCAATACACTTCAGATGGTACTACAAATGGGTAGTGTGATTTGGTCCCATTTTCCTCCGGTATTTTCTTCTTTTCTGTTCTTATGATCTACTATGGAAAATAACAATTTTGCAGCTATGCATACTCTTTTGCTTGTAACTTCTATAAAAATATTTTTATGGTTATATTTTTGAGAGATGATATTAACTCTTTGTGGGAGGAAGATTGAGGAATGGAAGATGGTGGTGATGGCGGTGGGTGATCAGAAAAAGAAAACTTTGAGTGCCACTGAGTTAGGTGTAGTCAATTTAATTACCCTTCATGGTAGAATTAAATCAGCATTAGGTGAAGATATGCCCACCTTATCTTTTCTGAAAAATTTTAATGACATTTCAAAATAAAAGCCACATGCAGATTTCAGTACAAATTAACTTCTTGACCCTGACAAGACTTTTTGTTTTAATCAACTGTCATTAATAAACTTCTCATCATCTAATGACATTTGTAAGAATATAGTCCTCCAAGATGCCTGATGAATGCCTGAAATCACAGATAGTACAAAACCCTGTGTGTGTGTGTGTTTGCATGTGTGTGTGTATACTATGTATACTGTATGTATAGTATTTTTCCTATCTATACATGATCTGTAATGTGTTTATAAATTAGGCATAATAAGGGATTATAAATAATAATTAACTATACATTTTAGCAACCTCAACCTATGATTTTTTTTTCTGTTTTTATTCAGTTGAATATTTTTACCTTTCCACTAAAAGACACAATTTATGGCTTCTCTTTACCAGCATCCCTTCTCTTGTGTTTTGGAGACATTAGTAAGAAAAATAAGGGTTACCTGAATACAAGTACTGTGATATTACAACAGTTGATCTGATAACTGAGACAGCTACTGAGTGACTAACAGGAGGGGTAGTATGTACATTGTGGATACCAGGGAGAGAGATGTCTCGCAACCCAGATGATTACAGCACATGATGTACAAGGTTCATCATGCTACTTGGAATGAAATGCAATTTAAAATTTATGGAGTGTTTATATCTGTAATTTTTCATCTAATATTTTCAAACCATGGTTGATGGTGAGTACCTACAGGGTGCAAAATGAAACCATGGATAAAGGGGGACTACTGCCCTAATGTATTATCTGGAATTATTTTATAATCTATGCTGATTTTTTGGCAGAAAAAAGACAGGACTTCGCCTGATAATATAAGCAACAACAACAACAACAATAAAAACAATAAAAAGGAAAAGAAAAAAAATGAAGATGCTTTGTGTGTTAGCTTTTCTTTTCTGTGACCAAAATATCCAACATAAAGAACTCAAAGGAGAAAAAGTTTATTTTGTTTCATGGCTTCAGAGGATTCAGTCCATGGTCAGCTGTCTCCATTGCTTTGGGCCTGTGAAGAAGCAGAACATCATGGTGGAAGGGCAAGATGGAGGAAAGTTGCTCATGTGTTGCTTTATTTAGAGATTTGTCCTCCGAGGAAGAAATTAAGATTAAATGAGGCCCTACACAGAGATTGGCTCCATCACTGAGCGAACTCGCCTGACCCTTGCACCCAGGACGGCACCCTCACTGGTCGGTTGCAGCCACCAGGCTGAAGGCAGACACCATCACTGAGCGACTCCGCCCGATCACCACACCAGGGTCTGTTGCCATGGCGGAGCAAGCCGGCAGACCAGCCAGCCCGCCTGCATCGCGAGCTAGCCAGGGGCTTCTTTATAGGCTGGGGCAGGCATTTTGAATTCCTCCTGAGGGCGTGGCCATCATCATTGGAAGGGCAGCTCCCTCCCTGAGACACCTACAGGAGGCTAGAGGACCTTAGACAGGACCCAGGAGCCAAGAAGAGGAGGTACTGAGAGACTCGGGACCAACTCAGAGCCACCGGATGAATCTCTCCCACTGCTCAGGCTCCCTGGATGGGGCAGCAGTCCTGAAACACAGGGAACTTCGTGGAGTAGAGTGGCCCAGTGAGACTCCCCTGCTGGAGCCGAGAACACAGTCAACTGGGAGCATTGCAGAGGAGGGCCTCACAGTGAGAGGCTTCAACACAGAGTGAGGGTCCGAGGTGCAGGTGGTAGCTCCGGTCCCCAGGGAACATACCAGAGGAGGGCTGCTCAGCGAGGGACTCCCTCACAGGGCCAGGCTCCCTAGCCCAGGCAGTAGATCAGGACCCCGGGGAACATCACAGAGGAGGGCTGCCCAGTCCAGGTGGTAGTTATGGACCGAAGGGAACTTCTCGGAGGAGAGCTGCCCAGCAAAACTTCCCCACTGGGAAAGTCTTCCCCACTGGCTGAGGCCTTCCCACCAGGGCAGTAGAACCAGAGACACAGGTCCAGATCAGACGTGCCCCACTTTGCAGTCTAGTCCCCTTTTGACTGATCATCAGTCAACAAGTGGAGGCGCCTCTGCCCACTGACAGGGAATATACCCCACCTGAAGGTCACCACCCCTAGAGGGGCAGCTTTGCTAGCGGAGCACTGCATTATCAAGTTCCTACAAGACTTCAGGCTACTGAAGGCTAAGAGGTGAGTTATTAGAAATCTACAGAGAAGATATTAGTCAATAGAGGAAATCTGCAATATCCCAGAGTTTCACTACTACAGGGGTAGATACCTGAGCAATATGGGAAAGCAAGGGAAGAAAATGTCCCAAAAAAACCTAGATGGTATAGCAACAAAATCCAATGACAGCATGGCAGAAGAAATGTCAGAAACGGAGTTCAGAATGTACATAATTAAAACAATCAGGGAAGCAAATGAGGTGATGAAAGAGCAAATACAGGCATTGAATGATGAGATGAAAGAGCAAAGGCAGGCATTGAATGATCACACCAATTGACAGTTACAAGAGCAAATACAGGAAGCAAAAGATCATTTCAATAAAGAGTTAGAGTTATTGAAAAAAAGAACACATAGAAATCCTTGAAATGAAGGAAACAATAAACAAAATTAAAAACTCCATAGAAAGCATAACCAATAGGATAGAACACTTGGAAGACAGAACCTCACATAATGAAGACAAAATATTTAATCTTGAAAACGAAGTTGAACAAACAGAGAAGATGGTAAGAAATCACAGACAGAATCTACAAGAATTATGGAATATCATGAAAAGGCTAAATTTAAGAATTATTGGGATTGAGGAAGGCACAGAGAAATAAACCAAAGGAATGAACAATCTATTCAATGAAATAATATCAGAAAATTTCCCAAATCTGAAGAATGAAATGGAAAATCAAGTACAAAAGGCTTATAGAACTCCAAATACAGAAAATTACAACAAACCCACACCAAGGCACATTATAATGAAAACACCTAACATACAAAATAAAGACAGAATTTTAAAGGCTGTGAGAGAAAAGAACCAAATTATATCCAATAAGAATATCAGCAGATTTTTCAATCCAGACCCTAAAAGCTAGAAGGGCCTGGAACATTTTTCAAGCCCTGAAAGAAAATGGATGCCAACCAAGAATCTTATACCCAGCAAAACTTACCTTCAGATTTGACGATGAAATAAAATCCTCCCATGAAAAACAAAAGCTAAAAGAATTCACAAAAAGAAAGCTGGCATTACAGAACATTCTCAGCAAAATATTCCATGAGGAAGAGATGAAAAACAATGATGTAAATCAGCAAAGGGAGGAAGTACCCTAAAGGAACAGCCAAATAAAGGAGAAACCAAGTCATGTCAAAAAAAAAAAAAAAAAAAAAATGAGCCAAATGATCAGGAATACAAATCATATCTCAATAATCACCCTGAATGTTAATGGCCTGAACTCATCAATCAAAAGACATAGACTGGCAGATTGGATTAAAAAGAAAGATCCAACAATTTGCTGCCTGCCAGAGACTCATCTCATAGAAAGAGATACCCACAGACTAAAGGTGAAAGGATGGGACAAAATATACCATGCACATGGACACAGCAAAAAAGCTGGAGTATCCATCCTCATTTCAGATAATGTGGACTTCAAGTCAAAGTTAGTCAGAAGGGATAAAGAAGGACATTTCATACTGCTTGAGGGAAGCATAAATCAGCAAGACATAACAATCGTAAATATCTATGCCCCGAATATTGGCTCATCCATGTACGTCAAACAAATCCTTCTCAATTCCAGAAATCAAATAGACCACAACACAATAATATGAGGTTTTTTTAAACACAACTCTCTCACCACTGAACAGATCTCCAAACAAAAATTGAACAAAGAAACCATAGATCTCAATAACACAATCAATAATTTAGACTTAATGGACATTAATAGAATATACCATCCAACAAAGAGCGAATAAACTTTCTTCTCAGCAGCACATGGATCCTTCTCTAAAATAGACTGTATTTTATGCCTCAAAGCTAATGTAAGCAAGTACAAGAAGATAGAGATACTACCTTGTATTCTATCAGATCATAATGGATTTAAATTAGAAATAAATGACAGAGTAAAAAACAAACTACTCCAACACCTGGATATTAAATAATATGCTATTGTATGATGAATGGATAACAGAGGACATCAGGAAGGAAATTAAAAAATTCTTAGAGGTAAATGAGAACAAAGAAACATTATATCAAAATCTCTGGGACACTATGAAAGTAGTACTCAGAGAAAAAATTATTTCATGGAGTGCATTCAATAAAAGAAGAAAAAATCAACAAATAAATGACCTAACACTACAGCTCAAAGCCCTAGAAAAAAGAAGAGCAGACCACCACCAAAAGTAGTAGAAGACAGGAAATAGTTAAAATCAGAGCTGAAATCAACGAAATTGAAACAAAAGAAATAATTGAAAAAATTGACAAAATAAATAGTTGGTTCTTTGAAAAAATAAACAAAATTGATAAACCTTTAGCCACACTAACAAAGAGAAGGAGAGAGAAAACCCAAATTACTAAAATTCGGAATGAACAAGGAAATATCACAACAGACACGGTTGAAATACAAAACGTAATTAGAAGTTATTTTGAAAATCTATACTCCAACAAAATAGAAAATCTTGAAGACAACAACAGGTTTCTAGAGACATATGAATTGCCTAAACTGAACCAAGAGGGCATACACAATTTAAATAGATCGATTTCAAGTAAGGAAATAGAAGAAGTCATCAAAAGCCTACCAACAAAGAAAAGTCTGGGACCAGATGGGTTCTCAGCCGAGTTCTACAAAACCTTTAAAGAAGAGCTCATTCCAATACTTCTCAAAGTATTTCATGAAATAGAAGAGGAGGGAACCCTCCCAAACTCATTCTATGAAGCCAATATCATCCTGATACCTAAACCAGACAGAGACACTTCGAAAAAAGAAAATTTCAGACCAATATCCTTAATGATCATTGATGCAAAAATTCTCAACAAAATCTTAGCATTTGCATACAACAATATATTAAAAAGATAGTGCACCATGATCAAGTGGGTTTTATCCCAGGGATGCAAGTTTGGTTTAACATTTGGAAATCAGTAAATGTAACCCACCATATCAACAGACTTAAAGTTAAGAATCACATGATTATTTCGATAGATGCAGAAAAAGCATTTGATAAAATATAGCACCCCTTCATGCTCAAAACACTAGAATAAATAGGGATAGCGGGAACATTCCTTAACATTGTAAAGGCCATCTACGCTAAGCCCATGGCCAATATCATTCTAAATGGTGAAAAACTGAAAGCATTCCCCCTAAAAACTGGAACAAGGCAGGGATGCCCTCTTTCACCACTTCTATTCAAATCATTGTCCTCGAAACTCTAGCCAGAGCAATTAGATAGACCAAGGAAATTAAAGGGATACGAATAGGAAAAGAAGAACTCAAACTATTCCTATTTGCTGATAACATGATTATATATTTAGAGGAACCAGGAAATTCCACCAGAAAACTTGTAGAACTCATAAGTGAAATCAGTAAAGTAGCAGGATATAAGATCAATGCTCATAAATCCAATGCATTTTTATACATAAGTGATGAATCTATAGAAAGAGAAGTTAGGAAAACTACCCCATTCACAATAGCTTCAAAAAAAAAATGCTTGGGAATCAATCTAACGAAACAGGTAAAAGTTCTCTACAATGAGAACTACAGAACACTGAAGAAAGAAATTAAAGAAAACCTTAGAAGATGGAAAGATCTCCCATGTTCTTGAATAGGCAGAACTAATATTGTCAAAATGGCCATACTACCAAAAGTGCTATACAGATTCAATGCAATTCCAATTAAAATCCCAATGACGTACCTTACAGAAATAGAGCAAGCAATCATAAAATTCATTTGGAAGAATAAGAAACCCAGAATAGCTAAAGCAATCCTTAGTAGGAAGAGTAAGCAGGGGGTATCGCTATACCAGACCTTTGACTATACTACAAAGCAATAGTAACAAAAATGGCATGGTACTGGCACCAAAATAGGAGAATCAATCGTACAGAATAGAGGACATGGACACAAACCAAATAAATACAATTTTATCATACTAGACAAAGGTGCCAAAAATATGCAATGGAGAAAAGATAGCCTCTTCAACAAATGGTGCTGGGAAAACTGGAAATCCATATGCAGCAGAATGAAACTAAACCCCTGTCTCTCACCTGAACAAAAATCAACTCAAAATGGATCAAGGACCTTGAAATCAGACTAGAGACCCTGCATCTTATAGAAGAAAAAGTAGGTTCAAATCTTCAATATGTTGGCTTAGGATCAGACTTCCTTAACAGGACTCCCATAGCACAAGAAATAAAAGCAAGAATCAATAACTGGGATAGATTCTAACTAAATAGCTTTCTCTCAGAAAAGGAAACTATCAGCAATGCAAAGAGAGAACCCTACAGAGTGGGAGAAAATCTTTGACACTCATACTTCAGATAGAGCACTAATTTCCAAAATATATAAAGAATTCAAAAAACTCTACACCAAGAATACAAATAACCCAACCAACAAATGGGCTAAGGAAAAGAACAGACACTTCACAGAAGAAGATCTATAAGCAATCAACAGATATATGAAAAAATGTTCAACATCTCTAGTAATAAGAGAAATGCAAATCAAAACTACCCTAAGATTCCATCTCACCCCAATTAGAATGGCGATTATCAAGAACAAAAGCAACAATAGGTGTTGGCGAGAACGTGGGGAAAAAGGTACCCTCATACATTACTGGTGGGGCTGCAAATTAGTGCAGCCACTCTGGAAAGCAGTGTGGAAATTCCTGACAAAAGTTGGAAAAGAACCACCATTTGACCCAGGTATCCCACTCCTTGGCCTATATCCCAAGGACTTAAAATCAGCATACTACAGAGATGCAGCCACATCAATGTTCATAGCTGCTCAATTCGCAATAGCCAGATTGTGGAACCAACCTAGATGCTCTTCAATGGATGAATGGATAGAGAAACTGTGGTATATATATACAATGGAATATTACTCAGTCATAAAAAATAATAAAATTATGGCATTTGCAGGCAAATGGATGAAATTGGGGAATATCTTGCTAAGTGAGATAAGTCAATCTCAAAAAACTAAGGGACGAATGATCTCCCTGATAAACAGATGATGACACATAATGGGAGGTGGGAAGGGGGAAAGAATGGAGGAAGAAAGGACTGTATAGAGGGATAAGAGGGGTGGGAGGGGTGGAATGGAAGAAAAAAATAACAGAATGAATCAAAAACTATTACCCTAGGTAAATGTATGGTTACACAAATGGTATGCCTCTACTTCATGTACAAAGAGAGAAACAAGATGTATCCCATTTGTTTACAATAAAAACGAATAAAAAAAAGATTAAATGAGGCCATAAGGGTGGAGCCCAGATCCAACAGGATTAGTGTTCTTATAAGAGACACCAGGGTTCACATCCTGAAGAAAGGTCGCATGAAGAAACAGCGAGAAGATGTCTACCTACAGGTCAGGAAGTGAGTCCTCATCAGAAACCAAGATTTCCCTGATCAGGTGTAAGGTTGAGAATTTTTCCATACATTGAAGGAGGTATTTTATGTCTTATTGTGTAAGTGGCTTGTAAACGTCTTTCCTCATTTACTTATTAGGTTGTTCATTCCTTTACTCTGACCTTAGGAGTTCTTTGCATACCAGAGTTGTTGGCTCTCAGTGATATCATTGACACATGGTTTTTGTTTGGTATATTTACTGTTTTTATTTTGTGCTTTTAAATTTTTCATGTAATAAAATGCATCTATCTTTTAGTACTATAGAACTTGAGTCATAGGAAGAATTTCCACAGTCCCAAATTATAGAATCTCTTCTATTGTTAGAGCAGATTCAAAATTTACAGGTAGCACTCTGGTCTAATGTAGACATGGTTTGTGCATTAGGTATACATCTACTCTCAAAATTGCCTGTTTTCAAAATGACTAGTTAAGCCAACATCACTTATTTAAAATTTTTGCACTGATTTATACTGACGTTTCATTCCCAAAATCATTTTTTTGCCTCTATTTTTCCTATTTATTCAACAATACTTACTATACTGCTTTGAATGTGGAAAGTTTCAAGAAATTTACTTTTAGGTTTTAATATCTGGTACCTGATGGTCCTATATTGCTTCTTTATGGTTCTTAAAGTAGGTGTTCAATCAGGATTGACATTTAAATTTTGTCAAATGCCTTTCCACAACTAGGAAGATGATTACGTTTTTTCTTAATTCTATCAATGTGATACATTATTTCATAGGCTTCCTAATTTTCAACAATCCTTGTATTCCTAGAATGGTTTTCACTTGGTCATATGTCTTATTATTTTTAATAATAATTATTTGGAAATAATTTTGTGTTATTATAAGAATGGTGTGAGAAAAAAACAAACAAACTGTATACCTTTGCTTAAGATGCTCTGATTAAAGCATACTACAGAGATGTAGCCACCTCAATGTTTATAGCAGAGCAATTCACAATAGTTAAACTAAGGAACCAACCTAGGTGCCCATCAACTGATGAATGGATAAAGAAAACGTGGTGTGTATATATATATATACATATATATATATATATATACATTCATGCCCATAATATAATTTCCATGATTGTTTCAAAATTTATGTATAATTGGTGTGTTTTTCAAAAGATCAAAAAATAAGGAAAATTTCTATTTTGTTTTACAAAACAAGTATAATATTAACACCACAGGTAGTGAGGCTTGCCCAATAACAGAATATTTACAGATCAATCTCACTTAGGAATTTCAACTGAAAAAAAAAAATCATGCAATCAGCATACATGAAAAAGCTGGAGATGCATGTTGCAATATATAAGGAAAAAATTATATAATATCTGGGCTTACCGCCCTAAAATATTTCAGCAAAAAATAAATATATCAAATCTTTCTTTTTTTCAGTGCTAAGGATTTGAACACAGGGCCTTATACATGCTAAGCAACTGCTCTACCACTGAACTATGTCCCTAGCCTCTCAAATATAGATAAATGTTAAATAATTTGGGTGGTGTCTACATGGGATGTTGCTGTAGTGCATATTTTATTTTGTATTTTTAACATTGTTTTTCAAAACATAAAATACAGTGACATAGGTTCTAACTCAGATTCACTTTATCTGAATTTTCAAGTATTAAGCCCAAAGATCTATATTTTTAAAAACAACTAAAGTTATTAAAAACACTGTACAAGTTCCTAAGTGTAAAGAGAGGGGCAAGAAATTATCAGGGGAAGGAGATACTGATCAGTCGAGAGATACTGATAAAAATTTTTGAGACAGAAAGCATATGTAGATGTGGGAGGTGATAAGGTAGAAGGAAGACACAACCTAGAGTTTTTGGTAGAGGGGGAACAGAAAAGAGGGAAGATGATGTTTACTATAAGTTTAGACGCATCAATATGATGGCAGTTTGGAGTGAAAAGTGGAACTAAAAACAGGAGGAGACTGGATGAAATCGATTTGGGAGCGCTGACATCCTGTCTCTCTCAGAGTAAGCAGATCTCAGGTATATGAGGTGGCTTTTTCCTCTGGACAGACTCAGTGTCCCCAGATGAAAGATTCTGAGGTTCAAATGCCTGCTCTGTGTCCAGCACTTCACCATTTACTCCCAGAAATGCAAAGTTGCTTCAAGAGAAGTTTTCTTTCAGGAGAGTTCATGATGACTATCACGGAACAATAAAGAATACTAACAGTATGTCCAACTTGGGAAGAACTGTTGGATTTGATGTCACTCTGGTTATCATTGCATACATATGCTGCCTTCCAGGGAAAGTTACCTGAAATCCACCATGTGTTTTGACCCAACACTTCAAAACTTGGAGAAGTCTCTGAAGTAAGGTTGCTCAGGTTCCAATCCTGTCTCTACTTCTTACTAGACAGCATTTCCAAGATTTCCTTAATGGTTAACTTTGGCCAATGGAAAGTGAGTAGAGTTTGTGTGCACAACTTCAAGGCCACCCAAGGGAGTCTTTCCCCTGTTGAGCTGGCTGGAATGTAGTCAGTCTCCAAGGAGAGGTGAACTTGTTAGCTTCAAAATGGAAAGGCACTTGAGTTGCTTGATCAGTGCCACTGAGGTTTGGGGGTTATTCTCTCACAGAAACCAGCTTCACCCTAACTAATACACCATTCTTTCCTGTTTTCTTATTCGTCTTAGCAAAGAAAAACACAAGGCCAGCTGCACCAGAAGTGCAGTGAACAGCAATGGCTTTAGGTTTCCTCTTTTGTTCCCAAGTAGATAAGCAACTGGCTGTTCTGAACACTGCAGGGAAAGCTCTGGAATGTTTCAAAAGACCACAGAATGCTCCTTCCAGTAAGCAATGGGTAATAACAACAATAACAGTAATACCATTAATGGCAATAATAATCAACATTAATCTTTCTTCAGCGGGGCCTGAATGTGGTTCAGTGGCCCAACGGCCATTATGACTCCCGTGTGACTAGGCCCCGCTGTGGGTCTTTTCTAAGGCAGAGGGGGGTGGGGAGGGCTCAAAACCTCTGAGCCTGGTACACAATAGAACATAACCTCCTTCTCGACGTTGCTTTTCATAAGAAGCCAGTGGAGATCTGTCAGGGCAAAAGCTTTCTGCAGAGGCTCCCAGAATGAGAACGCCTGGTGCCGAACCTTTTACAGGAGAGCACCGGGCAGGCATAATAAAGCCAGTCATTTCTCCCGCTTGCAGCCTTGAATTAGGCCACATGGTAGAGCTTTTTAGGCTGAAGAAAAAAATAAACCCACAGAACTTTAGGAAAATGGTAACGCCTTATTAAATTATTTGAAATCTCTGGAGTTGCCTCTCTTTGACGGTTCCAAATTGGCATACCTGTTAAGTTAGAGTGTTCACATTTCTCTAAAATATTATTGTATTTAAGACATGGTGCCATCCCCAAACTGCACATGAATTACAGTGCGTCGGGGAAAGAGAGAGAGAGGGAGAAAGAGAGACTCGCCATTTCCCGGCTTAAAAACCTTTACCACAATTAGTAGTTAGTAGCTTTCAGAAACATTTGCTGGATAAGTAACCACGGTCAAATCGCATAATTTTGCCCCCACCCCCTCCTCCTCTCTTTTTTCTTTTATTCCAGGGTTTTGAGTGCTGGCCTAAGAGCTATAATTTCATCTTTAGGCATATTTCTTCAGGCATTCTTAATGAGGCATTTGATTTGTCCAGTCCTGCCTTCTTAAATTCAGCCTTTTAGGGATTTGGGGTTGGGGAGAGTGTGGGAAAAAGGGAGCGTGGAATACCACCAGGCTGCTGAGAAAATACAGTCTAAGGATCCAAAGAGATTGTGAATGATCTCTTTTTGCCTTCAGGCAGGGCTATCTCTAAAAGTATTTTAGACAGATAATTTTCCATCCTCAAATATTTATTGCTTGCCTATTGTATGCTGCGTGCATTTTCCAGGCAGAGAGATACAAAAACAAATTCATTTTTTAAAAAGCTTTCAAATATGTGGAGATTTTAATAGTTATGAACTTCTTTCTATGAACTCAGGGGAAGGGCACCTAGACATTCTACTTTTATTATTTAGCGATCACAGACATGAAAATAATAAAAAAGGAAAAGAAGTAATGTGTAAAGAACTGGAGTTTTGCTTCCTTTCTTTAATTAGTTCTGGACACCTTTAATATGTCCTGAATCAGTATTTTCCCTGTAAGTAACAGAATAATGGGAAAAGAAGATCATTAGATAATTCTCTAAAAACTGAAATGAAAGAATGTTGTAGACATAAATGAAATATTTCCAGAGAAGTTAAATATTTCTATATTTCTGGAATGTGAATTGCTTTTATTGCCTGGCTTTGTGCGTACAGAACCATCAATGGGTGTCTTTGCTGAAGTTCTTTCTACTTGGAACTGGGAATTCACTGTGTCAGAGGGAGAATGAGACAGTGCTGGGTGGGTCTCCAGTCTGGACCACAAAGTCCTCTCATATGAGTTTTCAGTTAATTAAGTACATTTCTTTGGTGCAAAATAGATGTATTTTAATGGTAAAATTAAGTAAAGAACCATATTCTTTTGTTTGTTACTTGAGAGAAATTAGGAAGAATGTGAAGATACAGATGTAGGTAGACTTGGTTGAAATTTGGAAATGGTCTTTTCAGTTCTATCATTTCATATTACTTTTTGTGAGGTGAAAAATAAAAATCATCATCCCATCAATGGGCAATAGGATTAATATTTAAAATGTATTAATTAATTAATACTTAAAATGTTTTCCTTTTTCTTATTGCATCGATGTAAACCTATTGTATTCCTCAGGTGATATTTTGAGTTCACTAATAAAATAAAGGGCAGAAAAAGAAGTAAGAAAGAAAACAAGCTTTTTTGGGGAGAATAGAAAATGATTGGAATTAAGAGATTAAGACACAGGAAGGAAACTAGAGGAAGTAAAAGTAGTTAGTGGTGAAATATTGAGATGCCAGGAGCCCAGTATTTGTTCTTTAAAGGGAAAATATGGTGGTAGAGAAAATAAACTTCTAGAAATAACTTACAGAAATAGTCTAGGCAAGTTCCATAGAGAGTCAGCAGGCCCCAGGCCCAAAAAAGAACTGTATTAAGTGGGAAAAGATAACCTGTCTGAAAAACAAGTAGCATTTTAGCAACTTGGCTATGAGCTCATTGGAAAAGAAGGAGAGATGTTTTTGTTTTTCTTTGAAGGTTGTCAGAGATTTTCATCCTGAATGTCAGATTTCCTTACAGAAGAAAGTTAAGAAGCCTTCTGGATCTTTCCACCAAACCTCCAGTTTGGTGAGTTGAAGGAGCAGACGGGAGGGAGGTCCAGCTGAAAAGAACTGAATTTCCCAGAGCTGAGAGGTTAGGGACTGGGAGGTGCGGGGTCTTTTGCACTATGCCCAGAAAATTGTGCAAGATTTCAGAACTCTAATGAGGTGACTAGGTGGGTTAACACAGTATTGGTGGCTCTGGGGATTCTGATATGGGTTCTAAAGGCATGCTTGGCACAAGATGCTTGTCCTGCTTTTGAGGAGTCTGTGTAGATTTGGGCAATGAGTATCTTAGATGTGACCCCAATGAACTAAAAACTAGAGGTTCCCTTCAATGTGTTTGGGTTGCCATAGCAGTAGATGTTGTGTAATATTGTAGGTGAGGGAAAAACCACTTTTTGAAATGACAGAGGTGTGATTTCTTGGAACCCCTGACGTGTGGGGATTACATTACATTTAATCTAAATTAGAAAAACAAAAAAATATTCTGCTGTTGGCATGTCCTAACATACTTGTTTTTTATAATTTCAGCAGACCATAAAAATACATAGATTGTTTTGAGTGTTTTAGAATTTTGTATAAATAGCATCATACGGTGAAGAGGACTATGGTGAAGGAGTAGAGTTGTGTGTGTAGTGTGTTATTTATTTTTTAAAAAGATCTAAAGTGAATATAGTAAAATGTTAACATTTGTTAAATCCGAATGGTGGAGATACAGGTGTCTTGCAAATTTTTATTCCTGTATTTTTCTGTATGTTTGAACAGTTGGTTATTTTTTAAAAATAAAGAGAAAGAAGGGGGGTTGCCCGTGAGATGGTTCTGAACTCCAAAAGTAATGGAATGTTTAATACTGCTTTTACTTGATCGTGTTTGCAAATTGGTCTGTTACAACTCTTGAGCTGAAGTCTTTCCCATTTGGTGTCAGATCAATATGACGAACAGAACATGTCCCAAATAGAACTCTTGAACTTTATCACTATCCCTGTTTTCTACTCCATTTTAGTAAAACTACTCATTCAATTATTGACTCCATAAACCTAGCAATTACCCATGATTCCTCTTTTTCCCTAACTTACCAACTTCAAGCCATTGATTCTGTCTCCAAATACACACGTTGTATGTGGATGGTTACTCTCACTTTTGCTGTCACCTCCCTATTTGGAGTCATCTTCTATCCCCAGGAATTCTACAACAGCCTTCCAGCTGATATCTCTGATCTGACTCTTTCCATGCCAGTTCTTTCTCCAGACATCAGCAAAAGTGATTTTATTTAAAAAAAATTGAAATTATTTTATTACTCTGCTAAAAGCTTGCAATGTCTTCCCAAAATACAAACCTCTAACCACAGCCCACAAGGCTCTGCACAATCTGACTCCTATCTATCTCTCCAGCCCTTTCTTGTCCTTCATCTAAGTTCCAGTTCTTATTGGTTATGGCGACACGCCAAGTTCCTTCCACCCTAGAGACCTTTGCCTAACTTGTTTCCGTAGCCAGGCTTTGTATAGACAGATTCTTCCCTTCTTTATGTTGCAGCTTGCATCCCCCATTGACCACTACATTTTAAGTAGATTCTTCTTCTTTTTTTCTTTCTCACTTCCTATTTTTGTTTCTTTCATAGAACCTACTGCACCTTCCTTATTACGTTAGTGACCGATAGATTGCCATTTGTCATTAGTATTTGGCTTCCCAGCATCTAAATTCCTATGTATTTAGGAGATCTCCCACATGATGAATCTAAGAAGAGCTAAGTAGTCCAAACCAAGATATGATCTATTGGGGACAAGGAAGGAGGGGAAGAGTTCATACCTGACCTGCTGGAGGGTCTTTGATTCTTTTGTAAATATGATGTCACCTGCCATGGAAGTTCTCAAAAATCTCAGGAAGGTGAACTAGGAGTGAAAAGAATCAACATTTGGCATCTACTGCATGCAGAGAGTGTTTCTGTGAGATGCCAACTTTGTAGCTGTTGTAAAATGCTTTTTGTCCTCAATCCCCAACATCTCCTCTTTTGCCTCTTTACCATGAGGTCTGATATTGAGGGGCTTGAAAATAAGAGAGTTCATCAACTCCATACTACCAGTTTGGTCCAAGCAACATTATGTCTCCCCTAGATTTCTGTAGCTTCCTGACTGCGCTCCCTCTTGACTTGGCCCCTTTCCCATTCTCTCTAATCAGAGCAGCCAAGGGATCTTGTTGAAACCCACACCAAATCATGGTTCCCCCTTTGCCCTCCAACTTCACTTTTTCTACTCTTCTCTCCTACCCCTGTCCCATCCTTCTTGCTGTTTTTCATCAAGTCAGACCATGTCCTGCTCTAGACCTTTCACATTTGTTAATCTTTGATCTGACAAAACGTCCTCCATTTACCTAACCCTTTACCTCTATTTCTACTTCATTGTCACCTTCTCTGGACATCCTTACCTGAATAGTACTTCCTTGACACTTCCTATCCACCTTTCCTATTATATTCTTTACTCTAGACTTTATCGATTATATGATATTGTATATTTAATTTATTTCTCAAGTAGGATGTACACTTTATAAAAGTAGAAAAGTGTCTGTTTTGTTCTTTGCCATATGTGCATCATCCAGATCAATGATTAACAATAGATAGAGTTGGTGCTTAACAATTCTCTTTTCAAAGAATGGGTCTATAATGGATGGGAGTAAAAGTAAATTCAGAAAGAGAAAATGCCTCCTGCTCTCATATAAACTTGCCCAAGGAAGTATTCGAAATGTAGCATAAGACACAACTGGGTAAGTGCTTAGATTTTAAATTAAATGGAGCTTGGAGTTCCAGTATCACACTAGACTGAACTATTTGCTACCACAAGATAGACTAGTTATTACCTGATAATGGCCAGAGAAGTTATGGGAAAACCCAAGATGACATGTTGGGGAAATAGAAGTAGAGAATGTAGGAGGTTATTCATCATTGCAGTGTAGTAGAGTTTGGTTCTCTGCTTTTTGGGCACAGAAAAGAATCGCACTTCTGCTCTCTTTTGGCATTAAGCATGGCCTCATGACTTTTGTTGCCAATGAAATGTGGGTGGGAGTGAAAAGCCTCATTTCCAGACAGAAGCTTTCAAAGCTAGAGCACAGTTTGCCACATTCTCTATTGTTATGAGGATCATGAAATCTCATGTTGAGATAATGCCTTAGTTAGCTTGAGTCTTTGAGGGATGTCAAGGAGGAAAACCCTTTTGCCAGCTTACAATGGACTAGCAGCAGGACTGAGAAATAAGCCTCTGTTTCAATAAATCACTAAGATTTTGGGGTTGTTTGAATGAACTGAATATTTAGAGGACTATGGTGGTCATTAAGGCTGTTAACATATTTCTAGTTTCCTGAACTCCAGGCATGTGATGGATGTGAGCTTCCTGCCACCTACTTGCCATAGTTAAGTTGGGCCTTATTGACTAGCTCTGGTCAATGACTTGTGAGCAGAAGTGATGTGGGTTCCTTATTGCCTGGAACATTCAAATGTGGGATGCATATACAGAAATCTTATTCCTTCTGAAGCTGGGACTGGAAGTTCTTTTTCCCATCTAAGAGATCTTTGAAATAGATCAATTATTTGCAGAGGGTGGGCTTGCCAAATGAGATGGCTAATTCTAGTTTGCTTTGCTTTCCTTCCTCCTCTTCTCCCTCCCTCCTCTTTGCTTTGTCTTTCATAATAATTATTGTGGCTGACCTCTCATTCCATCCTAAATTAATAGTTTTAGCAAATTAATCTCTCCCCACTTGCAATGGTTGGTTTATAAATGGTACATATCCCAATCCTGCCAATGAAATGTGGCTATAGTCTTAGGAGGAGTTTCAGTAAGAGGTTTCTTTCTCTAAAAAGAAAACACAAGAACAAACATATCTTTCTATCTTTTAATATTGTCATGCCTAGTATAAGGACTGAAATTGCTACATACATTTTTTTTTAAATTGGTTCAAGGATGAAGCAAATACAAAAAAGAGTCGAGTTAAGAGAGCTGCTAAAAAGCAGACATGAAACACTCACCCCTTACCACTGGACTTTGATTATGAAAATTAATATATCCCTGTATTGTTATATTAGTTTAAGTTAGAGCTTGCTATGCTTGCAGCTCAATGTGCCTGCTGCACTTTTATTCCTGTATTTATTCCTCACTTTGTTCAAGAAAACAGATTTGCATCCAAATAAAAAGTAACTGAAAGCTGGGCACGGTGGCACATGCCTGTAATCCCAGTGACTTGGGAGACTGAGGCAGGAAGATCATGAGTTCAAAACCAGCCTCAGCAAAAGCAAGGCATTAAGCAATTCAGTGAGACTCTGTCTCTAAATAAAATACAAAACAGGGCTGGGGATGTGACTCAGGGGTCAAGTGCCCTTGAGTTCAATCCCTGGTACCTGCCCCCAACAACAACAACAAAAAAAAGTAAATGAGAGAGGAAATAAAGCTATAGTTAGTAGAACTTCCAAGGACATGTGTTGCTAAGATTTCAAGAAGAAGGTCATGAATTTGGAAGAGTGAATTGGGTAAGAGAAATGGCACCAGAAGTAGCCAAAAGGGCTGAAAACCCAGGGGTCTTTGGTAAGAGTGAACACAGAATATGCACTAAGCACAATAGAGTAGATGAAGAGAGTGCCTCGGATTAAATATATGAATTCTATTGGGCTCCTTCTTCACCCAAAGACCCAGACATCCTCAACCAGTAGAACTTTAGACTTTAATGAAGGTGACGAGGCCTTTCATTGTTTTCCATCCTGAGCACACTTTTATAATATATAAATATAATATCAATAGTTAATGCAACAAAACTCTTCTTTTGAGGATTTTGTGTTTTGTTATGAAAAAATGTTTTGAATAATTTTATTTTGAATAATTTTATTTTGAATAATTTTATTTCAGCCCTCACAATAGCTAAAAGTTTTTAAAGTTCATTAACATACAGAACATATATTGAGTGTCTGTGGTATCGGCTGTGTTGAGGTTGGTGCTGTGAAATATAAGAAGGTCTTACTGAAGGTCTGTAAGAGTCAAGCATCAAGTCCAAGAAAGAGGTGGTCCATACATCATTACCTTTAAACACCCATCAGAATGGTAGGGGGGAAAGGAGTTCTTAAAACGTGCTTTAGAAGCTCTTTGGAATGATCATGTCTTTCCAACACATGGTAGATAGAGGAAGGGACACATCTAGGTTTGGGTCTGAAATAATGGGTACAATTTCTAAAGACAGAATAATGGTGACTAGTATGAAGCCATTCATAGCATAAGGAAATTTTTAGGAAAACAAGAGATTCAGTGAATCCACATATAATTGTCTAGAAACAGATTTTCTAGGAGGTATCTGGACAGGTGCGGTGGTATCTGGCCGCATCCATGCGGAGATCTAGTCCCAATCTACAGGGCAGCCAAACGAACTGTCTTCAGTCAGGGGAATCAGAATAGGAATGAGAGGTAAAGCAGACAGCAGTGTCGGAGGTGGGTAATCAGGGATGGGAGGAAAGAGAGAGGCTGGGAACATCTTAGGAGACTAGTATGGTGGTACAGATGAAAGATAAAGAGTATCTCAGAACAAATGTCAGTGGGAGATTGAAAAGAAGGAAAATGTTTAGAAGCCATGGAGGTAGAATTGACAGATTTGAGGGGCCTTGTCCCACATTCTGGCAAGTGGAATATGGGTAGGAACAAGAAAAATCACTGATAGGCTTGCTCTTTAGGACACAACCTCCCAACCCTCATTTTCCTTCTGAAATGAGCTTAGAAAAGTACCCAATGGTATAGATACACAAAGGAGGGAGCCCAGGTATTTGTCACAAGATGCCATGGAAAGTCGCTTGTCTTCTACTGCACTGTGACACAAGGTTATGGTTCATTTGTTATTGAAGTACAGCCCAGGACACACTAACAATATTTGTTTTTGGAAGAAGTTCATGCATTTGTTTCAGGTTTAATGAGCTTGTGAGACTAGTCCTAGGCATTTGCAGTACCTACCAGGCAGTTGGAAAGACATGTTTGAAGTTCAAGTGGTCATTGAGATGAGAGTTCCTATATGCCCACATAAAAATTCCGTGTGTGAAATAGTATGCACAATTAAAAACATGCAACTAAATTTAGCTCCAGAATTGGGACTCTTTAAAGAACAATTCCAAAAAATGTATTGTATTATTTTATTTACCCTAAATTTATTGAGGGATACTTGACAAAAAAGTATTTATTTCTGGTGTATAATGTGATGATGTGATATAAATATATATTGTGAAGTGATTGCCACAATCAAGCTAATTGGCATACCCATTATTTTATCATTTATCTAAATATACTTCCTCACCATTGCACCGAAGACCAAAACTTTACAAAGAAAACCTACTCTATCCTTTCAGTTCTGGGGCTGTAGGGCACAAGAGCAAGAGAAATCTATTTGTGTGATGCAGAGGTCACCAAGGAGGGCTAAAAGCTTCTAAAACCTCTCCATCAGAAGAGATTAAATTGGCATCTGAACAGAGCTTTATATCATCAGGCAAACCTGCCCCTTTAGGGATAAAAGCCTATTCAATCAGATCTGTGCTCACTCTTCTGACTAAGAGAAAAGAGCTTCTGAAGAGGAGATTCAAAGGAGAACCACGATTCCTAAGGTCTTTGCTGGGGTCTCACAAGAATCTGACCTTTCTGCCCTGACCCTATAGGAACAACCTTGTACAATCAGGTCATAAGATCAAGGGCTTTCTCATTCTGTTCAGGATGCTGTAACAATACACTGTGAACTGTGATGACTTTTGAGCAACAGAAACTTATTTCTCACAGTTCTTGGAAGTGTAAGAACAAGGTACTGGCAGACTCTGTGTCTGGTGAGGGCTTGTTTTCTGGTTCATAGATGGCACCTTTCCCTATGTCCTCACCTGGTAGGAGGGGTAGACAGATCTCTGGAACCTTCTTGTGTGTATGTGTGTGGGGTCCTGGGGATAAACCCAGGACCTTGTGCATGCTAAGCAAGCACTCTACTATTGAGCTACACCCCAGTCTCTGAGGCCTCTTTTCTAAGGGAATTAATGCCTTTTGTGAAAACCCCAACCTCATGATCTAATCACTCAAAGGCTCCACCTCCAAATATCATCACATTGGGACTTAGACTTTGACATATGAGTTTAGGAGGACCACAGATATTCAGTCTGTAGTAAAGGCTTTTCTAGGACCCATAATAATGACATTAGCAAACATTCACCAAGACCTCACCATACCCCGAGCCTCTGGCCTTATTTACACTTATCCTCTGATTTAATTCTCACAATGACCTTCTGAGTTATAATGTCAGAATAGTACAGGTAATAATAATTTTGCAGCTAAACACAGAGGCTTCATATTTGTTCATGGTCACAAGATGTATAATATCCCAGAACGCAAACCTAAGTCATCTGAGTTCAACATTCAAGCTCTTAAATATTATCTTCTATTGATTCAAAACTTTACTCTTTAAAAAAATTTTAAGATCTCTGAATTGATGGCATGCTACATTTTCATCAGTAATTTTTTTTTTTCTTCCCCTTGTGGTATGTGTAATAGTAGTAGATCTTTCAATTCATTTTGTGTCTGAGACTCTGTAAATATAATACAATGCTAATTGGCATTCACGGACTGCTCAGGCACATGTAATTAGGTGGGAGAGAGGGGATTGACTTAGCAAGATACTCTGTGTAGGGAAGAGGCTTTCCAAATTTCTCACAAAGTAGAATCCATTATGCAAACAAAATCTGACATAGAACTCCAATATGTAAAGCAGTGAAAAGTGATAATTTATTAGTACAAATGAACTTTATGTTAAAATATACACATATTAAATGGTTAATCAGTGACACTACTAGTTAGCACATTGGAGACTTCTAGTGGACTCAATTGCCACTTGAATGTACTGGTGTCTCTTTTAAATTAGTGTTTTTAAAACATCTGAAGGCATATTTAAAACTTTATATTCAGATCAAATATGGGAAAAAATCAGGGCACATTTTTATGAATCCATAGCTTGAAAACCCTTCTTCAGGGTTTATAAATCACCACATGACAATTATTTTTCTAAGGTGAAACGATCATTCTAGTTTCTTTTTTGTACTGAACATTATTGCATTGAAAGTTATTTGGTATGACTTTACTATTCAAGGAATCAACTTGAGGAATCACAGAGCTTACACGAACCCAAAGACTTCAAGTTTTCTAACTTCATCAACATCACACCTACCATCACCAGATATTTTCAGTAGTATAATAGTATTTCCTGGGGTCTGCCTACCAGGTCTGTTTCATGGCTTGCTTACAAATTACATGAACTTGGATAAGTTGTATAATCTTCTGAGCATTGACTTCTTCATCCACAAGTAGGAATCAAAATACCTGTATCATTGTGTAATAGTATTTTAAGAAGCAAATGAAATAATATAAATAAGCAATTACCCATATAATATCTGGCTGTAGTAAGCAGATAATGAATTTCACCTGTTATAGCTATTATGGTGCCTCTACAGAAAGAAAATCACTGTGGTAGAAACTGGGGACAGAAAGGTTCCCAAGTGATGATTTCTGATCTCCAGAATATCTCATCTATTTGAGAAGATTGGAAATAAACATGGCAAATAAATGCCAACAAACATCAACACAAAGTCAGAGTTAGATGAATGATAAAGACAAGGGTGTTGAAAATCACAAGAGTCACTCTGTTTGCAAATTATATTTATTAAGCAAGTTTGTAGACTTCCTAGACATATCAAAATATAGGACAGAAGTTTAATCTGGGGTCTGTGGAATACATCTGAGCTACTGTTATGTTGATATTGGCTACAATATTTAGGAAGACTGAGCCAAATTTTAAGTATCTGGATATTTCACATAAAAATCTGGATATGCAGTATTTTTCCTTCATTTTTAACCAAGAAAACTTACATACTGCTCCTCAAACTCTGCATGACAACAATCACTTGGGACCAAGTAGTGGCTGCCTCCCTTACAAAAGTAAATGGTTCCTCTGATTAACCACAGACCTCATCACTTCCCTGATGCTTCCCTAATATTGTGGTTAATTACACATCTCTGTTAGCACTCCCTTGTGATGTTGTGTGTTTTTGATTTTTTTTTTTTTTTTGGTGAATAAATATTCTTTCTACCTCCTTTTTTTGTGGAAATAAGGAGTATATGACATGTTTACCTTGCAAAAAAAGTCTCATATTCAGTTCGCTTCACTCACCACATCTGTCTGTCTCCTGTAGGTTTTTGATTCTCTATCCTGAATGATTTGAAAAGATTTGGCTACGGAAGGACCCTTGAAGAATGCTTGTTGGAAGAAAATGAGTAAGAAGGTAAACAATTCAAGAAAAAAAGACAAATGCTATAGGGATGAAAGGAGAAGGTTGGTATTTCATAGGGGAGGTGGGTCTTGAAGGAAGCATGGGTCTTTTGGCTAGGAGGAGGATGTTTAGTCAGGTGAATAACTAAACTGGGCAAAAATAAATAGTTTTCAAGAGATCCTGAACATAATTCATTTGATTCTCAAATGTAACTTCATCACCCCCTGCTTAGAACTTTCAGTGACTTCCCCTTTTTCAAGATAGAATCCAGTGCTGGGGTTGTAACTCTGTGGTATGTGTATGCTTAGCATGCACAAAGCCCTGGGTTCAATTCCTACGCAGCACCTCACACACGCTCAAATATCTAAGCTCTTTAGATTCACTAAACAAACTCTTTTTGATGTGGCCCCTTGACTACCCTCCCAGGCTTGTTTTAGGTAACCTAAATCTTCCACATTAGCTCCCGTGAAGAAACCATGCTCAATAGTTTGCTGTTCCCTCAGAGCACAATCTTGTATTTTGAATATATTGTCTGTTCAGATTTACCCACACCCCGCCCCACTGTCATCACTTCTGAGAAAACTTTTCTCATATTGTCTTCCTCCAAGGCTGAGTCTGGAGCTCCTTCTCTCGGTTTATTTAACACAGTGAGTAGGACGACATTTTCACATTTATGCTCCTTGAGTTATCACAGGCTTATCATTCACTTGTCTCACTTAATGGATGTTCAACTCCTTGTCCTGGGGGACCGGAGTCAATCCTTTTGAGGAAAGCATAGTAGAGTTTGCTATCCCTGAGGGAGGGAGTCCTTTCATGAGCCAGGAGAGTATGAGGGACTGTTCTTTCTTGGCCAACTAAACTGATAGTAAGGGCTTTTATTCTCTCATGAATTGTGAACTGGTTGCGAACTTCTCTGAAATTCCAGAGCCCTCCCCACAATTTTTGCAAATTCCTGACAGCTCATGCCCTCATGTATCTATCCATTGACATTCTAGCTGCTGTGTGACAGTCTTTGTTTCCATCCTGGAGGTAACTTTCCATCCCACTCTGCTACCAGTTTTCATGAAAGAGCCTCTAGAAGTTAGCTAGGGCTGGTTTACTTATTTTACTGAAAATCTGGGGATCACAGGAGAAGTCCCAACATAGAGGAAAATATTCTGTCCATACCTAAATCTCTCTAATACTCTTATTTTTATTAAGTGCTTGTCAGGGTATATCTGTAAGCAAATATTGTTTACGTTCCAAGGAAATGACATTTCTATATCACCAACATATTGACCCTAAGAATCTCCCTTTTTATATTGCTATCCATCTGCCTTCATTATACCCTATGGAATGATCCAAAATGGGTTTATTTTCTACAAGACAGATTTACAAATCTAATCATAGTCATGAACTTGTTCCCCAGGTCTTTACCCAAGATTGGAATTCTGAGGACAATCACAGATCTTCACAGTAACATTTTTCAGAGTTTTTATGTGAAAAGCTTTCTTCAAGGTTACCCTAAATTAACCCAGTGAATTTTAAAGTTTTCTGTCACTTTCAGGTGGATGAATACTTTAGGAGACAAGTAAAATGGATTATTATCCTGACTTATTTATCCAAAGTAAGAAGCAGGTCACAACCTTTTTATTTAAGCTGATCAACTTAATTATATCTCTTTGGATACAAGCATTTGCAATGTTTTCTGTGGTTTGGGTGTAATTTCCTGCCAAAGGGGGATGTGGAGGCGGAGGGAAGGGGAGGGGTTGGTGAATTTTGGCATCAAATTCTTTAGTCTAGCTGCTCTCTGTTAAGTGTCAATGACCTTACTCAACAACATGCAGACTGGTCAAGGTCCCTGTAATGAGAAAACCAAATTACAGGTATGTAATTTTCACAGTTTTCTGCCAGGATCTCCAAGCTGGTGACAAATTGATATACTACTGTCTGTACAGAAGGCTGCTTTCAGAAAACAGGCCACTCTCAGTTGAAACCCTATACCTGAAGCGTTGCGTAATTTCAAACCTCTGAGATATAAAAAACATCCTTCACCCAAGTCTCTTGTAGAATGTTGAACCATAGAACATATTTGTTCAAGCTTGGAAAACCCTGCCAAGACAACAGAATGTGAGAAACATCTTTAGTCACTAGGGACCAGGAGATCGTGGCAAAGCATCTGAAATTGGAGATCATGTATGTCCTGGAAATTAGAACCTCAAATTGTGAATGTTATTATCCAATCCCCTACCAGATTTTTAAATGTTGATAACTAGGCAATAACTCTCTTAGAGTTACATATGTTTCTGGAAGGTAACTTCTCAAAACAATAATAAGAAAGAGTAGTCCTAACAATAATAGATGTAATTAATGTTTATTAAGAATTTCCTATATGTCAAGCTCAATTCTAAGTGCTCCTCATGCCTTCAGTTCCTTTGATCCACCTTCATGAGGCAAGACTTATTATTGCCCCCATTTTGCAAGTGAGGGTACTCAGGCACACAGAGGGAAGTCATTTGGCTAAGGCTGTACAGCCAGCAAATGGCAGGACCAGTAGGCCACCTGTCTCCTGAGCACTCACACTCAGCAATCAAACAGGGTCTTTGTAAAGCACACTATCATTTCCCATAGGAGTAAAGGCATCACTGGGTGGTGTATTCCTGACAAGGGCTGAGTCTTGATCAAATGAATCAAAAAAGTGCAGATATAAGTAAATAGGTCTTTTCTCAATTAAGAAGGCAAATAGTCAAATTGAGATCTTAGCAGTTCCTAAATGTGGTGGAACCCAGGGCCCTAACCCTGGGTTATTCATTGAGTCTGAAGTCAGGCTTGAGAATCTATGTTCCTAACATTTCTCTAGGGATTAGATCACTGAGCTAAGTTTTACTCACACCTATTGGGCTTCAATATATCTGCCAGATAGAGGTTAAAAACAGCCATGATTTCAAGGTGCTAAAAAAAAAAGAAAAAAAATCAATGTTTGCATGAGTTGGTGGAAAATAGGTAGGTAAACAGCTATAAGAAATTATAATAAAAATCTCTAATACAGAAAAGAAGTGATAACAATCCCAAGAAAGGGGAAAGAACAAGGATAATTGGAAAATGCTGTGCAGAGGGCACACAGACTGGATAGTCTGAAAAGACTAGGATGGGAGAGGGCCTCAGAAAAGGGAGGTTGGAAGAAGGAGGGTAGGGATGACTTTTCTGAACACAAGGAATATATTTATTCAACAACAGTCCCAGTTTACTGTGTTTGCCATGTGCTAGGTATTACATTACATGATGGACAAAGAACACGCTCCAAAGAAGATGGATGGTCTTCTGTGACTGTTCAAGGATCTGGGAGTAGTCAGTGTTGTTGATACTGGTTGCAAGATAAAAGCAGGAATGGTTAGAGGTTGCAAGTTGTGCTCCTGGGAACAGACCCTGAGATGGCAAATAGGGAGCAAAAGGTTTATTAGGGAATGCCTTTGGGAGATACACCTGTGAAAAATGGAGTAGGCATGCGGTCCAGGGCAGGGGAAGCTGAGCCTCAGTGTAGTCCCTGCAAAGTCTCAGCCAAACCGGCAGGCAGCTCTGAGTTGGGAGTGGACAGGGAGGAGGCATAAACGTAAAATCATTGTGTTTAGAGCACAAAAAGAAATCTCTCTACAAACAGTAACAAGTTCATTTTGAAGTAGGCCATTTACTATATGCTTGGTTCCATTCTAAATATATCTTATGTATGTAATTCTATGTAGAAATTCTCATTTATTATAATTTTCTCATTGATTCTTTTTATGATTAAATGAGACACACACACACACACACACACACACACACACACACACACACACAGCCTTACGGGGTATTTTTTAATCATTGTTCTCACTTCACAAGTGAGGAATGAAGACACTGGCCCCAGGTCCCCAGGATGGAATGTTGAGAAGACAAGTCTCTTACCCAGGCAGTTGAGTTGGCTCTCACGTCTATGCTCTTAATGAGCAACTGGAATAGATGGAGAATTACCTTGATCTACAAGTGTAGTTTTTTTTTTTTTTTTTTTTTCCTTTGTTCCTAAAGTCTATACAATGAAAGGCAAAGCAAAATAGCCTTTACACACAAGGGGAGGGAAATACAATTTGGGGGATGAAAAGGTCTGCTCTCAGGGGCATGTGGCACCAGCCCTTGAGCCCCTCTGGGACTTGCTGTCCAGACTGTGGTACCCACCTCCCACAAACAGAGCAACATCTTGTTTCTTTAAATCCCTGTTATTCACTTAACTTCATTCTGTCTTCTAATGTTTCTCCCTCCCCCTTGACCTTTCATGCTTATGTATCTATATAAAACTAATAAAAACTTGAGCAGGAAATATAAAATCACCATGAAACCAAACCAAACCTGCAGCAAGACCTCAGAGGGCCCCGTGCAATCAGAGCTGTGTGAAACTATTTTCTGGGAGCTGTAAACCTAATAGCTTGCTCGGTGTGAGGCACAGCTGCAAGACTCCTGGGACAGATATGCCCCTTGTTGGAAAACAGAAGGGCTTGTAAAATTATTTTCACAAAAATTTTTTTCTTTAATATTTTCCCAGCTACCTCAGGCACTCCTCTGCCTCTGCCCTACTTAACTAAGTAGCTGGGAACTGGGAGGAGTGGTGGCAATGGAATAATGACATTTCTCCTTTATTTATTTATTATTGATAAATAATAAATAATAAATTGTTCCTACAATATCTTCTATTTTTCTTAAGTCACATAAAATGATTTTTTTTTAATTTAGGAACTTTCAAATTTTATTCATTGTATGTGAGTAATGTATGTGGTTGTGTGGAATCATCCTAAATCTGTGACCTTAGTTATGCCACAGAGACACTCTCTTGCTTCCAGAGACATGGCTCACCAGCTTCCATCCAAGACCATCCCTGTACTATGATGTCCTCATCTCACGCAGTCACTGTGGTACCTGGACTCTTTTGCTGGTACACACAAAAGTCCATTCTTTTTCAAACCTACCTTCCTGCAGAGTTCTCTGTATTTCTGGAGGCTGGGATTATCTTTCAGTGTCTGTTCCCAAGCCTGATGTCCTGCTGGAAGGGACCAGATGCTGATTTTGCTTGGCTTGAGTTTTCACTCCCTTAGGCTCGAAGCTTTGGAATTAGCCTCAGACAGGGTCACATCTTGCTTGGTTGATTACAGCTTACATAAAGTAGCGTGTGAATGCATCATTCAATGTCTCTCCTACTCCGTCTTCTCAATGATAAAATGTGCTCGACAGTCTATCCCATGTTAATATGTGCTTTCATGTGGTCAGTTTCTGTCCATGTATTAACCATTTAGTCCCTCAAGAGAAGTGCCATCCAAATCCTGTGTTAGGGATGAAGAGAGAGCAGGGCAAAAATCATGCCCCAGGTTGCAGACCTAGGAAGACCTGGATTTCACCCTGGGTGTCATGACTCAGGAGACCTGGCTTTTAGGAGCCTGTTATGATGCCATCCAAACCACAGGGCGACATAAAGGGTAAAGAAAGCTGCCCGCTAACATCCATGAGCCAGCTCTAAGAGAGAATGCAAAGTGCTTTTTCTTTCATTTATGATTCTTCTGCCTCCAACATTGAGTCTTATGTCATTTTCTTGCTTCTGTACAAAGCTTAGTTGGTTATTCTGTAAATTTATGTTACCCTAAGTCCATAACCTTCAGAATTCACATTAACTATTATGCACAAACGTGGTTATGTATGCATATGTGTGAGTCTGGTCTAAGATGAGATTAAGACTTGTCTCAAGTGTTTTATCTTCAAAAGATGAAGAAGGGAATGAACACAAAAGACTGGAGCAAGGCAGGGGGCATAGAAGCTCTAAGTCTGTGTTTAACACTTACATGAATTCTTCTTATCTTTCTCCCATTTTCCTCATTGTTCCTAATCTTGCAACCTCACCCCATGCATCCAGTGTACAACAAAGAGTGATGAGAATTTTATTAAAATTCCCACCCTGGAATGTTTCAGTCCATTAAAAATGTAGCAAATAGATTTAGTTGGCTCTTCAGAGTGATGTTCTATCCTATTATCAGAAACTTAAGTCCTATATGCTTAGAGTAGTGGTTCTCAAAGTGTGGGCCTGGTTCTAACACCCTGAGCATCCTCTGGGAAACTGCAAAGTGCTGATTCCTGGGTCTATCACAGACCCACTGAGCTAGAAATTCTGGGGCAGAGGCATAACAATCTGTTCTGACAAACTCTGTAGGTGATTCTAATTCATGCTCAAGTTTGATAGTCATTAGTGGGAAAGGTGGGGGGGGCAGTTAGCAAAATCTATTTGTAAGCTAAATGTTGTGCATCACCTGTTTTTATAAACAGTTTTATTGAAATACAGCCATACCCATTCATTTTTGTATTGCCTATAATTGCTTTGGTGATATAAATGAAGGATTGAGTTGTTCAAATAAAACCTTTATGATTCACAGAGTTAAAAATATTTACTCTCTTTAGTCCTTTACAGAAAAAAATTTTCTGACTCCTTGCTTAGAGAATTATAGGAACAGTGACTTCTAAGTCAATTACTTGGAAGTATCTCTGCCAGCTATACACTTTTTGACCTTACACAATTTCTTTCTGATCTTTAGTTTTTTTTTTCCTTCTTCTAAGTTGTGGCAATGAATTAGTGTATGCAAAGACAAGAGTAGAATTTGTAGTACTTAGCCACAACTCAGTAAGTGGAAGTTATTATTGAAACAATACTAGATAAAGTTTTGTTAGTTTATACTCAAGGTTGAACAAAGTAGGAAAAAAATACCTGACTTATCAATTAGATTCATTGATTTGGTGGAGACCAACGAAAATATTTAGTCTTACGATCCTTCAGCTGAACATACAAGTGTTCAAAGTAATGAAAAATGCTTAAGTTTATATTTCAGTTTTAAAATGTATTTATGTATTTAATGTCTTTGGCCTTCAGCACATCCATTTAATAAACAAAATGTTCATTCATCTCTCCATACTTCTGAATTTTCAAAGTCTTTATTAATTGATGCTTTCATATATTTTGGCTAAAATTATGTAGAAAAATACTTTTGGAAAAAGAAATGTTAATTGAAGTATAATTTACACTTGACAATTTTTCTTCCCTACTATTGATATTAAAGTTTGAACTATGATGTGAATAATAAAAACAACATCAAGAACCGACATTCACATCATAGTTTTTATATAATGTGACATATGTATGCATGACATATATGCATTTTATATCAACTAACATAAACCTATATAATTAATGTTTCAGTTTTCTGTTACTTTACTAAGAGATTCAAAATAATATTTATTATTGCTCCTGATTCTGTGGGTTGGCTGGACTCAACTGGGCAATTTTCTCTTCCATGTGGCTTCATTCAGCTGGGGACTTTGTTGGGGGATGTGACTTCCAAGACAATCTCTCTTCTTCCAGAAGAAGATGTACGTACATCACTGAGAAGTTGGACTGAACATCTTTTAGTATACTGGCTTCCAACATGGGAAACATTCCAAGAGGGTATTCAATGTGAACAATTTTCAAGTTCTGCTTACATCAGGCTTGTAGAGCTTCTATTGGCCAAAGTAAGTCATATGTGCAAGCCTGGAGTCAATGTGTAAGCAACTTGGATATACAAGTGCATGAATTCTGGGATGCTTGCTCATTGGGGACCACCAATGCATGAGTCATCCATAACTTCTGAATGAGACTGTAGTGAATCCAGAAGACACGTGGATTGACTTGACTGCTTCCAGCTGGGTGGGTATTGGAGAAGGGCTAGGCACACTTATTTATTTTAACATGTGCTTGGAGCTAATTATAGAAGACAAATTCATTTCTGGATGTTTGTTTAAGGACCTAAGTTTTGAATAACTAAGCACAGAAAGAAGACCTTCTATTTTCCATTATTCTCTATCCTCTTTTGCAGATTTTGAGCACAAAGTACAGGACAGATGTTTTGGATTAGCTTACACAAGGCAGCCAGAGTTTGGAGTGCAGTCACATAATACACAAATTATGCCAGATTTTTCTGACGTGAGTCAAAAGCCAAACTCTGGCAAAGAGAAATCCAGGTAGCATTTGGCTAGTATTTTTGATACAGTGAAAACAAATTAAAATATTTCCTACCCAAACCACCAGACAATAAAAGAACATTAACTACCATCAAATGCTATCGTGATAGTTGATTTTTAATCACTAGGCAAAAACCCTTACTCTTTAATACTTATGTTAAATATCTTAGAAGATTTCCCCCCCAAAATGATACAGTATTTTATTAAGATCATATGATATTTGGGACTATAAAAATAAAAAAGAATATAGGAGAGTAAATAGGAAAATGTCATCATTTCTTGGAAGAATCAGTTTATTTGAATGGGTTAAATATAAGTATGAAACCTGGAAATTTATGTGGAACTTGAGTAGCCACTTCAGGGAATTTGCTTAGATACCCATGAGTTAAAAAGCCCTAAAGGAGGGGCATCTTCTTTGAATTAATATGGAACTTCATGAATGAGCACATATCTAAGTGAATAGTTGAAGAAACTCCAGTGATCAGTGATTGACAAGCTTCTGGGTCATCCTCACTTCTGTACAAGCTTGATCCATCTTCTACAGAGTTCAAATCAGTCCTTAAAATTTATCATACTACGACTTTGTAGATAATTTGCAATAAATGCAGGTGGGAAGTTAATGAATGATTGGTGGTGATATGACTACATTTGAGGCAGGATATATAGATCATGTGACAGGCAATTCATTTGTTCCATCAAAGAGCATTTTAGGGTACTTGTCGTATGCCCATCTGGGCACTTTGAAGAATTTCCCCTTCTTACAGAATAATAGGGGATGGGTTTCTGGAGCAGGGTGAGGAATCAAGGTGAGAGGAGAAGAAAAAAGTCTGTGAATCTCCTGAATTGTTTCTTAAATCTCTGAAACATGATCATTATTTCCATGGCTTTCCTTAGTTTCTCAAGGGGACTCAATAACTCCCCAAATGTCAAAGCAGTACAGCATTAGGGATGGAAGTAATCATGACTCTTTACCTCCAGGCTCATTTTCTAGTCTAACCTCCTCATTTCTCAAATGAGAAAATCCAGACCCAGGAAACTGACATGAGTGCTTTGTTAAAAATCACTTGTGATTACTGTTGGAGCTCCATTTAAATCTCAATGGGTCTCACTACCTCTTGGGTCGTTCCACTTGAAATGATAACCATAGTTTATCCAAATGTCTTATTGATATAAGCATCCTGAAACAGAATGGAATTGCAGTTCCAACCATAAAGGGATATTATCCTAGTAGGAAATACATCTTTCCCATGGCTTCCCCATTCTCCACTCCATTATTCCCTGGCAAAGAACAGGGGTTGGAAAGAGGACTTCTTGCATGGCTAAGGGCTGTGGAAACTATGGGGAAGAATGGCTTCAATGAATCAATGTTCCTGGAATCTTGGACATGTAAAGCAGGACAAAGAATTCTACCTACTGACCTCGATAAAATAGCAGCTCAGATTGAGACTGCATTTCCTCATTTCTAAGTTCCTCTTTCCTGATTGGGTTTTGTTGATTAGAAAATGATTCATGATATTAATATACTTAGTAGACACTAAACATGTTAGGTTAGAAAATTTAGGAGGATTCTGGAGAACCTCAGGAGAAATAGACAAGATGCAGGAGAAAAAAAAGCTATAGATATTATACATTCCTAGGACGACAAGGGTAAGGAAGGACAAGTCAGCATTCAACCACATGGAGTGCAGGGTCCAGTTGTGACTGAACTGCCAGGACCTACTTCCATTTACATAGTTTCAGGGCCCCTCCTCATACGAATGACATCATACAGGATAAAGGTCATACATGAATTTAGTAAGTCGTGGATAGAGCAGCAAGTTACTAGCTTCACAATGAGTTATACTTGAGAAAGAGTTTGGGAGAGTTCCTTGTGGTTGAAAATGAAAAGATCTACTTAAGTTATCAACAAAAGAGTCATACTAAGTTTGCATACACTGGAAATTCCTGGGTACTGCATAACATTTTTATTAATTGTTGACAACATGTGGCCTCTTCTTCCTGCCTGGTAGTCATTGCAAGGTGGGCAGATTCCAAATGAGGAATTGGTAGGGCTCCTTCTCCTTACATGATGGCTTTTTTGAACTGGCTTCATCCATTTGTGTGGATTGTCTGGATTTCTTTTTGTTCCTTATAACCATTAGGGGAGAAAAACTGTCTCAATTCTGTTGCTTATTATGACACCAAAGAGCTAAACATTTAGGACATATCTTTCAAAACACTCAACTTCTTTTATCAGAGGTCCAGCTTCACCCAATATGGACTCTACCTGAGTCCAGTGCAGTTCCAGAGTGAGAGAAGGGTCACTTGCAGGTGATGTTCATGAATTTGAGACCACAATGAGTTCACTTTCTTCAGCTTCCTGTGTTTTTGCCACATGGATTTTAAAAATGGGTATTTCTTAACATTTTGAGAGTCTTAGTTGCAAAGCTGCTTTGTAGACACAAAATATTAAAGCTGTTGACTCTGCCTGCTCTGCATTCCCCTACACCAAGCCTTCACAGACTCTTAAAATCAGGAGATTTCTATCATAGAAAAAGAAGATTACATTGTAATTACATACTATAGGCCCTATTGCTCCTGGAAAAATTTCCCAGGAAGACTCCTGTAGGGTAGTTTCATTAGCCCTGAGGTAGAGCAGTGGCAGAAATATTAGGGTCAAATCAGTACCTTGCTCAGTATTAGGACGTTAAGTTTGTCTGAAAAATTTGACTACTTGGGAGCAAGGTCATTCTTTGGCACATACCAACTCCATTTATCTTTCACAGAAGTGAAGAGCAATCTTTCTAAAACACAAGTCTGAGTCTGTCACACCTTTGCTTAAAAGTCTTCAGTGCATCTGTATCACCTATGAAAACAAACAAACAAACAAACAAAAAAAGACTTACTGAAATGAAATTCAAGGCTCTCCTCTTTCCTTTCCTAATCTAGAGCAACTGGGTGCTATGAGTAGACCTCGTATAGCATTGCCTTTGAGGGTGTTTTGAATGGCTCACCCTTTGCCTGAGTGGGAGAAATGCAGGTCGAATCTCTTTTTCTATGGAGGCATGAAGAGAGAATCTCTTTTGCTATCACTGCTATCCCTTCGGGTTATCTTATTTCATAGCACCAACTCCTTTATTAAACAAAACAAAACAAAACAAACAAAAAAAACACAACAACACACTGATGACATCCCTTACCATTTAGAAAATCTCACCAAATTGAGCAACCCCATCGAACACTTATTTGCATTGACTCATAGAGTGCCAAGGACTAGTGCCAAAGCTTTTTATGTTGAAAGACAACAGAGAGTAGTGGCTGAGATCAGGGAGTGAGTTGAAATCTTAGCTTTGCCACCTACTACTGTGTGACCTCGGGCAAGTACCAGAACATCCTTCTGCCCTAGTTTCCCATAGAAATTGTACCCACCTCACAGATACCATGAGATAGGGATAAATCTGTTAACATTAAAGGCTTTAAAAAAAGCTTGCAATAATGTCTGGCCTGATATTCCAAGAAATAATGCAAAGTATTTGCCAACTGTCATTTGAGGGAAGATATATCTGAATTTTTTTTGTTGTTGTTTTGTTACAAGGGATTGAACCCAGAGGTGCTTTACCACTGAACCACATCCCCAGCCCTTTTTATATTTTATTTAGAGACAGGGTCTCTCTAAGTTGCTTAGGCCCTCCCTAAGTAGCTGAGGCTGGCTTTGAACTCATGATCCTCCTGCTCAGCCTCCTGAGCTGCTGGGATTATAGTCATGTGCCACCACACCCGGCCATATATCTGACTTTGAGGTTGTTTTTCTTCCTTTTTTAAATTGGTGCACATGGTTATACCTGATAGTGGGTTTAATTGTGACATGTTCGTACCTGTGCATAACATAATTTGATCAATTTCAATTAACTTTGAGTTTTAGTTCCCCCATTCACTGACAGTGTGATCCTCTACGAGTTATTGGTTGTTCCTGTATGTTAGTTTGCCTCCTCTGTAAGTTGAAGCTAACATCTTTGCTTTCTTCCACTCACTGAGATATCTCACTAAAATCATTTAGCATGGCAAGTGCTCAGCAAATTCTGTCTACCATTGTTATGGCTCTTGGTAAATATTTAGGACTAAATTTTAACTGGATTAATAATGAAACCGCTTTTTCCATTAACTCTTTAATTAGCTCCACTCATTAGTCAGAAAATGATTTGTTGTTTACTTTTTTCTTCTTATCCTAACTGGTATAATCTAAGGGTTGAACAAAAGATGACTTTTGTATTGGTTAAGGATCAAGAATTTTAGTTATTCCCATGGAATTTTAAAACAGAAAGCTGTCATAAAATTCAGCCTCTTTACTTTAGACTGATGGTGCTCAATAAATAGTTCTCAATTGCTTCCCCAACTCCTTAGGGAACATTTGACCATGTCTGGAGACTGTCATAACCAGTGGTAGGTGTTATATGTATCTAGTGGGTAAAGGCCAGAAATATTGCTAAATATCCTAGAGGATATAGGGTAGCCCCCTTTAATAAGAAATTACCTGTCCCAAAAAGTCAACAGTGATGAGATTCTGTTTTAGGGCTGGGGCTGTAGCCCAGTGGTAGAATGCTTACCTCATACGTGTGAGGCACTGGGTTTGATCCTTAGCATCACATAAAAATAAATACATTAAAAAAAGACATTGTGTCCACTTACAACTAAAAATGTACATATTAAAAACAAGTAATGACTGTTTTAGACTTGAAGAAACGGAAGCTCAGAAAGGCTAAACAATTTGGGATTTGATGACATTACTTGTTATAAAGATGACATTGTAGGGTTCATTGACATTATTGCATAGCTCCCTATCTCTAAAGAATCCCAGGTGGAAGAAGACTGCCCAAGTATTTGGACTTCTTTCTTAGTATCTAGAATCCATTTTTCCCACACATCAGATTTCACTCCATTATTTCCTACTCACCAAAATCTCTCTCTGTATATATATCTATGCAATTTCATTCCTGAAAAAGTAAAGCAGAGAACCCAGTGGGCAAGCAAATTCATTGTAGTTTTCTACCCCAACAGAAACCTGGTATCAAAAGCCCCAGTGTGCAGACCTTTGCTGCTGAAGACCTAGGGCCATGTCAAGGTTCTCATGTGTGATACCATAGCTCTGTGCTAAGTGGGGTCCATAGACAATTGCAGAGATGCTGTGACTACTGACTAAAGAACAAAAATAGAACATAGAACTGGGGGTAAGTCATGATGAGCAAGCCACAGAAATTCACAGGAAGTAGACTTCATCAGTTCTAGTATCTGTGGTTTTCTTGAATTCTCTTCAGATCTTATTCTGGGAAAAGAAAGTTACCAGGTCAATAGTGTTAATGTGTTTTGCTTTGTTTTGTTTTTGCTCTGAACTACACTAGCAGAACATGAGGAGACAGACAGACTTATGATGGACTGGGAATGAGGGAGAAGGAGTGATCCTGAGAGGGAATCCCTGAGGCAGTGCAGACAGAGGAAAGCCAGGGGACCGGGAAAGAGGTGAAGAAGATGCATGGATTTTCGATACTGAAAGAATGACTGAAAATAGTTTGTACTTCTTTAAATATCATTAATGAAACCACAGAGTGATGTCACTTCTGATCACGCTGTCATTCGAGGTGCTGATCTTGAGATAACAAGCTTCCTTTCTGCGCATTCACAGCGTGTCTACAGTGGAAAAGACCTTCAGGTTAACTGTGAGTGGGTGGGACTCGGCAAGAAAAATAACTTCTCCACCACAATAACAAATGATGGGAGAGACAGAAACTTTTTTGGGAGAGCAGAGGGAAAGAAAAAAAAAAAAAAAAAGCAAAGTCTAAGTATTATTAAGCATGTGAAAGAAGAGTCATTTATTTACTAGGAAGTCACTCATTCACACAAATGTAACTTTGTGGTCCCCCAGAAGTACGTAAATATGGCCCATCAGTCCACCACAGATGATCATCAAAATTTCTTGGGAAATGCCTCATTAAAGAGTCTTTAAAGAATAATATGAGTGTGCAGGTCAAATAATTTCCGAAAGACATTAAACATAGCTACTGTACTACAAATTTTCTGCTTTTCCATGGGTACTGCATTTTGCCAAATTTAGTATGAATTTTGAATTGAGGCCAAATGCAAACCTTCTGAACCATAATCATCTTTGCAAGAGAAAACAGCTTCCTGTTTCTGAGAGGAAGGCCTTAAATGGACTGAGGAAAATGAGTCTTTGGCATCAGGCAGCTCTTCCCAGAATTCATCAGTTACTTGATGAAATAATTCTATCATATAAAACTTGATAAAAAATAATTGGTGAAAAATACTTAAGGATTCATCAATCCCAGACTTTGAAAGAGAATTTTTAGAACTGGATTCCCTTACGCCCACTCTCCCCCTTACCATGCTCATGTATCTCCTCTACTCGATACCTGGTTTTGTAAACTCTATCCATGAACGGTACTGATGGTCACATCATGGTTTCAGTGAAACATTTAATTACGGAGATTCACGTGCGACATATTTGGAGTTGCTAATTAGTTCATTCTCTACTGTCTACTGAAGCTTATTTCCGTCAACTGATGGCCTGCTGAAGATGGTAGATGTCTTTGTTTTGTTTTTAGGGCAGTGGGTTGCTTACAGTTGAAGTTTCTGGGCCACCTGCTACACAGATCTGCAGATGTGCGTGCTTGTTAAAAAAAAAAATGCATATTTCTGTGTTCGGTCCTAGACTTACTCAATCAGAATCTCTTGGAAAGTGGGAATCCAGAAATTACATTTTAACCTGGTTCTCAAGAGATTCTTTTCTGTCTAGGGGGTGACCATTAAAGATTAAAAAATCAAGAAAAATAATACACATTATGTAAATTGGGAAGAAGAGAAAAGAGATGAAGGTCCCCCAAGGGGATATTTTAAAGGGTTAATTTTTTTTTTTTTTTTTTTTACTTTTGAGGAAGGAAAAATAATACTTCAAAACCATTTTAGTACATGTGTAAGTTATTTCTACATTTTATTATTTATCTAAGCTCTCTTCACCTTGATCATTTCTCCGTCTGATTCTCAGATTTTATTTTATTTTATTTTTACATTTAGTGTGTTTTAACACCTCTGCTGGCAAAGAAAGAGAAAATGGGGGGAAAAAGGAAAATAGGGAAACTTAGAAAGGTAATTATTTTTGTATTGGGGATTGAACCCGGGGGCATCTTACCACTGAATCATATCCCCTTCTTCCCTCCACCTTTTTTTTTTTTTTTTTTTTTTTTTTAATTTTCATTTTGAGTTCGAGGCCAGCCTCGAACTTTCAATCCTCCTGCCTCAGTCTCCCATGTCTCTGGGATTACAGGCATGCATCACCAGGCCTGGCTTGTCATATAGTCTTTAAAACAATTTAACATTTAAAAAATGCAAACTTTTTGATTTTTTAAATGCTAGCTGGCATTATCCAGTTTGTGTATTCTATATTATGACATGTTGGGAAGTGAAAAAAATAATTAGAATTATTTTTCAGACCTCAAGCTTATTTACCCCATTTATTTAATTTATTTATATTATTATTTATTTGTTGATTTTAAAGAAAGACCACAAAGTATAGAAGTTTTTTATCACACAGGAAAATCATCTAATATTAAAGTGTACCTTATATTTAACTCCAATCACTCTTCAGTGATTTTAGCACATCCACTATTTTCTATGCCATAACAAAAAAAAAAAAAAAAAAAAACAACTGTAGGAATTTTTTTATTAACATTTCAATGGATTGAATCTTCTGAAAATTGCTTCTAATAAAAATAAGATTAAAAAAAAAAACAAAAACTTCTACTGTCACCAAACTCCAGTCACAACAGCAATACTGAATCTGCTCTCAATTTTAACATGAAGGACAAATAATAGTTTGGGGGCCATTATGTAGACTATTTTTCCATTCCCTTGACTTCTGGGCCCACATTTAATTTCTAGCCTGTTAGGATTAAAACCTGAAATTATGCTGTTATTTCAGTTTAGAATTCTTAGTCTTCTCATAATCATCATTAGCAAGATTCTTGCTTTGTTCAGAGTTATTGTTATAATCAGCAGTAATGATAGCCATTATTATTAACAATGTGGGGCAGACAATAAGGTTTGGACTGAATCTGAGGCTCAGTATATGCACCACTGTGGCCACTGTGCAAAACTGCACCTGAGAACAGCGGGGGCAGGCAGTGCAGCCTGGTCACCCCGCCACCGCCCCCAGGAGAGCCTTGGGGAGTTCTTGGCAAAGTGAATCGGGGATGGACAGCAGTAGGGCAGGGAGCTTTGATTCTGGTCCTCCAGAGAATTGAGAAGGAGGACCTGCTTACCTATGAATGTGCTTGATTCACTAGAAAATGAGAAATCAGGCTAGATTGAGGACATGCCTCCGAGTGTTGGTGAGGGACTGGCCAAAATCCAGGCAGGATTCGAGGGGCAAAACACAGTCTACAAAGAACGACGACAGTTCTCCTGGTGTGTGCAGGTCAACTGCCCATTCAGGGAGTCTAGCCTCAGGGCCACCTTTGTAGGTGCAACTGGCCTTTACCTCTCCCCGGGCCACCTCTCCCAGCCTGATTCACAAAGCTCAGCAAAGCATGGTTTGGTTATAATTTCCACATAATCCCCAATGCCTATCAGTTCCCCAGGGGCATGGCTCAGTGCCCGGGGAATAGGACAGGGCGGGTTGGAGAGGACACTGGGAAGGGAGGCCCAAGCTCAGCTGTTTTACTCAACTGCCTGTCCTGGGAGAGGCTCTGTAAGGGCCTTGCTTATGCAAAACTGATCTCCAGCCTTTTGCCTGGAGCTCTGCTGTCCTTTCTGTAAGTGCTAAACTTTCCAAATTTGTTTGGAGTTTGTCTTTACCTTTAATAAAAATAAAAGCAACATTTCTGTCTTTGTATTGTTATTGAATTCAATGGGAATAATAATTTTAATCCTCAATGTGCCCTTCTTATTTGAAAATTTAGAAATGTCAGCTATTCTTTTAGATAGTATACAAATACACATTCTCATTCTCTCTCTTCCTCTTTCACACAGGTGTAATACTTACTTCATCACCTCTCAAAGGTCCTGTATTTTTTTCTGCTCTGTTCTGGGAGAAGAAGAAGCAGGAGACTGGACATTAGGAATCAGGTGAGCAGAACCTGATAGATAAAGTTGGGGCTGTGGAAAGGGAGGAGAAAAGAACACACCTCAAAATAAACACTCCACACTGGGTTGATGGGTTACACGCTGTAAAAAAAAATCTTTTAAGACAAAAATGAGGGCCCAGCAACTCATGATGTGAATTCCCAGTGTCAGGACACTAAGTTCTGGCTGCACTGCACTGTGACCTTTGTTATGGCTTTCTGCAGATCACTGTGCCAGTGGGTGCTTTCAGTTTTCTCATCTGTAAAATGTGTTTAATCATATTGACTTGTTTCCCAGGGAAGTAATGCGATATATTAATATTTGTGAAGCACTTTGAGATCTGACAATAAAAGGTGCATTATTCTAAAGAGTCTTCTCTTCTTTCTTTGCCCCCTCCCCCAACAGGTAATCTATGCTCTTCTCATATACGTATATTTCCTCAAAGTTCATGTAAATGATTCCAGGCTGCTTTCTTTAAGAAAAATGAATGCGTCTGTTATTTCTCAAGAACCTGACAAAGTCATTAAAAATAAAAAAAAAAATAAAAAGAGTAACAATGGTGTACAATGAAGGTGAAGGTTTTTAAAATTTCATAAGAAAACAGATTTCAGTACTAGCGTCATATGGGGTTATTATAAGCAACGGTGAGTAATAATGATTACGAAAATGAGGAAAAACACATTGACAGTGTCATTTGAAAACAATTGTGTTAAGAGGCTTTTTACACACATTTTACGCAGTGTGGATATCCAAAATGGGTTTTAGAGAATATTAAGAGGATTGTTTTTCAAGGTATTAAATGTGCAAAGAGCAAGAATGAAAAAGATGGAGAGTTGGCTGATCAGATCCAGCCCAGAGAAAAGATCCAGCTATGGAGGGTATAGGAATGGTATGACAGTTACTTCCTCTCTGGGCCTTTCAGAGTTTAAATATCTTTAAGCAACAACTGATTTCCTTTTACATATATTCAACCTAAAATATTTTCTTTGCTTTTACCCCTCTTGCAGTTTCTCTCTACATTTGTGGACTCCTGTTACCAGAAGTGAACTACAATCGATTGCTATTGATTTGTTTGGTAAAATGTATGAATGACACAGTTCCCCTTTTCCAAGTCTGAATAGAATCTCTCTGCCTCATGCTCACCCCCACTTCAAACCAGTTCCTCATCTGATCTTCCGTATTTTAGTTAATGCATCCATCACTGTGCCAGCTACTCCGTCTCAAAACCACAGCCTTCTCTGACTTCACCATTACATAGCATGTCACACCAACACACAAACAGACTCCTTAAATGGGCATGCATGTCTCAGAACTCAATATGGTACACATGAGTTCCCCAGGAGATCTTGTTCTCATGCAGATTCTGGGTTGGAGGACTTGGGTGGGCCTGAGATCCTGCTCCTTGGTGGTGTCCATGTTGCTGGTGGGTGACCAGAGGTGCTAACCTTCACTTCCAGGCAAGAGGATGGCTTTATGCTCATGTAACTCTCCCTTTCTCTTCCCTGTTTTAGAGAAATTCCCAGCCCAGGCAGTACCATATGCAGGATATACTCTAAGTTAAATTTTTTTGAAAAAGGAATAAGACAAGGAACATCATGAGACACAACCCCCAAACAACTGGGGAGCAAACAGAGCTTTACCATCTATTATGTTCTGTTCTCTGACAGCTGTTTCCATTTCATTCCTTTACATATTTTTGTATGCTTTATTTTGTCATAATTTATTCCTTCAACCATTTTTTTTGAGGGTCTACTATGTCTGAGGCTGTAAACTACTCTCAGGGAATAAAAAATAAAATAAATGATATCATTTTCCACCATCAACAAGCTTACAACCCGACAGAGCAGGAACCAAGTAAGCAGAGAAATTCAGTGAAGTGTGATATTTTACTGTGCCTAAAATGCACTTCTCACTGCTCCTTTTCCCACCCGCCAAATCCTTCTTGTCCCATGCATACTTTATACCTTAACAAGACTAAATGGTACTCTGAAATACTAGAGATCATCACTGTGATCCCTAGAAATGTTGCATTATCAATGATCCAATTTCTATGCATTATCAAAAATGTGGAACAGTGATTATTATCATGGAAGGGATCATGGTTGTGAGCTTGATCTTTTTCTGATTCCTAAGGACTGAAAATTCCACCAACAGATATGACTGTAAAAAAATAGTATGAAACCTAAAACTCACTCAAAAAACATGATCAGTGAAATACCTCACAACTGTGCAGTACAGCTAAAAATGCAAATTCTAAGGCAGCATGGTTGGTGAGTGACTTCCATCCTCAATGCCCTTCCCAGTTCTCAAAAGAAGATTCCTGCAGGGTGGGAAGCAGGCTCTGGGATGGAGGCAGGCAGCTCCACCTTGGGAAGAGCAAAGGCAGAAAGAACTGCCAACCCAGTGCCAATGGAGTAGGATGATGAAATTTGTATTTACTACCTAGAAAATCCTGGAATCTCTTGCTCTTCTAGATGTTTCCAGCAGCCTCAACACACCCATTGCTATCTCACCTTCCACTAGTTAGTGCTGAATGGAACTAGGACAAGGACCATTACAGCTCATGCAGACACACCTGAGATGTACAGACTGCACACATGGTTCCTCTAACCCTATAGTGACGAAACTCCATGCTCTGTGCACCTGGAGTTTCCTGGGTTTGATTCCAGGGAGCCTTTAGCCTCTGCTGATGGCATTTCTCTTTCTGCCTCATCAACCCAGGGCTCATTCCTTTTATTTCCTTTTCACCTATGTTATAATAAAACGCCCAAGGCCACTCTCTAAAGTGGCTTGATCCGTGCTGATTCCTGATCAAGGCAGCTCAGCAGCAATCTACTAATGCAAATGTATTTCCTCACTAGCTTATTTTAAATCGTAATAAAATATAAAACATAGTGTTTATAATGCGTCAGACATTATCCTAAGTGTCTTCAGGAATTGACTTGTTTAATCCTCTTAGCAACCTTATGAACTATTTACTATTATCATTTCCCTATTACAAATGATGAACTTGAGGCAGGGAGAGGTTAAACTACTTACCCAAGGTCACACAGAAGGTGACAGAGCTAGGAATTGAACCTGGGTGGAGCTGCTGCAGAGTTCATACTTTATACATGAGCTTGGGCCCTTAAATCAGACAAGTCTTAAGACAAAATTCCTGTTAAGAATAGCAAATATTTTATTGAGTATTACTGAGGCTTGATGAATGTTACAAGGTTATAGAATTTAATCTTCGTAATTGTTATGATTTAGATATGAGGTATCCCCCAAAAGTTCATGTGTGAGACAATGCAAGAATTTCAGAGGCAAAATGATTATAAGAGTTGTGACCTAGTTACTGGATTAATCTGTGGGTGTAGGGTGAGGCTGGAGAGGCGGGTTGCTGGGGACATGTCTTTGAGAGTTATGTTTCATCCCTGGTGAGAGGAGCTCTATTTTGCTTCCTGATTGCCATATCCTGAGCTGCTTTCCTTTTCCACACCCTCCTGCCATGATGCTCTCCCTCATCTTGGGCCCAGAACTGTGGAGCAGGGCAACGATGAACTGAACCTCTGAAACAGTGAGCCAAAGTAAACTTTTCCTCCTCTAATTGTTCTTGTCATGTCTTTTGGTCACAGGGACACAAAGCTGACTAACACAATAAAAACACAATAATCTTGAGCAAGATACTGTTACTCTCCCCTTTTTCATATACAAATACTGAGTTTTAATATTAGTTTCAAAGATGTCCAGAATTATTCCACTTGTATAGAACCACAGAGGCTAAAAAACTATCTAATTTTCAGAATCTCAGTTACGGTTGTGTAACCTACTATAATATAGATTGTTGGTTGTGACCCTTGTTAGTAGTAAGATATTTGGCATTTTATAAAACTTTTTCTTCTGTTCTCTTCATCTGAAAACAGGATTATCATTATCTCACTCATAGCCAGGTAATAGGGAAAGAAGAAACTGCTATACACCTAACAAATAAAGATACTTATTCAAAATTTAATGAATAAAGATAAACTTAGCAAATAAAGATTTCCTTAAAAATAGCAAATAAAGATAGTCTTAATGTTTTACTTCCCCAACAGAATGGGACCCTTATGCTCTTTTGAATAGAAACTGATTTCTTTTCTTCTTAAATATACAGCCTGGTCTTCTTTCAGATAGATAACTTATCTTATTTGTAGACACGTTCTTCATTCATTTAAAATATGGAATTGCTTTCTGATGTTTATCATCAATTCTATGTTATCTGAATTTTTTGTAAGTTCAAAAGTCCCCCTTTCCAGCAGATCCCCAAATAAATTTTGGAACAGGTGTGTTTTGGAGATTTTAAGTTTTACTCATTATAAAAGTGATTCCTTCCTTAAAAATCATTGTGTTAACTGAAGTGTGATAGCCTTCTGCTTTTGATTGGTGGTCCATCTTCCTCATTTCTTCCTGGATAGAGAGTTTATATAAAACAAAAAAATCTAAATTCTGAGTCTGTAGGCTTGTTTCCACAATTGTTAAGAAAATTAAATGTAATCATATCGGAAAACCATTTCCACTTTGTGAGTTTTCAGTATTAGCTCGCTAGTGTTCGTATTAGTAATAATAATAGTAGTAACAGTATTCCTGATATTAGTAATGTTAACTTGTCACTGATCAGATTGTAGCACTAATGACCAAACTCTTAAAAAGAGAAAGACTGAGATTCCAAGAAGTAGAATAAGCTGCTCACAGTCCAGAGAGAAGATACGGACACAGCCAGCTTAAACATGGATGAATGATGAATAGGAAACTGCCCCCAACTTTCCACGTATTAAATAATGAATTCTAATAGAAGAACTTTTAACCATTGCCTGCATAATGACATCCTCAACAATATAGTTAATTGCAAAACAACTTCTATGTGTTTGCACATAGCTGTTCATCCAAATGGTGAGGTTGATGCTCTATCTTTTCATTTTAAGTCCTTGTCCTTAGAATAGGTGACTTCATTCATTAGTGGAGCATGTCATTCCCAAACCTGTTTCAGGCACTGAGCTAAGGAATGGAAATTAAAAAAGATGAATAAGTCACTCTCACACAAAGAAACTAACATCATCAGTGTTTGTTTCAGATGATCTGTTTCTCAGTCTCCATTTCTTCTTATTGCCATCCTCTTAAAAGTAGCTCCCAGCACTTAGAACAACAGACCCACTCCATTCTCTTATTTATCCAGTCATTCATTCAGTAAATAATTATGGAGAGTTCATTGTATGCTACGGGATAAAGAGAAGAAGGAAATAGACATGACTCCTCCCTCTCATCATATTCCTTAAAATTTCTGATAGAATTGACAAATTAAAAGCAAATATAGAAGTAAAAGAATTATGGACCTCAACAAACACTATGAAACATAGATTAGAGAGATAATAATGAGAGGACCATTTTTAAAGATGGCTCGTAAAGGCCTTTGGAGGAAGAGACGTTTATTGTAGAATCTGGAAGATGAGAAGAAAGTAGCCATGTGAAGGGTGTAAAATAATTTCAGTAAAACAGCAGAGCATAAATAGCTAAAGAGAGGGTATTTTCTGAGCAGAAAAGGACATGATCTGATTTGGGTTTTAAGAATATGGTTTTGGCTTCTGTGGTAGATAAGTTAGAGAGCACCAGGAATTAAAACCAGGAACCACTGCATAGTTAGCAGCTGGTCTTGATAGGGTTAGATGGTGGCCATGGAGTGGGAAAAGAGGTGGAAGACGAAAAAGATTTCAGGAAGTACAGGTAGAACTTGCTGATGAACTGAAGACAGCAGGACAGTAAAATTAGTAATCCAGAAAGATTTTCAAATTTCCAGTTTGAGAAGTTGGATGGTCATTGCTGTCACTGAGTGGGATGGGGAGTCCTGGATGTCGAGAGGCAGGTTTTGTGGGGAGAATATAGGGTTGAATACAAAGGGAGAAAACATCTTACGATTATCCCTTATACAAATCTCCAAGGTCAAAGTCGAGTGTCCTTTGGGATATGTGGATGCTTACACACAACAAGGGAGGATAGGGAGGGAAGAATAGAATTCATAGAACTAGGCAAAGCAGAATGAAGGGAAGGGAGGGAGGATGGGAATAGAAAAGACAGCTGAATGAATTGGACATCACTTTCCTATGCTCATATATGAGTACAGGACCAGTGAGTCTCCACATCATGTACAACCACAAGAATGGGATCCTAATGAGAATAAGTTATACTCCATGTAGGTACAATATGTCAAAATACACTCTACTGTCATACATTATCTTAAAACAATAAATAAAATTATATATTCACAGAACATTCTTATATTCATAGAATAGTCATTGGTTTTCTAATAAAATACTATTTTGAGCAAGAAAAAAAAAGTATTCCTTATGTTCATAATTTAGAAACCCTTTCTCACATATATAGAGTGGAAATAGAAGGGTCTCTGAAAGAATATTCTGACCTCTTTAACAAGTTAAGAGGCTTCTGCATAAGAGCAATGAGTCTTTGGTGGGCCCAGATTACGTCGTCACAGAATATCTGGTTAGCACGGTACTGATTCCAAACATGCATCTGATGCTTCAATCTGCTGGGCTATAATCCATCAAGGAATCACACAGACTGGTTGAAAAGCCACGGTTGGAGAGGGTGCAAATAATAACAGCATCTGATTCTTATATATGTCAGACATTCATGTAAGGAGTTAATGAAAACAAGATTTACTTCTCAAGCATTTCTTCAAATAGTTAGCAGTGTGTTTCCCGGTCTATTAATTCATTAATTTCAACTTTGGGGGCTCCCTCCAGAAAAGCAAAACAGAAGCAAATCTTGGGCCCTAGGAGGGCCATGGGAGGGCCTGTAGGGTTAAGTTCTTGGTTTTCTTTCTAGGTCACTCACCACTTTAGTGTTGTGGACTTTTTTCTCAGTGAACAGTGCTAAGGTTGGATGAGACAACCTTTGAATGCTTTTATAATTCTAAGTTCTCCACAGTTCCAGGATTTATATCTTCACCTTAACATGGTCAGAAGAATATGCATAAACTACAAAAGAATAAATCTGGTAAAGGACTAAAATGATCCAATCCTGCATTCCTTATGTTTGGAATTTATATTTAAGCAATAAATAAAATCCTTAAAGAACAGAAGTGCTCTTCATTTTTGTACTATTTTAAAATCTAGGGGCTTAATCCAGGCTGGATATATTGTCCGCTATTATATCAAGTATTTATTTTTCAGAAATTTGTGTGCTTAAAAACTTCTAGAGTTCTAAGAAACTACAGATAAAAAAAAAAAAATGTATACTTTCCACACTTCTAACAAATGCCATGTGCCAGTTCAGTGTTATCAGGGGAGAAGCATTGAGGGAGAAGGGAGAGGATGGAAACTAGGTCAAGATGTCACAGAGTGAAGTAAGAGAAACAAGTGTTCTTCTGACCCACCCCTCCACTCCATCTCCTGCTTCAGCAAAAACAAAGGAAGCATGATAAGTGGAACCTGTGAAGAGACCCCAGAGTCTGGAAACAGCTTAACACGGAGCCCCTGGCTAATCCCATGAGTTAAGCCATTAAGGAGGAATCTTAAAGATGACATAGAGTAACGCCACAAGACCCTCTCTCCACATACCACCCCCGGTATGTGAGGACATAGGAAACTTACTTTCAACCTCAGGTCTCCTCCACCTAGGAACAGAGTTCAGCTGAGCCTAAGGTGACTCTTTACGCCATGGGTCAGTGGAATGGCGCTATAGCAGTAACGGAGCAGGTGCCCTCTCCCGCTTTACTGCTAGGGCACTAGAGACCCAACCCTTGCAACGTCACCTCAGGTGCCCAGTGACACTTATGCCCTTCGTCCTGATTATTCTATTTTTTTTTTTTTTTTTGCAGTACCGGGGATCGAACTCAGGGCCTTGTGCTTGTGAGGCAAGCATTCTACCAGTCTATTTTTATTCATAATTATTTTGCAATTGATACTAACAACCTCTCAAGTCTGCAGCTTGAATTGGTGTTCTCCCCTCTGCGGGGGGGGGGGGGGGGGGGGAGTTGACAGCTGTCCTTTCTGGTAGGCCTGCCTTTTTACGCTCCTACCAGTTGAACTGGATGTTTTCAAGGAGGCGGTTGTATTGGATCCTGTGCTATTTCATGCCACTTGTGTTATTGTACTGATTATAATACAAGTTCTAATTAAATATTCCATAATCTTTGGAATCGTAGTGCAACAAGAAATAGAATTGTTTCTGGGAAAACAAAGTTGTATGCTTTGGAATGATTCAATAAAGTGAAGTTGCTAAATATAAAGACACAGAATTAGGAATGAGCGAGACAAGTGGAAGGACTTTGGGGGGAAAAAATCAGTTAACTAAGAGGACTCCACATTCTGATCACTTTGAAAATGTCTCTAAGTTCTTCCTTCATTTTAAGGAAACCCAAACTTAACATTGCAAAAGTGCCACAATGTGAAAAGATTTTGATCAGAGATCCACATATTGGTGAATGAATGTGTATTTATTAAGGTAAAATGAAATGATTAAAGTATCTTTTGTTATAATTTCCTTCTTCAGTTGACTTTTTCAATTAACCAACTAATGACTATGTTGGATAGGGGAATAACTTCTATAAAAGTCAATTCCAATTAGTTTGTGAGTAGGAGAGATATAAATCTAAAAATACATAGAAAGGAATCAAAATTAACTAGTCTGTGATTATCAAATCCAATATAATTATCTCAATTTGACTAAATGATCTTGGTAGCAGCTTGATGAGATGGGAATGTGAGGCAGGACATGCTCACCTGCCTTGGGATTACCTTAGAGCAGTGTTGTCCACCTATAGCTTATGCAAGGTCATGCAGCATGTGGAGGCTCAAGATATCACGAGCAGCAGTTCCAGGCATTCTCTGACATTTTTCAGTAGCTTAAGGTGGTAACAGAAGGATCCCAGGGTTTGGAGTCAGCTGGATGCAGTTTTCATGGCCCAACCTCACCCCTGACCATCCTGAGATCTTTAGCCCATTGGAACCTGGGTTTCCTTACTCGTAAAAAAGACCAATACTTCGTCTCTCACAGACCTGCAGAGGCAATTAAACATAATAAACTATATGCAAGTATCTAACATGAGAGCAGTCTTCACTCAACAAAAGAGCCCTTTTCTCTTTCTTCCAAATGCAAAAAAAAATAACATTTGGGTCTTTGAATAGATACACAAATATACAGGTCACCACTCTCTCCCTCTTGCTGTCTATGTTATTTTAACACCGGTGCTTGTATTTGTTTATTCTCTGCACATAAGCATTACTCTAAAGAAATGTATCCATTATTGATCTTTTTGTACATCACAGTATTTAGAATTCTTGAGTCTTTAGAATGGCACAAATATATCTTTTGATAACTTTTGATTCACTCATATAATGCTGAAGAGACTCTTGGCTTATCAACCAGCTCAGAAAAGAAATGGTAAATGTCCCCTGTTCTTATTCTTTAAGTCTACATGGATAGATGTGGTAAACGGAGGCGCGAGTATTCATTTGGGGCTTAGATTCAGCCTAATTACTGGGCAATAATAGTTGAGTGTCCTGATATTTAAATTGCTACAAATTCCATATTAATCCATCCCTTTAAAATGAGTCTGGAATCGCTTAAGCGGAGAATCTGTGTTTGTTAAGGCTCACGGACAGGACATCTCAAAGCACACTGTGCGGAACTGCAGTGGTAAATCTAGGCCAGTATACTGCTCCAAGTAGTTGACAAATTCCACTGTTGCTTGCTTTTTTTTTTTTTTTTCCTTCTATGAAGTTTAAAATAAACAATTAACCTATTTCCAACACAGTGTTTGGTATTGATTTAATTTAGCATGTGTTATTCATCTGCATGCCTCACAACGGTTGCTTAATTGTCTAAATCTTCCCGTGTAGAGTGCTGCCTATGGAATCTCTTCCCACAGAACACTCTTAGCGGAGTGTGGCTTACTATTTCCATAACATCTGTCTTTCCTACTAAAGAGCAGATTAACAATTATGCTTCTTTTAAAGGTGTGTGTGTGTGCATGTGTGTGAGTGTGTGGGTGCGCATGTGTATTTAGGGAGGGATGGGCAAGATAATTTGCTCTCTGGCACACTAGTTTGCAGTCCTATTGCCAGGTCGGAGATTTTTCTTGTACCCATAATGCAGCTGGCAAGGTTGCTCTTCCCTTTTGCCCTATTATGCCACAGAACACCACATTGTTGCCATTGATCATGATTGTCGGCACAAAGAGATTACATACGCAACCGCTCCTCCAGCTACCACTCCCAGTCTCTCTCTCCTTCACACACACACACAAAGACACACATACAAATGTATGCACACATGCACACAAAGCTCCTTTCAATTGTGTTAAGCAGTAAAGCAGAAGGGTTTTTTAAACTAGTATTTTGTTTTGGCAATGGTTGCTGATGTTCGTGTAATACAGTTTTAATCAAATCCCCAAAGCTGAAGACCTTTCAGCATATCTTAGGCGGTACTGTGCAGGGTTTATTCTACTTGAAGTGGCCACCAGGGAGGTACAATTAGCTGTTCCCATGGAGAAGTTTGTTATAGTAATAAATAATAAGTAGCATAGGTAGCGATGGAATCAATTAAAGATATTTTTGACCATCTAATGGTTTATGGGAATACTAAATAATTGACAACAAGTTTTTGACTATGTTTTCCATCTGCATGTCTCCTTGTAACTAAACATTGACCGTGCACATAGGATGGTGTCTGAGGTCACTACTTTTTCTTTCTTAAAGCCACATTGTCAAGGGTATTGTCTGAAAGACGGTGGCAGCCCTTACATAACTGAGCTGATTTTGAGAGGGTTAAAACTCTGCTGTAAATATTTGCTGCAGGCGGAAATCTAACATATGAAGCAGGAGAACAAATTGTGTTATCAGTTTCAAAAACAATCTGTTTCGCCATTCATTTATTTATTTTTTTAACCAGTGTAAAACAGAACAATAGGAGTTGACTGGCTGAGAGGGCTTTGTGCTTTGTCTCTGGGTTCCAACAGCTTTGATGTTAAAATGGAAATTTGGCAAGTGGGGTGTTGGTAAAGTGCTCTAAATGCTTTTGGCATCTTGACAGGGAAAAGAATCAAAATGGTCAAGCTACCTTGGTTCAAAATTGGTGCATGTATGTTCATGAATTGCTTTCTAAATAAAATCTCAGAAGGAAATAGGATGAATGGTTTATTGTGTGTATTCAGGGGTGAATTGATATGCTACACATCACCTACAGCAGGTCAGTGATCCATGAGCTTAGTGAGATTTACATGAAAAGACACATTTGTTCCCTCAAAGTGATTGGATAAGTGACATATGGTCGCAGTGCCAATGTAGGTATCAATGGGAATTAGTTAGATGAAAATTTGGGCTAAATAAAGCTTAAATTGTGATTATCATCATATTGATTAGGAAAAGTAGTTCTATCTGATGATCTATTTTACAAACATTATCATTGCAAAAACTCACTCTGTGGATTGGTTTACCTAAATGCAGAATGCATCCACTCTTTCCTGATGATTCTTATGAACTCAGTATGAGCCACATATTACACAGAAGCAACAGAAACTGTGGGCTGCTGGGGTGTGAAATTTCTAAGGGCATATTAATTATATCTTAGGTCAAATGTGTTTAATGCAATATTACCTTGTCATTTAGTAGGGGTCAACAAACCTACAGATCATAAGCCAAATCTCTCCCACTGCCTATTGTTGTAAATAAAGTTTTATTGAACACAGTGTCATTCATTCATTTATATGTTGTTTATGGCTGCTTTATGCTATGATGACAGGATTGAGGAGTTGCAACAGAGACTGCAGGTACAACCTGAAAAGCTGAAAATATTTACTCTCTGACCCTTTCTAGAAATGTTTCCCTGTCCTGGACTTACAGGATCCCATAATCTAAAGGCTTGAAATGTACTTGTTATTCTCACCATATTCCTTGAAACTCATTCATTCATTCCTATTTTTCAATTCTGAAGATTATAAGTCAAGGAATCTGAGAATGATCAGATGATTAAATGGAACAGTGAAAGAATTCATACTTTTTTTTTCTGACCATGGCTCTTGATGTAGTGTGTCAGAAGTTATTCAACAGAGCGACCCGACCGACTGAGAAACATCCCCTCTTGGAGGAGTTTAGCCGGCTGCCTCAAATCAGTAGCTGAAATCCAGATGACAGGATCACTTGGAAATTTATCAGGATGGTGAAGATCACCAGAGGTAGAAAGTGGAGGTAAAAGTAGGAGCAAAATTAATAAGTGAAAAGTAGATTGGCTCTAGAATTTGGAAGGAGCGAGAAAATGTACATGAATAAAGCAAAAGACTTTAAAGGAATGGCTGGGACTTCTTCTTGGACAATGGCTCTGTGATAGTCATCCTACTGGGGGCGGACAAGTTCTGCATTTCCACAGTAGCTATAGCCTGTAGGAAAATGTGAGCTAGTTCCTTTCTCCTCTATCACATACAGGATGAGCTGCAGAGAGCTAATGAAAAATGATAAGAGTAGGAGACACAGGAGGGTGGTCTTTGCCCTGAGTCAGGAAACCCTTGAACTCCCACCTCCAATGCTACTGGTGTTTCTTTGGAGAATGTGGCCCTGAAGTCTAGAAGGGAACATAATCTAGAACTATCATACTTGACACTTTCCTACATCTCTTCTAACTAGGTAGGAATTCATAAATATGCCTGGATTCAGGGTTCCTCCATGCAAAAAGAGACTCTATTTTATTGATACTGATTTGTAGCAATGATAGTTATCTGATAAAAAGAAAAAAAAAGAAGGAAAAGATTGAGTGGCTCGATATTTACCTTCTTTTGGTGCAAAAAGCTGAGGCCACCTGCTTGTGTCCTCAAACTCACCTTCTCCTTTCCCCCCTCCACTGCAAGATTGTCTCCACTTTAAATTTTTTTTTTTTTAGTTGTAGATGGACACAATACTTATTTATTTATTTTTATGTGGTGCTGAGGATCAAACTCAGTGCCTCATATGTACAAGGCAAGCTCTACCACTTTGCCATAATCCCAGCCCTGTCTTCAGTTTTGCCCAAATGATTATTATTATTTTTTATTTCTTAGCTTCACACCCCTTTCTTCTTCTTTCCTTCACTCCTTTTATTTTTTGTTATTATTCCTTTTTTTTTGAGACCTGTCATAAGCATGTTTTATTTTATGACCCTAGAAGTTCCTGACTTCTGCTTTATTTCTTGGAAATCATTTATTTCTCATTCTACTTCTTCACAGTAAAGACCATGCATTTTCAGCTGCCTGAAATGCCTGTACTCATAATTAGGCTTTGTGTAAACATCAAGGATTTTGTTTTCCTTTTACAAAGGGCTGTTAAATGAGATTTGGGTGGAGATTTTGGCACAGCCCATCTTTATTTTTTTCAAGTTACTTATTAAGAAGAGAGAACCCACACATTTTCTATAACACAAATAATGGTCAGCTCTCCAAAGTCATCTTTCCTACCCAATGGTCTATGAAACTAGTAGAAGAGTCAATAGAATTATTAGTCAAGGAAATCAAAATGAGAAAAACAAAATTGACATTCAAATTTGTTTTACCTTCCTTGTTATCTAAAGGTCTCAGAAAAAAGTAAATGTCTCAGTCATGTGTGTCAAGAAACTCTTTCCAGGTCTTTCCATGAGTTTGGTCCTTCAGGGTGCCATGTTTTCACCTATACTTCCATTGTCTTCCCATCTTCTTTTGGACACTCTTATTAACAGGTCTGTCAAGCATAGATCTGAATTGCCATCTGATTTTGAGACTAAATTACCATCTAACGGTCACTAAATTACCATCTAATGGTCACTGTCAATAAGAAACCCTGACTCCCTGGTTTACTCTTTAATTGTTTCCCATTCTTGCTCTGTGATTCTCTACTCCTGTCCCCTGCCTGCCCCTTGGCTTTATCTCATCTGATTTTCTCTTCAGATAAGAGCCAGCAACATTAATAAAGGAGAATTACTCAAATACATTGTTCTCTTTATGCCTAACTCGGCTTCCTTGTAACCAAAACCCTTTCTCTCACTCTTTTTAGTTATGCTTTAAAGACGGGGTTAGGCATTAACCCCTTTATAAAATATACCTCAATGCTACTTCAGAGAAAATGCATTACTTTTAAGTACCTCATTCATATTTCTTGTGTTTCTTAAATGGCATTGTCCAGCAATTATTTGTTAAATGTCTTTCTACCTAAATAGCAGATTTTAAAACTTTCCTTTATCCCTAGTACTTAATTTAGGAGTGGATATATGGTAGAGATCCCAGGTATGTGTTGAACTGAGCTGATGAATAGGTAAATACTAAGTTATCTGGCTCCTGGGAGATCAGACACAAAGCCTGAACCTGCTAACCAGTGTGGATTAACCTATCATGGACTTTTATAAATCTTGATATAATTTGTCATTAGGTCTATAAGAATTCCTTTTGTTAGATCCTATAACTTTGACTATAGAACTAAGGATATAGGGAGTAAATATTAGGAGATTACAGTGTAATTTTTTAAATGCTTGAACTCCAGATCACCAATATTTTGGAACCATAAGCCATATATATATTTTCACAAATCTTTATTGAGTACTGTATTATTTGGGAAATGTTAATTCCTTAAATAATTCTAAAAGATCAGTACAGTTACTGGATGCAAGGATTGGTCTTCTTGTATCACAGTCTAGTTCTGGCTATTTAGGCTCTGCAGGGACAAAGTTATATACAGTATCTGCAAAGATATATACAGTATCTGCAAAAACACCAAATATACACAAGTCCCTTCACTTGAATGCAAAATCAATTGTAATTCAAGAAATCAAAGCAGTAAGAGGGCTGAGCTTTGTCAGACTGGACCAACTTGTTCTACCTGTTATGGACAAAGGAAGGTCTGAAGTCCCAGGGTACAGGGAGTGGTAGTTTGGGTTGCAAGAAGCATCCTGTGTCTCCCCCTGCTGGTTGGTGGAATAACTAAATGAACAACCCCAGTAGTCCCATTGGCCATGACCTCACAGCTTTGTCCCATCTGGTCACCAGGCTTCTGTGAACTTTTAAAAAGGAAGGTTGATGTAGAGTTCATGTCAGGCTATTTTCTCTCATCCAAGCTTTCTAACTCTGGTTAATTAGCATTCTGCATTTCTTAACAATTCTAACTTCACATCCCATTGAAATAAACCATTAAGAAACCCACTTCTGGCATATTTTAATTCCAGGCTATCACTACATTTTGATTAGATTAAAATTGTTTTAAAAAGGTCGTGTTTGAAAATAATCAGAAGTGTTACCACAAGGGATATCATTTCCTCTAGCCTTCCAAGGATAGTTTTAGCACACCAGTAAATCTGGAAATATGAAAAAAAGCATAGTCCTCATAAAAAGCAATACCAGATAAGGCAAATCCACAGAACATTTGGGGGAAAAAAGGAGAATTACCCCAAATTAATTTATATTATCCCATTACCTTTGTTTGATGATTATATATCAGATAGGCTCAAATTCCAAAGGAATTGGAAAATGCTTTTATTGTGTGTATTCATAACAAGAGCTGAGAACAGCCAAGAGCCTACAAAGAAGATATTGTATGATAGATATGGTTAGATATGAGAACAAGAAATGAAGCACTAGGAAGTCAGGGCAATAGAGAGCAAAGAAAAGCAACATCGGAGTGTGACCATTTAGTAACAGGGAAGAAGGCAGAGTTCCATGATGTGGAGCATGTAGGGAATTAGGGGGTGGGGGGAGGGGGGGTGGGGGAAACTGGTGAAGTTTCTCACTCGATTGCATCTGTTCCTTCAGCAAAATGAGAGTGAGAACAAAGTAGGAACTGAAGAGAGGAAAAAGTACAAAATGGTCACCTGGGAAAGCAGGAGAGGGAATGGACTGGGGAAATGGTGTGTGATTGGCCACATGAAGGGCTCTCTGTGGAGAGTGAGCAGGAATTTAAAGCGAGGCGAGTCAGCAGTCTTGTGTTTATTTCTAGCTTCATTTAGCTCCACGGGTGCAGGTGAGGATAAGAGCAGAGTTGGATTTGACCAGAGTTGCATTTTTCAAGTGAGTAAGCTGAACAGAAAGCCAAGCAGATGAGGACATAGGCAAAGAAACGATCATCATGATGGACTGCAGAACTTCAGCTGGCTAGGAAGTGAACCGGGCTGGGAAGAGTTAAAAGGCTGTTTCCGAGGGAGTGTTCATGGGTTGCAGATGCCAGTGTTGAATCGGGCTGTCCCATCGTAGAAACTGGAAAGACTGAAGATGGTGAACAGAGAAGGGAGATTCAGGAAGAGGTTTCAGCTGTGGGGAGCAAAAGCTAAGCATGATTGCAGACAGGGAGGAGAGTTCCCTCAACTCTTCAGGCAACTGAACAAGCAGAGTTTGGGACTCATTTGCATGGATATAGAAATCACTGAAACTTAAGATAGGAGTAACTTTGTAGAAGATGACACAGTGTCAGGAAGTAAAACCTTGACACAATTAGAAAGGGATGGGCACTAGGCGGGGGAGGTGGGGAGGGTGGGGAGTGTAATCCAATATCAAGGGATTGGGAGGGGGATTGTTGGCACAGGAAAGGAGAGTGGCCTGGTAACAGGGTTAAAGAGAATGCCTGCCTCACACCCAACCCGGTGGTATATAGAGGTGGGTAAGAAAAGATTGTGAGAGAAACGGTGTCCTCAGGACACAGCCTGGTTTCAATTCATAAAACCAGATACAGGAGAAGAGGTTGAGGATGTTAGAGATTTTCACGAAGTCCAATGATGAGTTCCAAGGGGCTCTAACTGGAAAGGTTAAGGCCATCAAGAGAAGTGAGAGTTGTGTTCAGAAAAGGTTTTACACAGAGCTGGATGCAGATTGGAGTGTGGGGCTCGAGGGCCCACAGTTCAGCTTGAACTTTAGATAAATGATGAGCCTCGTTCTTCTTTGTACCTCCCCCCCTCCAACCATCACCGACCTCCTCCTTCATTCCAGTGTCTTGGCAACCACTAATCTGTTCTTCTTCTCTGTAGTTTTGTCAGTTTGAGAATATTGTATGAACAGCATTGTGCACTATGCAACCATTTTTGACTGACATTTTTCACTCACCATGGTGTACTGAAGTCCATTCAAGTTGTTGCCGGTATCAATCATCCATTCTCCTTTATTGCTGAAGTACATTCCTTTGTATGAAAAGCCAATGTGTGTCCAACCATTTGCTCCTCTAAGGACATTTGAGTTACTTTGAGTTTTTGCTGTATCCATAGATCTGCCCTGAACATTTCACATACAAGATTGCTACTCTGTTTTTAAAATTAGTTTTATCCTGTTCCTTTAAATCGTACACTTGATATTCTTGTGGTATTCTTTTACCTAACTCAGAATATATAAATCCCTAATTATTAAAACTGTAAAAAACCCCATTCATTCATGGAAATCACACAGGGACACAGTGTATAGAATGAAACACACACACACACACAGCACTATGGATGACTCTTGCAAACATAATGTTGACTGAATAAAGTCTGTCACAGAAGTTTGACTCCTTTTACTTAAAACACAAACAGCAAAGTTAACCAATATGGTCAGAAGCTTAGAGAGAGGTTATCCTTGAGGAGAGATTCTCACTGGCTGGGTTGCTGGCAAGGTGATCAGGTTGATGGCTTCCTTGGTCTGCTAAATGGGTGAAATGGGTAGAGCTGTACCTGCACCAGAGACGCACTTTTCTGAGTAGATATAGACTCCCAGAAAGCAGTTTTAAAAAGGAACTTTAGCATATGATTCAAGGGTTTCTCTAGCATGCTCCTTTGCTTTATTGCTCATAGTAGGCATGAGTCCCCAATTCCATTTCAGTTTCAATCACAGATAACATTTATTTGGGATGATCTCATAGAAAAGGGGAGAGAAGTATTTCAAGTTAGGTGGTTTGAACAAACTCTCACTAATTTACTTATAGTGGTAGCATTGATTTCATCTGTAATCCTTTTTTTTCTCTTCCTGTAATTCATCTCACTGTCAACACCCAACCTGAGAACAATGGAATGGGTAAGTAGAATTTTTATTTATTAAAAGGGCAACATCTTAGAAATGAAATTACAATTTAGTTGGGATAAATTGTCTTATAACTTCATTTTTTTTACATTAAAGCTATAATTGAGGGGCATTATATGCTGTTTATCACTGCAATGAAAATGCAGTCAGAATGAACTTCTTGAGGCTGTTAAACTGCCTCTTATTAGCATTGAAACTATACTCACAGCCCATTATCTTGGGCTATATTTTTTGGTATAAGGGAATTGCTATCAAAGTGTACTTAATCTGAAAGGAATTGGATTATAATTGGAGTCTTTGTGAAAGGGGAATTAAAATTATTTGGTATTGTGGTAAGGTAACAATGTGCTGTTAGAATATTAAAGGAACGTGGTGTGGCATTGGAAGGGCACATTGCCTATTATCACTTGACGTCAAGTGGTTCTCCGAGGTTTTATTCCTAATCAATCTGGGTAGCCAGAGAGAGAAAATATTTATCAATTCATCTTAGGGAGCTGGGTTTTCACAGAGCATTGGAAAGTTTCCCTCACGTTCCGTCATCCATCCATAGACATCACTTGGTGTTTCTCTACAGGGAGTGTTAGAACCTATGTACTTGTGGAAACAGAATGGAGATGAGGAGAGGAGGAGCAGGGGTCCAGAGGGCCGAAGGAAGGGAGGGAAAGGGCAGGAGCGGGGAAAACCGCCTACAGGATGCTGTATGTGTGTATGAACATACCACAGTGAATTCCACTTTTATGTATAATTACAATGCACTAAAGAAAAAAAAGAAGCTCTATATACCTTTTAAAAAGTAGAAGGAAGACCAGAAGAATAGGGGTAGGGATGAGCAGAGGGAAGAGGTAAGTACTAGGGAATGAAATGGAGGAAATTAGGTTACGTGCACCTATGACTATGTTACAACGAATTCCACTAATATGTATAATTATAATGTACTGATAAAAGCATGCTAAGAGGAATTTTTGTGTTTGCAACATAGTAGGCATTTCATAAAGGTGAGGTAAATTAAATCATATTGCCAACAGATCTAAGTAAAGAGGAGCTGAATATTCCTTCTAATTGATTATTTTAAAGGGAGCAAAGTAAAGGGTGTGGGATTATTATTGTCATTTCTATACTATGATATGCCAATATAATTGCTGCCCAATATGCCTGTTGACTAAAAGCAAAGAAAAAATAGACATGGTCACATGATCTAGATCAGAGGTTGACAACTGTAGCCAAATTGTAAGTATTTTTAGCTTTACAGGTCATATAGTATGTCACAACTATGTCACTGTAGTATGAAAACACTGGTAGCATGCAAACAGAAGGACCTAACTGTTTCCCAGTATAACTACAAAAAACAGACCGCAGGCAGGATTTAGCCTGCTGACCATAGTTTGCAAAACCCAAACTAGGTGATTGCCTGCTAACTTCATGATTATAAACAGGAAAGCAAACCTGTGCACTGGAATTTCATGACTGTAAAGGTCGTAAGTTGGCCATCCAGATGCAAAATATGACCTTATTTGTTATAATGATAATTATGTTATTAAAATATAAGGTAATTTTAATATAACTGTTTTAATTATAATATACTTATAACACTTATTGCTATCATTAAAAACAAATAGCACTTTATTCTTTTCTCTTTGGAGACACTGAAATACAGCATACCCTACTCTTAAGTAGAAATATAAAAAGCAACTCAGTAGAATTTCTAACAAAGAAAGAATTTGAAAGTCCATTTTTAACCCCGCTCCTTCTCCTTTCCTAATAGAATATGCAGCACGTGTGCATACGCACGTGTGTGTGCGCGTGCGTGTGAAGCTGTGATCCTCACGCATGATCCCAGCTGGAGCATTCCTCCACTCTCCATTGCTTTTCCGAAGCCTTTAAAGAAGGCAGCCTGAGAGTGGGTTGGCCCCTCTCCTGATTTATGAGTAATTTGTTGCATTGCTGAAACAGCAGTCACGACAGGATCCTGCCTACGCTTTGAAGCATTGGATAAATCCAGAAACAACTAGGGCGACTTCTTCCACCAGAGAGGGATATTTGAGGTATCACTGCTGACTGGCCAGCTAGAGTTGAAAGTTCACTCCGAATTAAGCCATGAAGGGTTTACTGGCACCACCAGTTTTGGAATGGCACAAAGTCACCCTGTGGCTGATCATTTGACCTGTCCAAGTGCCAGTTTCCTTATTTGCAAAACTGCAATTGCATCCCCACCTCCCAGGGTTGGCGGGAGCATTGCATGCAAAGGAGTAGAAGTGCTTGGCACCCTCCGCCGAGAGCCCTCTTACTCCTCACGTGTTCCCCCTCGTTCCCCCGTGGCTGTCACTGCTTCTTTTGTTTATGACGAGTACTGGGTAAATTGCAGGAAGTGATAAACAATCACCGACTTATGTTCCTACCTCCTGATTTGTATTCCCTTAGAAATCTGACAGACTGACACCAGAATCCCAAACTTGAACGATGTTCCCAGGGCAGCAGTACCAGTGCATTTCCTGATACTTATATTTCCAGTATTTTTTTTTTTTTTTTGACATTTAACACCATTAGAACATACAGCAGAATCCAAGTACAGTTTCTCTGAGGTAAAAGTGTGAGTGTTTTTTTTTTTTTTTCTTTGATATCTCAGTGTGTGGAATAACCTTTAGATGCAAAGTTAGCACAGCAAACATTGACATGATGCAGGCGGCTCGGAGCACAGTTCCTAAAAATAAATATAAGAAGTTCATATGCTGTTAAAAAAAAAAAGTTAAGAATTTAAATGAAAAAATAAAATAGCTTTGAGGTTTACAGACTCATGAATCCCACTATTGTCTTTGATCTCATGAATGCGATCGATCAGAAGATACTAAATATAGTTGTGCCAAATATATAAATGTATACATGTACATAAAATTGTTTAAACCTATCAATTTACTTTTCAGCCTATTGTTTTCAAAGTTTTCCTGCTGCTGTGAAGTTTAGAGATTTCCACTGGGGTCTCAATTCATTTGACTACGTAAAGCTATATACTTTTGGAATTCAAAGTTCTGGAAAGGAGTCCAGAAGTTGTTTTTTTAGGGCAAATTGATTGACATTTTAGCTCCTTAGCTGTTGTCTTTGTAGGATTGTTCGGATGTCTTTTAAGGATGATGTAGAAGTCTAATGTTCCTGCAGGATGACACTCACCCTCACCCTAGTCTCCACTGGTCCTTGGAGGAAGCACTAAACCCAAGATTCTTCCTTGAAGATGAGGTCTTTTGCCAGGATGCTCCCTGGTCCTTCAAGCACATTATCTTTTGGCATCCATTTCTTTTCTCTAAAGGTAATAATATTTCCAAGGCCTTTGGAAAATCTTCCTTTCCTTTTTTTTTTTTTTAGCCTTGTCCTTTAATGAAATTGACCCTGATTTCATTTTCCCTGGTGAATCCAAATTAGTATAAGCAAACCAGCGTATCCTGCATCGGTGATCACAGTGATTGACTAAACGACATTCACATGGTCACTGATGCAGTTTGAGTCACGTGTCCTTTGCTTGAGCCATCAGGGTGTATATGAGGACTTTGACTTAAGTGTTCAGATAAAGACTTCCTCTTTCATGTTGAACATGAAGGCAGATGCAAGTATCCTTGGAAGCTTCTGGCAGTCATTTTTAGAGTTAGGTGTGAATGTAACTAGGCTCCTGGTGGCTTTTCAGAGAAATGGGTTCACACTTTGCTTGAAGGCAGTGCTACCTCTGTACTATAGTTACACAAGCAAATAAATTCATTTCAGTACTTAAATCTATATGCATATCTCTTTTTTTGTTAGCCCAAAATAATCTAAACCAATGTCCATAGACTCCTTGGATATACCCATATGTGTCTGAATATGAGTGTGAATATGGAATAAACTCAAATGAGACTCTAATTGCATAATGAAGTTTAGTACAATATTAAACTTAAAATTAGCATACCATAGTGACAGAGCCACATTAGTGTTTATAGCAGCTCAACTTCATGATAACTAAACTATGGAACCTACTTATGTGTCCTTTAACAGATGAATGGATAGAGAAAATGTGGTATATATACACAATGGAATATTATTCAGCCTTAAAGAAGAATTAAATGATGGCATTTGCCAGTAAATGAATGGAGCTAGAGAATATCTTGCTAAGCAAAATAAGGCAATCCCAAAAATTCAAAGGTCGAATGTTTTCTCTGATATGCGGATGCTAATTCACAATGGGGGAAAGCTAGGGAAGAGTAGAATGACTTTGGGTTAGGTAGAGGGGAGTGAAGGGAGGGGAGGGGGTCTGGGGGAAGGAAGGACTGTAGAATGAATCTGACATTATTACCCTGTGTACACATATGACTACACAACCCATGTGACTCTACATCATGTACAACCAGAAGAATGAGAAGTTATATTCCACTTATGTATGATATGTCAAAATGTATTCTACTGTCATGTATAACTAATGAGAACAAATAATAATAATAACAAAAAGCTATACAAGCTGGGTGTGAAGGCACATACCTGTAACTTCAGTAACACAGGAATTTGTGGCAAGAGGTTTGAGGCCAGTCTCTGAAACTTAGCAAGTCCCTGTCTTGAAATAAAGAATAAAAAGATCTTGAGATATAACTGAGTGGTAGAGCACCTCTGGGTTCAACCCCTAATACCATAGAAAGAAAGAAAGAAAGAAAGAAAAAAGCTATATTGACTTTAGGTTGCTACTCCTATACCCTCCCATTCCATCCAACTTCCTAAATTTTTTCCCTTCTCTCTCTTGAATTTCACTACTTTCTTATTACCTATCAACCCCCTATTCAATTCCACCATCTATCCTATTTTTGATAATAAGGCTATCATTTATTTAACATTTATTAAAGTATATATTACACCATTTGATTTATAAGGAGACCTAATCTATAACAATCCTATTATTACAGTGTCATTATTCTTGTTTTAAGATGAGGAGCCTGAGACTTAGGAGGACCAATGACTTGTGCAGGGTCACACACCAGTAAGTGGTGCAAACAGGATTCAAGTTGAGGCTTTCCAGAACCAGAATTTGTGCCTGATCACTGTGTTAAACGAAAGCTTATGGGCATGTTCTTGGGACATAAAGCAAATTGTTGTGGCCTTTCATGTTATTCAGTTAACAAATATTTATTGAGTGTCTACTATGTGCCAGATACTTTGTTGGATGCCTACAACTGTAAACTAGCTAGGCACAGATTCTGCCTTCCTGGAGCTTAAGGTCTAGTGGGGAACACTTATGAGACAAAATGCAATTATCAACCCAGTGTGGTAAGAGGTGCCAAAGTGGGACTGCAAAGTAATATATAAATTGTCACCCAAGCTATCTCATGGTATCAGGGGAAACTTTCAGGATAAAGATAAACCTATACCATGACTCTGTAGGCCTTGGCCAGGTGTCAGGTACTTAAATAGATGGAGTTGGAAGTATTTTAGAGAGAGGGAATAATGTGCACAAAAGTCTGGCAGTGAATGGTGGGTTCAGAGAACTCAAAAGAACTTGGTAGCAGAAAAAGTCAACAAAGAGAGACTGGATAGGTAATCAGGAGTCAAGATACAGAATTCGGTCTTCACTTTAAGAATGATAATGAGAATTGAACATTCATGTACGTGTCTTGATCAGAACTGCTCTTTAGAAAAATGACTTTGACCGTTTGCAAAATGGATTAGGGAAAGCAAGACAGGGAACTGTGAGACTGGATAGGGGACTATGTAATAATATGGGTGAAAGCTGGAGTGGTCTTCAAAGGAGGTAGGAATGCAGAGAGACAGAGAGAGAGAGAGAGAGAGAGAGAGAGAGAGAGAGAGAGAGAGAGAGAGAGAGAGAGAGAGAGAGAGAGACTGGATGAATGTAAGACCTCTTTAGAAAATGGAATTGGTGAGAAATGAGATTGATCAAATTATGTTATGTGCAGGAACAAATATGGTGTAATATTTGTATTATTATTTGTTATGTATAATTATAGTACACCAATTAAAAAATGGACTTGGCCTGATTTGGTGAGACTGCCACATGTCTAGGATCCGGGAGAAGAGCGAGTGGGGTTGGAGGGAAGGGGAGATTGAGTTGTCCCCTTATCATATCAGTGGTTTCTAAACTTAGATGTTATGGACCCCTCTTGATTTAACTTTTTCTTCTGCTCTTTTCTCCCACGATGGAAACCATATTGTTGAATGAGGTTAAATGCATTCTCTTTCTCAGCAAACAAAAATTTAGAAGAGCTGCTATCATCCAGTACATATGAACCCACTATAGTAAGGTATCAGTAGTTCTTCTAGACCAAAAGCCCAGTATTCCCCAATTAAACATATTTTTTCTTAGACAGATTTTTAGAACAAACAAAACAAACAACCTGATGGTGCTTGAAGGTTTAAATGAATTTGGGAAGTGAACAATAGATTGCATGTGGGTGCTCCAATAACTATGCAATAGGGAAAAAGGTTTAAGCCAACACTTCTATGCCAGTCATTTTCTTGGGCTTTTAAGCAAATTATCAACAAACCTTAATAAGGAGCTCACATAGGAGAAATTCTCTGATGAACCTAAATAATAGTAGGAAAACAATGGACCTTTTTGAAGATAATTCCAGAGTTAGCCTGCAAAACATCCCTGCAGCCAATATTTGTGTGCAGTGTCTCCCCACCCCCACCTCATGCCATCTTTACGTTCTCCTCGGGATTCTCAATGTTAGATAGGAGACATGCTGGAGCATGCGCAGTCAATGGTCTCCAACGTGGTCTCTGGAAAAATGAAAAGACAGACCAGTAAGAGACAGGATAATAAATCTATGACAAGGTTACTGACCGGTGGTGTTTTCTGAGCTCTGGGATTGTTAACAAATAGTTACCTTCTTAACTACTCTCATCTGGTTTTGATTTTTTTTCTCTTCAGTTCTCATTTTGTCATATACCATATATTATGATAATCACAGAAAATTACTTTATTGGCTCCCTGTTTCAAGTCACTTTGGGCTACTATAAGAAAATATCTTAGGCTGGGTAATTATAAACAGCACAAATTTATTCTGGAGGTCAGGAATTCCCAGATCAAGGCACCAACTGATTCTATGTCTGATGAGGATTTGTTCTCTACTTTAAAGACTTGCCTTCCACGCGTGGCAAAAAGGTCACAAAAGGTCCCTTGGGCCTCTTATAATGGAATTCATGAAGACAGAGCCCCACAGCCTAATCATCTCTGAAAGACCCTACCTCTTGACACAATTGTCTTGGGGTTGAGTTTCATCATATGAATTAAACAAACATTCAGACCACAGCACCCACTTTTCCATGAGCCCAGTTGAAACTGCAGAATCTCAATACAATGTTTTAGGAGATTGCAAGGCATTTGGTAGAAATTGGTCAATGCAGTGTTTTGAGTTATTGGTGCCTATTTCCCCCATTCTTTTGCCAAGTGAGTTTGTATTTCCCATCACTTCTCTTTTTCTTGATTTTAGGATTGACCATGGAACTTGCTTTGACCAGTAGAGTGCTAGTGGACTAATGCAAACCAAGGCTTAAAATGTGGTTTTGTTGTTATACTTCTGCCTCATCCTAGTGGCCAAAGCAAGTCACAAGAGCCAAGTGGGAAAGACTAGAACATTGCATAGAAAAGAACAGTGTGGGGTGAAGAATTGAGGTCAAGAATAAAATCTGAACAAGACGCGGTGGTGCACACTTGTAATCCCAGCAACTGCAGAGGCTGAGACAGGAGGATCAGGAGTTCAAAACCAGCCTCAGTAACTCAGCAAGACCCTATCTCTAAATAAAATATTTAAAAAGGTCTGGGGATATGGCTCAATGGTTAAGTGCCCCTGGATTCAATCCCTGGTACAAAAAATAAAATCTACTATAACCTTAATCACTGCTTTGTTTTGCTTTCTACTAGGCTATATTTCTATCCCCATTGGTTGGGTTGTCCCAGAAAAGGGTACAGAAAGCAGAGAGAAAAGTCCCATAGTGCAATAGAACTATCAGAAGGCCACCATGACTTACAAGCACAATCAACTGGAGTGATTATTCATACCACAGATTCATTGATTATATGATAAAGATTAATCCTAAGGGCACTACAAACATCTGGGTTTGCTAGACTGGTATGTGTCACTGCCTGAGTAGGAGGTATTTAAATTTGAAGTGTTAAGAATCACCACCCATTAATCAGTCAGCAATAAAGTCAAAGAACCTTTGAAATAAAAAAACTTACAAGCATGAGGAAATATGACTTATATTTTAAGGTTTACATATGTTGTTTTAAAAATGCATCTATATGGTAAGGTGAGTCATGACTCAAGTCGAGGCAAGACAGAGTACTATTTTTGTGAATCAGATACTTAGAAAGAAATGGGAAGAAAACAAATTTCTTGCTGTGGTTTTCATGATCATGAGAGCCATTTCTTCATGTGGGATGAAGGTGGATTATCAAGGTTGGGTCACAGCTTATCCCATTCCATGAGATGTTCTTGAAAGAAACTTTGTTGACCCTAAGCCTGGCTAGAACCTACTGTCTGTCCCTTCTGTTTTAGAAATGCTCAGCCCTGTGTTCCACTAGAAGTGGAAGAGAAGGCTTAAAGGAAAGGGGAAAGTTCTATGATCTTTGCAAGAAGACACTCGAATCTTGGTCCATGGGTTAATGACAGACTCTGAAATGTGGCAATGATTCCTGTTTCATGGAAGAGACAGAGGAGAGGGAAACCAAGAGAACAAACATTTGGAGGGGTGAGGGAGTTGAAGTTGAGCATTCTGCAGCGACTGAGCAAGCAGCTGGTGTGTGGCTGGACAGCTTGAATTCTCTGCGGGTAGATTGGATATTTGGATGGAAGGACATGAGTTGCTTGGCTTGGGCTTTCATTGTGAGCAGCAGGTGTTATAATGGGCAGCCTGGATGATTTTTTTCTTTTTTTCCTTTTTTTTTTTTTGAGAGGCTGGAGAGGGAACCAGACTTTTGCCATTCCTACTTCTGTAGCAAAACATTTTTTGCTATTGTTTCTAGTACATCTATTCTGAATCTCATCTGATGGGATTGGATGGAATTAAACCATTTAACAAAATTGGGCAGAGTTGGGTATTTTAGGAGGGTCACGTTTGCACATTTGAACACTTGGATTCTATTTCATCTTAGAGCCAGAGGCTTTAAAACCAGCAGCATTCTTTTCAAAATACTATCATGTAAAAATATCTTCGTGGTTTTTGCCTTAAGAGAGGGAGATCCTATGTTTACCTATATTGTTACCCCTGCATTTGGCAGATTTTGGAGCAGGTTTCATTGCCATGGCAAGTATGCCACTGAGGGCAACTGTTACTTCATTACATTGATCTGGTTTTTGTTGTTTTGTTTTAAGGTTTCCTGAGATTCATATATACTGACACTACTTCCAAACTGTATAAACCAAATAAATCTGTCAGTTTCAAAATTAAATGAAAAAAAAAAAAAAGAAGAGAGGAAGGAAGGAAGGAAGGAAGGAAGGAAGGAAGGAAAGAAGGAAGGAAAGAGAAAGAAAGAAAGAAAGAAAGAAAGAAAGAAAGAAAGAAAGAAAGAAAGAAAGAAAGAAAGAAAGAAAGAAAGAAAGAAAGAAAGAAAGAAAGAAAGAAAGATGGAAGTCCTTCCCAGCTTCCCCATCCCTGGAGGCTGGTTGTCCGCTTAGTGACCTCCACTGGGATGCACATTAAGCATTTCATAGTCCAGCTGGCTTTCTGTGGGATGCACAAGAAGGTTCTTGCACATCACCCTCTTGCTGTTGTCTGTAAGTGACTGTTTTGCTGTGCTGACATTTCCTCCCAGAATCAGGTGGGAAGGGCTTCCTTAGTCGCCCGCTCCCTTTTGAACAGAATGCCCTTTGCAATGGTTAATGCCATTGCCCTTCCACAGCATGAGCCAGGCAAACCAACAGAGCATTGCTCAAGCAGTGGACGGAATGTCTCACTGGTTGGGTAATGGTGACAATCTGGGAACAGGCAGTGACTTATGTTGATCAGGATCTCTCCTGCTCAAACTGATGACTGGGAAGCAGGCCCCTTGGCCCGCAGAGAGGACAGTGTGTTCCCTCTCTGGCCGGCTATGGGGTGGGAAGCACTGCTAATCTGAGCAAAGAGAGCCCGTTCATCTTGGAATTATCTAAGAAAAGGCAATTGCCTGGCACCTCCTCAGCACACGAAGCAGGGGCTCCTATCACAGCTGCCATCAAACAAGGTCTAATCGGACAGAGGCTTCAGAACAGCTGAATAATGTAGACTCAGATATCTCTTGGTCCCTGAGATGCCCACTATCTGAGCTCCAGATGAAACTGAAAATACACAGAAACACTTGAAGGCTGTTGGGGGCGATTAAAAACTTTACACAAGTTATTCTCAAACTTTAGTTGGAGATTGTTAAAACACACATTCCTTAGTCTTTCTATAAGAATGCTGAAGGAGTAGGTCTAAATCAGGGCCAGAGCCTTTGAATTTCCGTCAAACTTCATGCAGCTCATGGTGTGAATCCAGGGCCTGCAGATTGAGTTGCCCTGCCCTATTTATTCTCTTTAGGCTGCAGAGTTACTTGTGGGGAAGGTTTTGCTTTGATCCTAAATGCTCTGAACTATCTGGAATTTCTGACCACTGGTCTTCAATTTTTGATTAGCCCACAGCTTCATAAATGTCACAATGATTATTAGGTTCAAAGTCAAACAAATTTGATAAAAATGCATCCATTTAGCACCTACTATTTTCTTTAATGAGAAGCTTTGTCCAGGCTAGCAAAAGGAATTTTTAAAATTTCTTCTTCAGCTTCTCAGAGAAGTCTATTGGTTTAAACTAAAGTGATAAAATAATTCTACTCAGGCTCCTGAGGGGCTAGAATGAAACTGTTTTGCCTTAACCATCCCTCATAAATGTCTATGATTTTGAGATGATCCCTCGATATTGATAACAGAGGTGTGCATTGATTCCTGCTGGAACCAGGCTGCTGGAACATTTGACTGACACAATAGTAATTATCCCAATGTTGTTCTCAGGTAACCACTACAGAGTCTCTGGCTACACACTCTGTTTTCCCTCCCCCAGTTAGTTTTATTCTCAACATTATGCAAGCTGAATTTAAATGAAATAATCACATTTGTAATCAAAATCACATATTAATGAGCAATGTTATGTATGTAAGTAACTACAATCTAGATAAAGAATTATCTGGAGTCAAGCTGGATTTCCAGAAGTACACAATAAAATTATTAGATGAGTAAGTTTGATTGTGCTTTCAAGCCATACACACAAAGAAAATGACTTGTATCTTGCCTGATAATATATCAATCAGAACATTTCTCTGTCTTCTAGACTGTGAAGTGTATGTGTTTTTAAGTCTCCTGATATAGCAGATAAGCTTGATTGGATCAAATACTGTTCTATTAGTTGGATTAGATCCAGTAGTTTTGCTTTAACAAATGGTCCCCAAAACTCTGTAGCTCATCCTAGTTGGTCAGCACTGGTCAGCTCTGCTTATTTTAGTCATTGACAGACCATGTTGACAGTTGGTCTGTTTTGATTTGTGCTGTCTTTTCTTATATGGAAGGCAAAAAAAAAGGCAAGATACAGGGTCTTAAATTAACAATTAAATGATTTGGCCCAAATGTGACACATGTCATTTCTAACCATAATCAATAAGCCCTCTGACCAGGAGGTAGTCATAACCTTGATTATCATTAGAGATAATAAAGCATAATCTGCTGTGAGGGAGACTGGGTATTGGTAAACAATAGAAGGGTCTGCCTCAGGTGAACTTTGTACATTTGAATATGGAAGGAAAGAAGATAGGGAGTCTTTGGTAGTCTATAAACTACAAATGCATGTCAGTTTGTGGCATGAATCCAGGTCTGACTAGAGCCTTCTTAGAGGTCAGATCTCTTTTTGGAAAATGGTGTAATTAACAGTCCGATCAATCACTTTAAGGTAAAAGATTTAGACCACCAGGTTAAACCTCCTGTGCTATTAGTCTGTAAGTGGAAAGCGTACCACGTGGGAATGAGACCATGACTCCAGCTTATATCTACTATTCTGTAACTTCAGACAGATTGTCTCACTATCTCCTATATGAAGTGAGGTTAAATGAAATGATCTCTTAGCTTCCTTTCAGCTCCAAGATTCTGTGATTCTATGAATTATAATCTTCACTTGGATTTATATAATGCTGACCAGAATATGGTATGGTTAAAAAAAAAAAAAAAGATACTTGGGAGTATTAATGATAATAGCGCCAGCCTTATAATGGAACATACATAAGTTATGTAATGAGTTCCCCTTAATATCATATATATCTCTCTTTGGTGCCAGAGTTGAGTTATCACTTTTAAACCACCTGAAATGCCAGGGCTGTAGTCTGGATAGAAGTCCTGTATGTGGCGCTGAGAGGGAGCAGACCAGTAATGACTGATTGTAAAGGACAGACTCTGGTTCTTCACCTGCTTGATCTTTGTAGCTTTCAGGGTCCTGTCTGTTTGGATCAATGGTTTGCTAATTACAAACTGTCTTTGGAAGGCTCCAGCATACTCTCTGGTGATTCATGTTTTTGCATTGATTTTCACATAAGCTAAGATGCAGTTGCACCATTTAAGCACTTTGAAATTGGTCATCAATGAACTATTTTGGACTTAATAGATTTGATAACACTTGAAGACTCATGTTTTGATTTTTGGATTATACTACCTAATACAGTGGGAGCTGATGCTTATGTCCTATTTATCTGTTTTTTTAAAAGAATCCCAGTAAGGATAGGATCTGATTTATGGGTGGACTTCTACATAGGAAGCCTGAGATGGAATGAAGTCTAAAAATGAATTCTACTGGCCCCAGGATATCAGTGAGCATTTATCTTAATTAGACTTGAAGTTTCTCCTGCTAGTGAAGCGATCTTCATTTTAAGCAGGGAGTTCTTTTCCTTTGCACAGAGATAGGTTCTTAATAACCAAACTATAGGTTTAGAACCACACTGAGTCCTTCGAATTCTAAGTACTAGTTTTAGGAAAAATTGGAATCACTAAAGGTTTCAGTTGAGATGTAGAATGAGTGATGTAAGTCATTATTTTTGTAATTTTTTAAGTCCTGACAAACAATATATAGAAGATAAATGTAATGCTTGCTTTAGATGATTTGAAGTGCCTGGCTTAGTCCTCCAACTCCATAACTCTCTTCTAATTTCCCCAGGTGGTCCCAAAAGCTACTCAGTGGCATGCTAAGGTATCAAGGGATTCAAGGAACTCATTTGAGATCTCAATGGTCTTGCAGGTTTGAAACTGTACTTGGTCAAGAGTGTGGACATTAAGGGCTCTATCTTGAGACCTAGATCCACTTAGAATGCTTCCCGTTATCACTTGTGCCATGGCTAACTTCCTTAATCCTGTTTTATGTGTAAAATCAACAAGAATGCACCTAACTTAAAGAGCCCCTGTGAGAAGAAAATGAGTCAAAGGAAAAGAGTAACATGTCTTGTGATATAGGAAGCACATGCTGAGTGCTAGCTAAAACCCTCTCTCTCTCTCTCTCTTTTGTACTGGGGATTGAACCCAGGGATGCTTAACCACTGAGTCACATCCCCAGACCTTTTTTATTTTTTATTTTGAGACAGGGTCTCACTAAGTTGCTTAGGGCCTCACTAAGTTGCTGAGGCCGGCCTTGAACTTGTGATTCTCCTGCCTCAGTCTTCCAAGCTGTTGGAATTACAGTCTCACTGTGTCTGACCTTATGTTGTTATTTGATGTTTAGATTTATTTATTTATTTATTTATTTATTTATTTATTTATTTATTTATTTATTTATTTATTTATTTTTGGTACTGGGGATTGAACCCAGGGGTGCTTAACCACAGAATCACATCCCAGACCTTTTTTATTTTTTGTTTTGAGACAGGGTCTCACTAAGTTGCTTAGGACCTCACTAACTTGCTGAGGCTGGCTTCAAACTCGCCATCCTCCTGCCTCAATCTCCTGAGCCACTGGGATTACATGTGTAAGCCACTACTCCCAGGCCTCCTTCTACTCTTAAAGAAACATGCCTTACTTAGTGCTGCAAAGTTTGAGAAATTATTAGGAAAACTGACTCAGCTTTGGATCCATCATTGATTGGTGGTATCTGGTTTTACATCCTAAATTTAAGAATTAATCCATATGCAGGGCTGGGGTTGTGACTCAGTGGTAGAACGCTTGTCTGGAATGTGTGGGTCACTTGGTTTGATCCTCAGTGCCACATAAATAAATAAAACAAAGACATTGTGTCCATCTACAACTAAATAAAAATTTTAAAAAAGAATTCATATGCAAAAAAATCAGCACAAAATTATCAAATTTAACAGATGGAAAGAATATTCTTTTATTCAACAAATTCACTTTTTTGTGTGTAGCCTGAAGTGTCACCTCCCTAGGTGTTCGCAAATCTTCTGGTGTTGTAGGGTTGCTCTTTCTCAAATGCCTAAATAAAAATACAAATGGTTTGAACTTGTACTGCTAATACTTAAACCTCCCTTTGGGGATTCTCTGACTCTGGTTGTTTCTCCTAAATAATTCTTATCTTATTTCCTTCTTTTTATTGAGTTCTTCAAATTTTCATGTCTTTCTTGCTGTGTTTGGTCTCTTCTCTCTAAGTAAACTGAACCCAAACCCATTCTTATGGGTATCTCTAAAGCATCATTATACAAAACAGACAGGCAAAGGTGTAGGGATAGTACCACACAGAAACCAATCAGAACTGTGCCCAGCACATCCTTACTTTGGCCTTGTGATGGTCAATTTCATATGTCAACTTGGCTAGGTTATCATATTCAATTGTTCAATCAAATATTGGGCTTTGCCGTGAGATATTTTGTAGCTGTGGTTAATATCTACTGTCAGTTGCCTAGGAAAGGAAATTTTTTTCCTCCCTAAGATGGATGAACCTCCTCCACTCAACTGAAAAGTCTTAAGAGCACAACAGATTTTTCTAAGAATTTTTGACAAGACTGGAATATCAGTTCTGGCCTGAAAGTTTCAGCTGGTCTACCAGCCCTACCCCACGCTTATGTAAGCCAATTCCTTGATATCTATCCATCCATCCATTCACCCATTCATTCATCTATCCATCTTTCCTTGCCTTCTTACCTTCTAATGATTTTATTTCTCCGGAGAACCCTGACAACTGATATGGACCAGGTCCCCATTGGATGTTACCCACCCATCTTATTTTCTCTCATAAAGGAGGTTTTAGGGGCAAAACCTCTAATGGCAATAATCTGTTACATTCCATTTTTATGAACAGTGCTGGCGCCATTTAATCAGTATCTTGTGTCAGATGCAGGCATGACTATTGTACTTTAGCGCCTGTCTCTCTTCAATGGCCTCTATGTGATCTGACGGTACATCAAAGTCCTGTCCTATTAATTTCAACCAGGTGGTATACTTTTGTAGGGACCTTCCCAGGATCCCTTACTCTGCTCCAGCCCCAGAAACTCTATTAATTCCTTTGAGCCAAAGTTTCTGTTACAGAGAATCCTTTGTTTGGAGGAAATAACCAGAGAAAGGAGGGCAATAACAATCCAGCTGCTAGAAGACCCAATGCTAGATCAGAATTTTCTTGACTGCTAGATGGGTAACAAACAATGGCCTAAATTTTTAATGAGCACAACCTTGAGAATTATCCCCAGGGAGCAGACCTGGATGTAGTTCCCCAGTGGGGGGCCACTGGGCACCTGCAGGATGTGGTAGAAAGGAGAGGGAAAGAAAGGTGGGAGACTGCCAAAGGAAACGTCAACTCCTTCACACTTGAATTGGTTCCAATCACACCTGCTCCCTTTAGGGGAAGGCTTTCCATTAAACAGTGATTGTGACAACTTGGCAGGCAGACTGAGTTTGGATGCAGGTAGATTATCAAAAGGATTTTTTCCCCTAATAATTATATTCTTTATTGCACTGCAAAATATTTCTTTGCAACTGCTTTCTTTTCCAGGATTCCATAGGGAATGAGAATTGCCCTGTGATCTACTGGTAGTTCCTTCTGTTGTTCTTTAGCTCTCATCTTATGCTCCTGCTTTCTGAAGAACCCTGTTTCACTGACCTTTCCTCCTTCTACTTTTCCCCCTAGTCTTGGGTCTCCCCTCTTCAGTCTATCTCACTTTTCTTTATCTTGCCAGAAAACTTTCCCACATCTTGACGCCACTTCTCCTAGCTCCTTTTAAAAGTGTCTTTCTTTTTTACCTCCATTTCTTCACTGTTCCTAACTCAAATCAGTGTGGTTTTTGGACCTGTCATTGTTTCAAAAATCTTCAAGAATCATTTAGGGCGAGGTGTGGTGGCACACGCCTGTAATCCCAGTGACTCAGGAGGCTGAGGCAGGAGGATCTTGAGTTCAAAGTTAGCCTCAGCAACAGAGAGGCACTCAGCAACTCAGTGAGACGCTGTAAAAAATAGGGCTGGGGATGTGGTTCAGTGGTTGAGTGTTGAGTGCCCCTGTGTTCAAATACTGGCCCTGCCTCTCCCACAAAAAAAAAAAAAAAAAAAAAAAAAAAGTCATTTAGGCCAGTTTTGAGAAGCAACAGTCTTTTCTCAGACCCGTCTTCTTGGGCCTCCTTTTAGCACTTAGCACTCCTGATCACAAAGTGCTTGGCCTCATTTCTGGCTCTGGCTTGCTTGACACAGCTGATGTTTTAATATCTTATTTTTTTCATTACACTTGTTCCCATTCCCTATATGTTGATTTACTCCAAGGTTTCAGTCATATTTTTCAGTAATATTATTTATTTAACATTATATTTTTCTCCATCAAGACTTTGTCCCCTCTAGATGGTTAAGGCTGCTACTACTGATATACACCATTCTCCTGAATTCCATTTTCCATGAAAACTTGTTGGTCACTTCTACATGGCAGTTTTTATGTCATCTCACTCTTGGAGTATTTGCAAACAAAGGAGTTACCCTGCATTCACAAATTAGTACCCCTGCGTGTCTCCTAGTCACTGAGGTTATGATCTTTGGACTCTCTCTTATGAAGTCCTACAATTTTTTTTTTTTTTTTTTTTTTTTTTTTGGTACCAGGGATTGAACCCAGGGGTGCCTAACCACTGAGCCACATCCCCAGCCCTTTTTCATACTTTATATAGAGACAGGGTCTCACTGAGTTGCTTAGGGCCTTGCTAAGTTTTAGAGGCTGGTTTTGAACTCACGATCCTCCTGCCTCAGCCTCTCGAGCTGCTGGGATTACATGTGTGCCCTACTGTGCCTGGTGACCCACAAAGTCTTATTGAGCCTTCATGATGATGTTTGTGGTGATCCCTTAACTTCGTGTCCCCATCATCAACCTTGTTCACAGCCTCTCCTTCTGATCTGTCCCATCAATTGGTGACAGAGAACTCATATTTTAATGACATTTTTTGAACTGATTATTCTCTCCTCTATAAACAGTGGTTACAGAATAAAGTCCAATTTTCTTCCTGTGATTTTCGGGACTCTCTACTACCATGTCCTAGTACACTTTTTAAACCCCCATGCAACAGTGACCTGTAATCTTGGGTGATAGGTGGTTATCTTGTATTCCCATCCTGAGAGTGACAATTTTACTTCTTCAGAAGGATTTCCTTCTGTTCTCTGCTCCCACTCATCCTTTGGTGCCCACCTCAGATTCTGACACCTCTTCGTCTGCTTCAGTCCTGCCTTTTCTGAATTTATGGATCGGTTCTAAACCTCAGTGCATCTTCATATAAATAAATTAATGTTGCTGTCCTCCTGTCTTGCTGAGAGGCCTTAAACTCTTTTGAAGTGAGGGACTAGTTCTCTGATTTGTTTATCCCAGTTGTCTAAAAGAATATTATTTGCTAGAATATTAAGGCCAAGAGTTTTTACTTGCTTTATTTCTACCAAAAAAATAAAAAAAAAAAAGAAGCAGAATTTCACAGTGCTTTAGCAGTGCAGGTGTGGGACTTGGTTTTTACTTCAATTCTGCCATGTATGGGCTGTGTGACCTTAGTCACATTGTTTCTACTCTCTAAGCCTTACCTGAAAAATGCAGATAATAATAGTACCTGCCTCAAATGGTTGTAAGAATGAAAGATAATATATGTAAAGTGGTCAGCATATTGCCTGGCACATATTAAAAAGCCAATAAATGTTACCTATTACGTAGTGGGTACTCAATTCACCTTTGATAAAGGACTGAATTAGTACCATGCTGCTGAATTAGAAAATTATACACTTTATAATTTTAACATGTTCTTCAAGTCCTATTTCTACATTAGTTTATCAAAACTTGAATGACTGAAATGAATTAAATGTGTATTACTGAATTACCTTTTACCAGGCTGGGGCTGGGAAAAGTGAGTCATATTTATTAAGTGACTTGAATATACAGTACTCTAGGAAGCTGATGGTACTTTGGGGTATAGATTAGACTTAATCCATATTTCAAGAGAAAAGGCAGATTAGAAAAATTTCAGTTTTGACCCCATTAGTAAGCAGTTCCCTGGTTTACAGCAGGTTGTTTTACCTCTGCCAGTTTTAGTTATTTTAGTCTTTCTGAGATGTAGTAAGAATTAAATTTAAAATATCATATTTAAAATATTTAAACATTATATTCTCTAAACAAAAATGCTATTTGATCCTTGCCTTTACTTAACTATTTTTCTTTTAAAGGGTGGTCATGTAATTTTTAATAGGTTTTAAATTATTTTCATTATGAGAAAAATATATTTCTTCTGTTTCTGAAAACTCTGGACCTTTGCTTGGGGCCTTTTTTTTTTTTTTTTTTTGACTAGTGAAATATAAATGATTGCTTACTATGTGCTAAGAACTATTGTAGGCTTATATGCATACATATACACATAGGCCAGGCAATGATATTAATAAAATATTTCTAAAGTGCTAAGTGAATGGAATGGACAAAAAGGAGTAATTAATTCTTCCCAGAAGGTGGTGGCAAAATTATTAATGAAGACTGTGCAGGTCTCTTGGGCCTTGGAGGTAAAGTAGAAGTTTTCCAGGCATGCACATGGAAGGGTACTCCTAAAGTGGTAACAGCATTAGCAATGGAAGTGAAGCTTGAAAGTCTATTGCATTTAAGAAATCATGGTGCAATAACTAAACTATGGAACCAACCTAGATGCCCTTCAACAGATGAATGGATATATAGGATGGAATATTATTCACCTTTAAAGAAGAACGAAAATCTGTCATTTGCTGGTGAGTGGATGGAGTTAGAGAAAATCATGTCAGTGAAATAAGCCAAACCCAAAAAGCCAAAGGCTGAATATTTTCTCTGATATGGGGATGATAAAATTCACAATAAGGTGGGAGGGTTAGAGAAGAATAGAGTTACTTTATGTTAGGTAGAGAGGAGTGAAGGGAGGGTAAGGGGTAAGGGGGAGGGAACGATAGAAGAGTGACACAGACATTATTACCTCCTGTACATGTAGACTGCATGACTGATGTGATCCTGCAGTATGTATAATCAGAAAAATGAGAAATTATACTCTATTTATGTATGATCTATTAAAATGTATAAATGCATTCTACTGTCATGTACAACTAATTAGCACAAATAAAATTAAAAAAATTAAAAAGAGAAATCAAGGATGCTGTGCTATTGCTAGTGTGTGTGTGTATTGGAGACAGTGGTGTGCTCATGTGAGCTCTCACCCAACTCACTCTTGAGAACCCATTTGCCCATATCTTCCTATGTTTGCATTCCTGATATCTCACTGATCATTTGAGACTGGCCAATTATGGGTATTTACACCTGGAAAATTGGCAACCACAACCAATCAGGGTTTTGCTGTGGGTGGTGGCTTTATTTTTCTTCAGAGGGAAGATTTTTATATATTCATCAGACTACCTGTTGTAAGAAGTGGCAGTTTTGACAAGGTGAATTTCAAAAGTTAAATAAGGTGAGATCGTGAATGGCTTAGTAAGATGAGCTAAGGAGTTTGCATTGTAAATAAACTCCATTTATGACTGATACTGACATGTGACATTTCGTGGGCAAAAGAGCTGTAGAAAAATGATCCTTTGAGAATGGGTAACACATATGTATAGAGAAACCTGATTTCGAGGGCAAATGCTTATAAACTGGGTGAGCATATCAGCATTGGCAATGCTCAGGGTAAGAAATGAAAGCATTTGGAAAATACTTGGTAGTCTTGTCAGAAAAAATAAAATGTTCTCTCAGTTGTAAGAATTCTAAGAATCATTTCTACTATGTAAACATTTGTTGGTAATGCTAACATTTCTTCCTGACATTTCATCTTTCAGGCAATGGCAGGTAGACACTGAGCCTATACAATTATTTTTAAAAAACACTTTCTCTTTGTGTTCCTTTCAGAAAACAAATGACCAGTGAAGTCCTTAATGTAATAAGGAAATACACTAAAGGGTAGAAGTGGCAAATTAGGTAACTTCCTTTAAATAGATGATCAATGACAATTATATAGAGCTTGGTTGTTCTTAAAATGAAATAGTCAATGAGAGAAAGCTATTTACTGAACTAATCTTGCAGATATTTTAACTGTATGATACAATCTGAATGGAGAAATCAAAGAAGAAAGCAGGAAAAAATATTTTAAATCCTATGGAGGGAAGTGACTCAAATTTCTACAGTTTACATCATTGATTTTTATTAATAAATGGCATCTTTTAATGCTCAGGTTAGGGTAAACAGCCTGCCAATGAAGACAACTTCACTTACCGGATATTTGTTTTATGCCAAGAATCATCCTACAAGCTTTACCTGTGCTTTTTTGTTTGATGTTCTCAAAGGCTGTATAACAGGCTAATCTTTTTTATCCCTGTTTGACTGATGAAGAAGTTGAGACACAATATCAAAAGACTAGTAAGTAGCAGAGCTAGGACTCAGTTCCAGGTGGTCAGCAGCAGCAGCAACCTCAGTTACCATCTATAATAGTGGTTTTCTAAGTTGGGGCTCCAGAGCAGCAGCTATTGCTGCAGCATCTGGGAGCTGATTAGAAGTGTGTATTTTCGGGTGTACTCCAGACCTGTTGGATCTGTTCATCTGCAGTAGGGTTACAATCTGGGTATTAATAAGCCTGCCAAATGATTCAGATACATGCTAAAGTTTGAAAACCACTGATCTGCACCATATTCTCTTTTTAATCATTTCTATGACTATCTATGTCTCCTTTCCTTTTTCTTTCTTTCTTTCTTTCTTTCTTTCTTTCTTTCTTTCTTTCTTTCTTTCTTTCTTTCTTTTTCTTTTTTTTTTTTTTTGCTGGAGATTGAACACAGGGTCTCACACATTCTTAAGGATGTGCTCTATACCTCATCTATACCTCCAGCCTAGAATATCTAATATTCTAATGAAAGTGAAAGTGATCTTACAATGTTGAACAACATGTGGATATGCAGTGTAACAAAGAATGATCAAGAAAGTCTTCCTACATGTTAGAAAAGCAAGCACTGACATTTTCTTGTACTTCCCATAGGACTATACCCTTCATACCTTACCACAACCTACACAGGGTCAACAAAGAATCTCAAGTAGGGGTAACTGGAGATGGAGAAAAACCTAGAGACAAAGAAAACACAGAGACATTTTCAAGCAAAGCTGGGGCCAGGTGGGACACTGAACTCTGATGGAGGATCAGGGATCCAGAACTAGCTCTGCAAATTTATTGTAGATCTCATGATCAGGAAGTTAAATTATAGGGACGTTGTGAATTGTTCAAGTCTCATGACTTATCAAGAGACTTCTTTGTGCACTAATAAAGCTACAGAGTTAGAAACATTTTTGCAGCTATCCTGCTACACCCAGGAAGCCCATTGTACTGGAGCATCTGATAACTGTTAGTGTCAGAGCTGAGGGTTGAGGTTGTTCACATCTTTGCCTTTTGACAAAGAATGTTTCCCAGGTTTGGTTTTTGCCAACACCACAGGATCAGCCAAGGATGGGGACTCATCTGCTCTCCGCAATACCTTAAAGCCAGAAAAGATTGCACTCTGATATATACTAAAATGAGCAGGGTCACCCTGACTGGTCCAAGTACCCATTATAATAAATAAACTTGGACTCATAAACTTGAACTCCCTAACCAGAAACCTGGACTGGGTTAGTTGACCAAAAAGGTTCACTAGCATGGATGATAATTGATCCTGGCTGGGAGCTGAGAGTTTCAACCAGAACTGCTGTACATGGCTTCTCCATGTGGCTTAGATTTCTCACATCATACTATGAGTAATGAAAGGGGATGTCCCCAAAGTAAGTTTCTAAGGCACCCTGATGGAAGCTCAAAGGGCTTGTAATAATCTACTTGTAAAAATCCTGGAACATATTTTTTTTTTTTTGTCACTCGAAAGTCAGTTCAGATTCAAAGAGATAGGAATACAACTCAATCTCTTGATGTGAGGAGCAGCATGTAAGTGCGGTAGCGAAAGGAGTGGATGGGACCCACTTTAGAGACCACCAAACACTCTCCTGCACTCTTTACAAGTATTTTCATTTCTTTTCTTTCTTTCTTTTTTTTTTTTTTTTTCTTTTTGAGGCCGGTAGTGGGGATTGCACTCAGGAGCATTCAACTACTGAGCCACATCCCCAGCCCTATTTTGTATTTTATTTAGAGACAAGGTCTCACTGAGTTGCTTAGCACCTCACTGTTGCTGAGGCTGGCTTTGAACTCTCTGGCTTTGAACTCAGCTGCTGGGATTGCAGGCATGCGCCACCATGCCTGGCTCTTCACAAGTATTTTCTTAATGCATTTTTCTTGGTGTTGTAATTTGACAATATGATCCTCCAGTTAAGCCTTAAAGCTAAACAAGTGTTTGTTATTATCAAGGACTACACAGAATTTAGATCTTTACTTTTCTGCCAAGCTAACAAATCATTCTACCACAGTGACATGCAAGATGGTAGAAAACATGAAATACCTGGATCAGACACAAATGAAAATGTAATATCCGTGGCAATAGAAGTAGCCAGCATTTCAGCATATTTTTTTTTTTTTTTTTTTTTTTCTCTGGTCATCTGAGTCTGGGTTCCCACAGGAAGACATGACAGATGACACATGAACACACAGTGGGTTGTATCACAAGAGAGAGATCTTGAGCTGAGGGAACACAAGTCTTTTATAAAGGGCAATAAGCAAAGCTGCTCTGTGCTCCAGAGGGAGACCTCTTCTCTCTCTTCCAAGGTTACTAGCAATAAATACCCTAGAAAAAAAGAGTTCAGAAAAAAAGACACTCTCTTCTAAGAGATGTGAAAACCAAAGAGATCCATGAAGAATTGTCTTCCAACAGTCACATGATGATGACTATGATATGTGTGGAAATGAGGGGAAAAGGTGGAAAACAGAAACAGAGAAAAGAAGCAGAAAAAGGTTTCTATGTTTTGGAAATTGCAAGGAGTTCAGTTAAAAAAAAATGTTACTAAGGGAGTAAATAAGGATACAGCAACTTTGAAGAATGTCCATAGCATGTTTTAGGTTTTTGACTTATTCTGTAGGCAATAACAAACGTCTAAAAGAGTGCTATGAGAGAAAAGATATGGTTACTGCTGGAGTATTATAAGCTTACTTTTATAGGATCTGTAGAGAATTTAAGTGCCTAGAGGAGGAACACTCATTAAGAAAAAAGGAGTTGAGAAGAGTCTGAGTTGGGCCAGTGACAACTGGAGGGAAGAATAAGTAGTTAATACAAAAGGTAAGTAGGTAGACTCCATAGACATAGACCACTGCTAATGTCCCCTAAAGCACTGTATTGTCATTATCTGACTATATGTTCCTCCTGTTAGCCTCTTAACTTTTCCAGGGGAAGGACCACATCATATGTTTCTTTATATCCAGATGTTTGACTTCTTTTTTTAAATAGATTGTTCGATGTCAGATAGGACTTAAACTACATCAACAATGTAGATATTAGCAGCAAATAAATAACAATCCAGTCCAATGGAAGTTATATTCTCAAGGAATAGACAATTAATAAGTTAATTAAAAACTAAACATTTAGTATTGTGCCAGGCAGTGATACATGCCATGAAGAAAAATAGAGGTCTGGGGTTGGTGGTGCTGGGACACTCTTTTAGGTAGGATGGTCAGGAAAAGCTTCATTGAGAACAAGCTCACAACTTCTGTCACATTGCTAAGGATACGTACTAGGAGCTTAGATATTTGGGCCAGGCAGAGGGAGTTCAGAGGCCAGGCAGAGGTGCTCACCATTCTAATTAATGAATCTACCCAGTTGTGTCCAATAATATCCTAGTTTGGGTTTATCTAGAAACAGACTCAGAAACGCAGGTTTATTCTGGTCTCAAGAAACACTAGTAGTCAAAGTGAAGAAATAAGGTAAGGATGTGAAGGTACAACATAGATGTAGGTAACTGGAGCTGAATCCCACTGAGAAACTGTGGGAACCAGTGTGCACTGGTAAATGTTTGGCTCTCTGGAAATAAAGAGTGTGACTCATAGAATTTACCAATTTCATTGATGTAGATACTCCCATCGCAGCCTTTTTCAAATCAGCAATGTGACATCCTGAAACATGGGAGTTTGGAAGAACACATAATAGCACGCTATGAATCATACACTATTTCTACCATCCAGATACAGTAGATGTAAATGACCACAATCATCAGGAAGTGATGCATTTGGGTATTTATTATCTTTGTTTTTGACATAATTTATTTAAATGACATGTATCTATCTTCAGTAATGACTGCTTAACAACTGACTGACCAAATTCCTGAAAATTTTAACATTAGCCCTTGCAGTGGTGTGAGCTGGCTCCAGCACACCATTGCAGTGGCCCCTCTGAGAGGCAAGGGGGCTGGGGGCATTTTTCCATAATGGTTGATGGCTGTTCCTGGAGGGTAGGGAGGGGGCAGGACTTAATTCTCAAGCACCTCAGGATCGTTCATTCAGGGCAGAGCCATCATCATCACCCAGAGGAAATTCTTAGAAGGCAGCACTGACAAGACCTGAGGATTAGAGTAAAATACTGGCAAGATCTTCTACAAGTAGCTAGAAAATATCCTGTGTTCTGAGAAAGTAAAAGCAAGTAAGCTTAAAAATTGGCAGCTGCTTGTGTTTGGACTGGTAGACTTTTGAAGAGTTTGGGGTTCACTTCTATGTTGTATGTTGTTGAGGACAACTATGTATTATGTTTGTAGTCAAAGTCTAATACACTCAGGGACCTTGGCATCTTTGAGGAAATAATGGGAAAGTGGACACTTCCTGTAGATACCAAAATAGAGAGAGAAGTTGCAGGGATAAAGTTAGGAGTGAAGAGGGGAATTCAAGGGCATGTGACTCTGAAGCAGCCACATGCCCCCTTCTTCTACTCAGTAACAAGGTGGCCCTTTCAAAGGGCTTTGGTAAGATCCTACTCTTCCACAGATCAACCAAGGTGGTGAAATCTTGCGCCACATGTGCATTTTTGAAAGATGGAGAACTGGAACTCCTTTGGTTAGATTTTTCCTTTTCACATTTAAATATTCTAATTATCACTGATATTTCAAATCTATTACTTATTCAACAAATATTTATATACCTACCTATATACCAGAAAATAGCCCAGAGTTGTTGCCATCTCAAGGAAATCAGTACAATTGCTTTACTGATTAAGGATATTGCCCCTTAGCTACCCTTGAATGCCAGAAAGTCCTTCATTGGTTCAAAGTCTGCTTCTATACCGTTTGCCTGTCTTTCCCAGGAAATGCAGTGTACTAATAGTCCTGCAGAACTGATCAGGTCCTGCACTAAGGCAGAGTTCAGCTTTGAAAATATGCCTCAGCTCTAAGCCAAACCATGGAATGTAAGTCATTGTCTTATTAAATGCAATCATCTTATACCTTCTCAGAAGCAGGTTCCTACCTCCTCTTTATATTACAAAAGAATTCAGGGGCACACAAAGTCATGGAACTGGGAGGAAGTCCAGAAAACACCAATTCAAACAAACCCTTATCCAAATTTCTTCCCAGGACAGCCATGTCTCTGTCTTTTTAGATGACTGACACACCACCATGGTGGAAAAGGTGCAGGGTCTGAACATGAAAAACAAGGGCTAATTGCAGAAATGCTTTTGCATAAACATATTTTGAAAACCAATCTTTATTGATCACTTGCTCTCCTAGGCCCTATTCAAAGAGATGAAGTTAGAGTAGTGTCCATGATAGGAAACATTTCTGACATCACAGAAAGCTTAATTTCTGATGATGTGCTAATGACATTTGTGCTAAACCCAGCCTTGTTAAAATCTAGGGAAAGAATTTCCAGCAGCGGGAACAGCAGATGCAAACTCCCTGAAATAGGAAGGGATTTAACATGCTAGTGGGACAGACAGAGGCTCACGTCACTATGGAAAATTAGTAACAGGTAGATAGTTTTGAGATGAGATCAGAGAAGTAAACAGACGAGACTGTAGAATCTACTAGTCCATGGCAAGGACTTTGGATTTTATCTCAAGTGTAATGAGAAGCCATTGGTGTTTTAAGATGGGTAGAGACATGGAATAGGGATCAATGTTTAAAAAATTAACTTGTGAGTGGAGAATGGGTTATCAAAGGCAGAACTAGAATGAAATTTGCTTTTAGAGTAGAATTCAAACCTTTTCCCAGGTTCTGTAAGCTCCTCTGTGGTCCACTTCTGAGTCTATTTTCATTGCTCACCATTATTCCTCATTCTTCACAAGATGTGGTCAACTTTTTCCTTTTTTGTTCTCTTTCCTCTCTGAGGCCTTCACATTTTACTTATTGCCTGGATCACTTCCCCCCCTAGCTCTCTTTCCTTCTTTACTCCCTCATGGGACTAATCAACCTCTCTCTATCCCTATTATGAGTTCCAATCATTTTGATTCACCTTTAGATCTGTGATTACACCACAGTATCTCTTACCTCTGGACCTTTGCACATGATATTTCACTCCATTTCAATCTCATTAGTTCCTAGTCATCGCTCTAATTTCAGCTAAGCTGGCAATTCATTTAAGAAAATCCTTCTAAGTATGGTCAAGCCAGTATACGCAACACACCCAGAAGCCTGTGGGTATTTGAGGTTCACACTGTGTTAAAATTGCCTGTATTGGAGTATAAACCCAATAAATCAGCAATCTTTGTATCTATAGTGTCTCCCACATAACCGGACATTCGGCAAATAGTGGTTAAATGAACATATAAAACCAATACTAAGTTCAAAGAACTTCTTCAAGGTTATAAATGAGAAAAGGCGCCATGACTCAGAAGCTGGGAGGAAGCGCAGTTGAACTAGGATAAGGTCAAGGATGAATAGAAAAGGACCACCAGCAAAGGCCTTACATGGTAAGGTACCACCTTATTGGTTATTGGCATAAGAACATATTTGACGCACTTCAAAGAAAAGAGTTGGGCTCACAACTGTCTCAAAGAGAGGACAGTTCTTTGTAAACTGGAAAGCATTAAATAAATATTAAATGATATCTTAATGATCTATAAATATATTATTATTATTATTATTGGCACTTGTGATGGACTCATTTTTCACTCTGACAGAGAAAAACAGCTTGGGAATTTTCTTAAACATGCAAGCATTCTTGTCTGGAAAACGTTTGGTGATAAAGGTCACTGTGAACTTACCAAGGAGCTCAGTGGGACAGAAATGGCATTTATTTATGTGTATTTATGTGCTTATTCACTGATGGCTTTGCTGAGGAAAGCGATATTGTCAAGTGCTCTAATTAAGAAATAATAATGTAATTGATTTTTTATGGATTATCTTCAATTGAGTCCCTTTACAACAGCAAACTCTCATTGACTACTCGGGATAATTGATGGCTTCTCAGCACAATGCCCTTGGCTGATTGCAGAGCAGTTGATGCTGCCTCTCGCAATGATCATGAGCAAGCTTGGTTCTCACAATGGCGACCTCTAGAAGGGGAGCAAGCTGATGCGGAGAGGATGCAATTAGTTTAGTGAGTGACTCGGGTCAAGTTACTTTCAATTTTGCAAAATGAGGCGGGTGGTTTGACTAAATCAATGTTTTGGAAACTAAAACTAAAAATTCAACGGAATCCTTTAATCACACAAATTTCATGTAGGAGCCAGTTATGTAAAACAGTCCCAAGAAGTAACTCCAGTTGAAGTGAATTCCAGAAATGTAGAGTTGGATTCAGCTCCTCGCCTCCAACCAACAGAGTGAATGCAGCTTGAAGATGATCTCCGAGTAGGACTCTGGTGCTAAAACTCTAGGATTCTGTGGAATGACTGCAAGGACTCCAGGGTAAACCAAAATAGTCATTAGTCTCAGCTTTGGAACAAATGCCTCTCGCAGCATGTGCCATCACACCCAAATCAGAGTAGCAACGTGACTCAGAATATCCAGACTGTGGTTTAAGCAAGGTGGAGCAGTTACACTCTTCACGGTGAAGAGTATAACTTAAATCCAGTCATATTGTTTGGGGAGGAAGGTAATGTACACAGTCACTATGAAAAACTCTAGCTGACATAGAATTTTGCATTTTTTACTCCAAGAGGACTGAAAGAGTGGGATAACTGAGTCATCTTCCATTTCAGTTGGAGTATGTTCACATGGTCTTATCTAGAGAAGCGATTCTCAGCAGGGTATCTCTTACCCAAAAGGTGCATTTGGAAATGTCTGGAGACATTTTTGGTTGTCACAACTGGAGGAAGGAGGTGTTTTGTTATTGGCATCCTCTGGACAGAGGATGTTGTCATGCATCCTACAAGGACAGGACACCCTTCCATGATGAAGAATTATCTGGCTCAAAATGTCAACAGTGCCAAGATTGAAAAATTCTGAACTAGAGGTTCAGCTAGCATTAGAGTTGGTATTAAAAGATAAGGAGTCAAAAGGGCAGTGTGGGAACCCAGATATAATTTTAATGTATTTGATTTTTTTGGGACTATTTCAGCAAGTCTGCTCTGAAGTTTCTTAGCTGGCTAATGATGCCCTGATTAATAAATCTGCTGGGAATGAAGAATAAGCCCTGCTCTAATACACTTATATATACAAGACACATTTTCATAAATCATCTGGAGCATAAGTTACTATTATTAGGGTTCTAGAAACACCATTTTCTGAACTTATATTTGATCTTGTGCTGTTCATAAGAATATCCTCACCTCATAAACCAGGATGACACGTTTTACCCATTAAATCCCTAAGGCTGATATATTCCTGGGCAGATACCCTTCCCATCAAAATATAGGAAACATTAAGACAGGCATTCATTTTAGGTTGACTGTGAAGTTTTGTATGTATGGAAGGCAGAATAATGTTTCACTTCTCCTCCCCAAAGATGTCTGTGTCTAATTCTGGGAACCCGTGGCAAACAAGACTTTACAGTTATGTATAAGTTAAAGACCTTGAGATAACATTATCTTTTATTATCTGGGCGAGTCAATGTAATCACGAGTGTCCTTAAAAGTAACAAAAGAAGTCAGAGTGATGTGATATGAGAAGGGCTTGGCTCTTTGCTGGCTTTGATGATGCAGGAAGAGGCTGGAAACCAAGGAACCCACGTGGATGTCTTCTGGAAACTGGAAAATGCAACTCAATGGATCCTACCTGGGGACCTATGAAAAGGACCACAGCCCTGCCAATGCCTTGAGGTTAGCCTGGAGAGACCCATTTCAGTCTTCAGACCTACAGAACTATAAGATAAGAAGTTAGTTTGTAAAGCCAATAAGTGTGTGCTCATTTCCTAAAGCAACTACAGAAAGTTAATATAGTATGCCACCTGTATCAGGTCTGCTTAAACTTTCATTAACTTTGAAGGCATTAAGACACTGGTAAGGGGCCCAACCCCAGGCACCTGTTTTGATTTTTGGTTATTCATGGAGAAATCAGATTTGTGCCTGAAATTGGAGGGGGAAGAAGCTGGAATACTAGGTGCCCGGGACAGAGAAGAGGAGAAAATATTAAAAATGTTAAAAACATAGGTATTGAACCAGCTACTTCTAAGGTTTTGATCTGATATCCTAAAGCAGTAGTGCTCAATACAATTTTAATGCAAGCCATGTGGGTAATTTTAATTTTATTAGTAGTACAAAAACAGTAAGAAACACGTGAAATCGGTTTGCATAAGATACTGAACTGAATGCATCTAACATTACTTCAACAAATAACCAATATAAAAATTACTGATAAAGTATTTTTTAATATGTTTTTTAGTTGTAGGTGGACACAATATCTTTATTTATTTTTATGTGGTGTTGAGGATCGAATCCAGTGCCTTGAATGTGGGAGGCAAGTGCTCTACCACTGAGCTACCCCAGCCCCCTGATAAAGTATTTTATATAAAGTTTCATACTAAATATTTAATATCTGGTATGTGTCTTATATTTAGAGCACATCTGAATTTGGACAAGCCATATTTCAAGTGTTTAAGAGTCATATTGACAGCTACCATGAGTTAGCTACCATATTAGATGGTAAGGTTCTAGATGAGGTAAGAGATTCAGACTAAGCCTGAAGAGGTAATTTTGACAGAAAAAAAAATGGGGAAATATTAAGGCATTGAAAGGCTGCTTTTGGAGCCAGATGGCACAGATGCTTCAGGTGGTTAGAAAGTAGTTCTCCCCATTTTTGCAGAGTCACAGCAGCAGAATCTGGTGGGAACTGTGGAAAAGAGAACTGTCTTGAAAAGATCACTGTAGCAGCAGCAGGATCACAAGCAGCCCAAGGTCACCCCTCAGATGAACAAAAGGCTGTGCACATCATTTGTGGGAGCACAAAAAATGGATTGAAGCACATTGTTTCTGTGCATCTGTCTTTGTTCCCGTTTTAGCTGGTACATTTTAATTGGAGGAGATCTTTGAGTTTTCTAGAACACCATTTTGTCTCATGGTAGGTGGTCTATAAGTTTCTAGGATAAATTAATCATTGAACAGATGTATTTATCTAAGCAGACTAAGAGAATCTGAGCATTTTCTTACCATAAAAACTAGTAAGTTTTCAGCCAAAGAGAGAATATTTGGGGCTTTTTCATTATTTAACTCTGCATCACAATACCCTGGAGCATAGTAGGTGATTTTTTTTTTTTTTTTTTTTGGCTTGTGGAATGAAATGTCTGGCTTTATTCAGAAAACATCATAGTGCTAAAACTATCTGAGCAACTTATTGTATGTTTGGCTAATGGATTCTCAGGAACAATTATTTTTCTTTTTTGAATGAGAAAGGAAATGATTCTATTACCTCCATAGAAAAATACATGAAAACAAGGGAGAAAATTTCTAATCCAACATAACTCTGTAGATTTTCTATTAATAGCCCCAGTGAGTACTGACAAATGTTTGAAGTTCACCACAATACCCAAATCAAAACCCTCAGATGGTATTACCACAAAGGCTATGAACTCTCAAGCCAGTAAGCTAATGGATGAGATGCTAAATATCAACCGAGGACCAAGATATATTTTTAATTACTGTTGGTATTTTGCTTCTGCTAATCCATTATGTAGGAGCCAAGTTCAAAGATTTTTTTTTTTTTTTCCTGATTTCTGACTTCATCCATTTCTGGGGCTCAGCACTGGTCAGCAACATTAGGTAGGAGGCCAACCGCTAAGGAAGGTGAGTGATTGACTGGGACAACACATCTATACCACAGGTAAAATCAGGTGAACCCGAGAAGCACACAGACAATGTTCTTAGATAGTCATGCTCATGCTTTGCAGCATATGCTGGTTCTCAGGCAAGATGCTGTGATGAATTCCAGGTTACGATAAGAACTTTACTTTTACATTTCTTTCCCTGATAAAAATGAGATGAAAAGCATTTTTGTAAAAAGACCCAGTCCTAGAAGACAGAAGACTTAGTCATATCTTTGCATTGGATGACAATATTTAAGGCATTTAAACTTTTTGAGCTTTAGTTGTCTAATTTATTGAAATGATTAAAAAAATACCTGCCCTATTTTTTTTTCCCAACTGCATTTTGTGAGGTTCAAATGCCAAAAAGTACTGTACACAAGATTTTTTTGATGGTGTCCTTAAAGAGTAATAAAGTCTTAAGTGATTATTTTTATGATCCACATCATATCAATGAGGTAGAATTAGACTGTGTTGGTTGATGGTCATTTTCCTTTTGTCTTTTTGAACTCAGTTGCCCTACTCCTGACATAAGTTCCATAATTTTTTGCCCTATCAAATGTTTTTAACACTTCCCCTCTGTATTTTCTTCCTGTGTTTCTCTGACTCTCTCTCTTTCTCTCTTCTTAATTAAAAAAAAATTAGTTTCAAAAATTTAAATAGTTAAGGTATAATACTTGGTATAAAATAGTTTCTCTCTTATTTGGGATTCCTTCCCATCTTGTGCCCATTTCCCAAAATATCTGCATTTACTGTTTTTAATGAAAATATAATGCCATGCTTTATTTAAAAATAGGAAAGACAGTGGAACGATTCTGACATAACTTTCCTATGTACATATATAAATACAGCACAGTGAATCTCTATATCATGTTCAACTGCAAGATTGGGATCCTAATTAGAATAAGATGTACTCCATGTTTGTATAAATATGTCAAAATATACTCTACTGTCATGTATAACTAAAAAGAACACATAAAAAATAAAAAAATCTCAGATTTTGTATAACTTCCCTTTCAATTAAAAACATATGTATTATACATTTATATATGCCATACACGTCATCTGTGTAGATTATCTATTGCTACATTACAAACCACCTCAAGACACAGTAGCTTAAACCAATCTGTAGTTCTCACTATTCTGTGGGTGAGGAATCTGGCAGTGCTTTTCTTGGCGGTCCTTCTGCTGCATGGTGTCAGCTATGGCCATTCATTTAGCTGTATTCAGCTACTGACGAGGATGAGCTGGGAGATCTGAGAAAGCTCCACTTATGTGTCTAGCACCACCATAATCCTCATATGGCTTCTTTCTCCCTAAGTGACTTGAGCTTCCTTGAAACATGGTAGGTGGGTGGTGTAAGGGCTTGGGCTTCTTCCAGTGAGGTCTGGTTTCCAAGAGGAGTGTTTGCAGAGGTAAAGATGAAATTCCTGGGGTTATAAATTCTTATGTTATAGTCACCAAAGGGTCCAGCAACCACCAAGGCACAGATTTGAGATTTAATAACTTTTCATGATTTCTTTCAATTGATCAGCCTATTTTAGGGCTACCTTTGGGGTAGCGTCTTAAGGCTTAGACATGAAAATTAGTCCTATCATAAGCCTTAAAGTCACCCTAGATTTAGGGGGAGTGAAAAAGTTTCTATTCCTAAATGGATGAGTGGTTAAAAAAAATTGCAGCCATTTTTGATTTATGACAATATGTTTCATTTTATATATATTTTAAAGCTTAAAGACACCAGCCAATTTGTGATAGAATGATATCCGCTAGAGACTATAGAATATTTGATTTTTGCTTCTTAAAAAATAATTACGATTCTGAGAAATATTGAGGGAAGAAGCAGTTCCTTTAGAAATAAAGGTAGTTTTCTGTTTTTAAAGAATAAACCCTTCATCATGAGCACATGGGTTTGCTTTAAAGCCCATATTTTTATAGCACAATGTTTTGTTAATTAAAAAAAAAACCTCCCCAAAGTATTTTTAATCACTTGGACACATCTTGACTGCCAATTTGTGGACAGGCTAGTTTCTTCATGCATGCTTTGACATATACATTAAACCTTCCCTTACTATTCTCTTGATGAATCTAATTCCCATCAAACCTGTGACATAACCTATAACTATCACCAGCTTCTTTGTGGGAGTTTACGATCTTCATGATATATGCCTTTTGAAATATACGTCTGTAGGCTTATGGTAAAATTAATAAAACCGAAATTAAAACTGACAGCTTTGAAATGATATGCTACCCTTAGCATATGGAATAACTACCGTGAACACTTATGGGGTTTGTTGCAAGATTATAGACAGTTACCCAATGGGGGATCACTTCTGAACTGTGTTGCTAAATCTCATTTGACAGGTTTTGGATTTGGTATAATTTTTCTATAGCATTTTAGTGTTGGGTGAGCAATATGTTAGCTGTGATTCAGATGACATTTTATTTCTAAGCCCTTTAGTCTTTCCCCTCTGAGTTCTTCACTTCCCTGTCACTCCCTTCTTTTTCCTTCCCTTTCCTCCCTCTCTCAATACTCCATCTTATCTAAATATTTTAGTAGGTTCATGGCTAGGGACTTCTTTATGAAATATGATCATAAAAATAAAATCCTTTTGTCTGGCTGCAAATCTGAATGTGTACATCTGCAAGTCTGAGAAGGCACGTCAGTTTCACCTGTCTTTTGATTTATTGATGTTTTTCTTTTCCACACCCAAATGTTTACATTCATTTCTTCTCTGATGGTACAAAGGCAAATTGTAAGAATCTAGTCCTGTACTCTGTATTTGGTGATCCAGTCTTATAAAATCGACCTCAGCCCCATTTTAGTCATGAACACATGCAAGTGCAGTCATAATCAGAAACATGAATACACACACACACACACACACACACACACACACACATACATACAATCGCTAGAATTATTTGTTTTTTATTTAATAGTTTTATCTCTTTTTCTGGTGGGCTGGCAGACAGAAGTTGACTTTGTCAAGAACAGGAATATCTCTACAAAAGAAAGATGTCTGTAGTTTTGAAGAAAAAATAGTTAAGTATGGGTTGCTACGATGGCAAAGCAATATTCCCATATTATAATAATGTAAAAACACCAGGATTCCATATTCTAGAATCTCACCTCGTGAGATTATTCAAAAGATGAAAATAACCATGAATTAAAGCCAAAAGGAATTTGAGGCGGTTTTGGGTAGCTACATGAATCCCATGTAAGGTCAAAGACATAAACTTCTCCAAAATTTGTTCAAAGTAAGGTGGGCTCTTGCTTGTGAGGTGAGTTAGCATAGGGTTACCCTTAGCAACTTCTAAATAATTACTCTTAAATGATCTCTGTCTCTGCGGTCCAGATCATTCTTTGCTATAAAAAAGAAGATGCTACTTAAGTGCTGTAGATATTCATGATTATCTACTCAAGATCCAATTCACTCTTTTCTTGGCAATTGGGATGCAATGAACCCTGCTAAATGTTTGTGTTCCAAGTCTTTCTTTCAGTTAAAAATGAACTTGGTTTTAAACAATGAGCTTTGTGAGCAGATCCATGGGTAAGTTCTTGGGAAGATTTTTCTTTCTTTACAGATAGGATGGTGTTATTCTTACCCCACTGTTCCCTTCTTGTGCCTTGAATGAGGATGCAATGGTTAGATTTATAGCAGCCATTTTGGGACCACATAGAAAAAGGTAATCAATTTCAGAGACATTGTCCTTGACAATGTACAACTTCTAAGCCCATGTAAGCAACTGCCTCCCTCCACCCTCCATGACTTATTATAAACTAAAACAAAAACAACAACAAAAGCCACATTCTACCTCTTTCAACTATCATATCAAGCATTTTGTAACTCTCAGTCAATTCTAATTACCATAACTTGTAAATAGATGTGAAAGATTCAAGTTTTTCATTTTAATGTTGCTTTCTGTTCTTATTATTTGTTGTTTTGACATGTGTTATTTTTTTTTTTTTTTTTTGGTCCTGCTCTTAAAATTGGTTCCAGTCTCTGTGCTTTGATGCTTGGGAATGTTTGCAATATAATTCCTGAAGTTTTTACTTAAAAGTTTATAATCATTAGGAGTTTGGAGTCAGAGTAGATTAGAGAGATTTGTGTGTTTAATAAATTCTGAGTACTAAATTGTTTTAAGTATGTGACTATGTAGAATATTAGGTAGCTGGATCTGATCCAGAAACTCCAAGCCTACCTATGGATTCCATGTCCTAAGTGTAGGGCAGAAACAGCTGAGACAGAGCATCTGCTAGGCTGAACTCCTCAATGGAGGTGTCAATCATTCTCAGGGTTCCCAGATAGAATCTCCCTTCTGAGTTTTCCCTAATGCTTTTCCCACTCTTAAGCATACGTACCCTTCAGGTCTGCTGTCTCTTGGAATGACATCCTGGCTACACAGGATGTCACTTGGCTGCCCTTCCATGACCAGAAATGGCACAAATGGCCTTTGCAGGGCTGCTCAGACCTCTCCATCTAGGCAAACAGTGCAAATGCTCTCTGTATGCTCCATCAATGGTAGGAAGAAGACATTATGATGAGATGTGATATTGCCTGGACAATTCCAGCAACATAACACCCATGACTCCTCTGTTCTTAGAGGCACAGAATTATGCAGGTGGTTCGATTATCCCTCCTCTTTGCAGATAATTCTAGAAAAGAGGGAGGATTCGTAGGCCAAGGTGTCCCTCTCCTTGTTAGAAACATTGGCATATTTTATATTATTAAATATAACCCCTATAAGAAAAATGCACAAAATAAATATAAGCTCTGTGAATTTTCGCAAAGTGCATACTCATGTAACTTCTTCAATTCAAGAAATAAAACATTGCCAGTTCCCTAAAACCCTTCTTAGGAACCCTCTCAATATCATTCCATTACTCTTTCCCAAAGATAATTCTGATTTTTTAAGTAATATTTTTCTTGCTTTTATTCACAGTTTAACTGCTTACAAGTGAAATACTGAACACTAGTTTTGTCTCTAAATTTTACATAAAAACCATACAGCATATGGTTATTCATTAGTGATATTTTCAGTCAAAATTATGTTTATGAGATTTATAGAGATTGTATCTACAAATCGGTCATTTTTATTGTTTTATAATAATGCTTTATTAAGCCATGTGATTGTTAAAGTGAACTTACGAAGAAGAATTCAGATGACGACAGCAGAGCAGCTAGACTCAAGTAACCCTCCACACTCTAGACTGTCACCAACAAAGGCCTGTAGGTGATTCTCCAACATAAGGAGTTAGTCACAATGCCTGCCCTCAAGAAAATGTTAGACATGTACTGAATATCAAGTTTCTCCAAGAAATGCCTTCCTGAGAATATTCAATTGGAATAGAAGATGAGTATAAGTTTCTGATAATCTAAAATGCCACTTATGAATGTAGGCACTACTGACAGCCATGTTTTCCAAATGGATGAGAAAAAAGTTTAGAAGTATCTACGGAGGAAGAAAAGAATTAAGGCGATGCCCAGAGATGCACCAGTTTCAGACTGTCAGGAATTCTAATGACCAAATTCCTGACGTCAGTTTCTGTTGAAACTTTTAAATTTTTGTAATTAGTATCATTTAGGCTTGTAAGAATTTAAATGAAAAAAGCACACAGTCCCTCCACCGCAGGTATTTTTAACTATCCAATTTAGATAATGTATCATAAATATTTACTAATGACATTTTCAATAATTTTGTGTTTGAGGATTCAAGCATCTGAATGACACTATCTTGTTGGATCAACTTAGACAAGGAAAAATAACTTCTCCGTGACACGGGTTTCTCATCACTAACGTATGGGGGTTTGCACAATACAATCTCTAAGACTCACTCCATATCTACACAGAATTACTCTTTCCACGTGGCAGTAGAAAAATGTATAACTTACCATTTGTACTTGGGTTCTTGGAGGACACAGGGGATTCTAGCAAAAATATATTTCAAAAAATTAAAACCAAATATTTCAGAACTCCTCTATTTCTTGGTAAATGATGCATTCTCCATTAAAATATTTCCTGGTGCAGGGCTGGGGAGATAGCTCAGTTGGTAGAGTGTTTGCCTTGCAAGCACAAGGCCCTGGGTTCGATCCCCAGCATAAAAAAAAAAAAAAAAAAAGAAAAAAAAGAATATTTCCTGGTGCATAGCAGGCACTCAAAAATTATTTGTCAAATGGAAGAGTGAATGAATGACCATCAATTTGGAATATTTTATATCCCATGATCTAAAACATTAAGCACATGTGTTAATGGTGTCAGTTCTCATTTGACCCTTATCATAAATCCCTAGTCTTTACAAAAGCCAAATGCAATCTTTCAAACATTTCTGCATCTGGGTGATTCAGAACTGAAGGGGTTAATGAAGAGTCAGATGCCTCCATAGGATTTCTGTGAAGCACAAAAAGTACAGTGCCAATAAAATCCCCTGAAGAGTAAACAAAACTTGGAACTGTTGCAAACAATAAATTGTCAATACCTTATAGAAGAAATGGATAATGAAAACTTATCATGCCTATAGTTAGTATCCTCTTTAAAAGAATTTACAGAGCCTATGAAATTAAATTCTGTGCACAGTTCTCTTAATTTGTCCTTAATTAAACAATACTCCATAAATGGTGCATTCAGTGACCAAATGTTCAGAGACAGCAAAATGGTGGGTCCCAAGCCATTAGGAATGAAATAAAGGCAGTCCCTGGAGAGTCTGCAAGAATCTGGTCTCTCTAAGTGACAACTGATGGTTTAGGAAAGATAATTAACTTTGCAATTACAAACTGCAGCTTTCGCCAATGCTGTTTTTCTCCAAGTATAATCTTTTAAATGTTGGGTTATTTCCTATAACATAAAATAGGTTGCTTGGAAAGGGAAAAAGCAAACAAATACCCCACCTTAGGCTGCTGAGTCCATCAGGAATTAAGTTCTTATTGATTAATTTAATGGGTATTGTTTTTTATTTCTAATGTTAGATCAATATCCATTTAATGTGCAATGGCTATACAGATTCTCAACACTAAAATTTCAGCAGTAAATTTATACAAATAACAAAACAGTATTTTTATTTTACACAAAACTAGAAAAAATAGATCTTTTATTTATCAGAAAATGTGAAATTCCTGTTCAATAAATGAAGAACTAAAACTTTTAAAAATCTTTATTCTGCTATAGATTTAGTAACTTTATGGCTTTTTTTTTTCCTGCTTAAGTGATTCTCTGAAAATCTCATTACTTTATTTATTATGGATTTTTAAATTACCTTAGTACTGGAATAATCCAGTTTTCCTCGTCCTCCCCCCATGAATTCAGTCTACCCTAACTCTACCTGACCAACTTTTCTTAACATCAACCGACACTATGCATTAGGTAAATGTTAATGGCAAATAAGAATTGCTTTTTTTAAAAAAATCTGATTACGGGAAGGACACTTCATTGTGTCTGTGTAGACTGAACTGTGAGCTGTAACAATATCCCAGACTAATTTTTAATTCAAAAAATACCCAACTTCTCTTGAACAATGTTCAACTCATTGGATAACCATGCCCTTCTCTACTTTGTCTCTTATTCTGGTTATTTCTCTTTCTAAACTGATGTGCCTATGTGTGCCATGTTCACATGGATGCTCCCATACACAGCAAATACACTAGACCACAGCCTTTGAAAGATGACTTAGTCACACAGTCTGCAAATGGCCTTTTGTTTACACCATACAATAAAGGTGAAGAACTAGAGAGAGTCCAAAATACATACTTATTTTGCTTTGGTACATTCAAAAAGTCAGAGAAAATTTGTCAGATTGGGTCCTGTGTCATTAGGCTTTTACATAATGCACTTAAATTTCATCAGAGGTTCTCATGTTATTAAATAAACTTTGTATGTTTTCTGAACTTCAGCAGAATCACCCTTCCTCCTTTCCTTCTTTCATTCCTTTCTTCTTTTATTTAATCATCAATTACTTACTAAACTCTTACTACATACTAAGCCAAAACCTGTGGATACAGAAATACATACAACACACTCAAGGAAGTCACCATTAAATGAAAACCGAAGTCCTTTGCTTGAGAATCTCAGACCCATATAGTTACTGGCGTCTTAGGTAAATACTAAGAATGGATGGATTTCCTTCCCAGAGACTCACTTCTACATTGCCACAGAAACCCCAAACAACTTTTCAAGTTTATCTTCGTGTCTACTTAGTAAAATTTCCATCTTTCTGTAAAGAAAAGTGTAATGAACACAAATTATCTACCAGATCACTTGACAGAAGCCTGATGTCCCTGTAAGGTTGTGTCTGTTTCCACCTTTATCAGTTCATAAGATGTTACTTCAGTGCCTTTGACTTCTGTTCCCTATCATTTACATCTTTAAATTAACCCGACTTAGATCACTACATTGGACTGCAAACATAATGGCATCTATGTATATCTCCTGGGCTCCAGAGATTTTTCTCCCACTTTCCTCGTCTGTGACTTTTCAATCTTCTCCTTATTTCCCTGACCTCCTTTTTATTTTACACTGGACTTCATCTTCTTTTTTTAAAATTTATTTATTTATTTATTTTAATTAAAAATCATAAATTTACATAGGGCAATATTGTTTGATTCATTCTGTTATTTTTTCCCTTCCCCCCAACCCCTCCCACCCCTCTTTTCCTTCTATACAGTCCTTCCTTCCTCCATTCTTACCATCCTCCTTATCCCTAACCCTAAACCTAACCCTAACCCTAACGCTAACCCCTCATACCCCCCCTTATATGTCCTCATCGGCTTATCAGCGAGATCATTCGTCCTTTAGTTTTTTGAGATTGCCTTATCTCACTTAGCATGATATTCTCCAATTTCATCAATTTGCCTGCAAATGCCATAATTTTATCATTCTTCATGGAGGAGTAATATTCCATTGTATATATATGCCACAGTTTCTTTATCCATTCATCAACTGAAGGGCATCTAGGTTGGTTACACAATCTAGCTATAGTGAATTGAGCAGCTATGAACATTGATGTGGCTGTATCTCTGTAGTCTGCTGATTTTAAGTCCTTTGGGTATAGGCCAAGGAGTGGGATAGCTGGGTCAAATGGTGGTTCCATTCCAAGCTTTCTGAGGAATCTCCACACTGCTTTCCAGAGTGTCTGCACTAATTTCCAACCCCACCAGCAATGTATGAGTGTACCTTTTTCCCCACATCCTCGCCAACACCTATTGTTGCTTATGTTCTTGATAATTGCCATTCTAACTGGGGTGAGATGAAATCTTAGGGTAGTTTTGATTTGCATTTCTCTTATTACTAGAGATGTTGAACATTTTTTCATATGGGTGTTGATTGCTTGTACATCATCTTCTGTGAAGTGTCTGTTCATTTCCTTAGCCCATTTGTTGATTGGGTTATTTGTATTCTTGGTGTAGAGTTCTTTGAGTTCTTTATATATTTTGGAAATTAGTGCTCTATCTGAAGTATGAGTGGCAAAGATATTCTCCCCCTCTGTAGGCTCTCTCTTCACATTGCTGATAGTTTCCTTTGCTGAGAGAAAGCTTTTTAGTTTGAATCTATCCCAGTTGTTGATTCTTGCTTTTATTTCTTGTGCTATGGGAGTCCTGTTAAGGAAGTCTGATCCTAAGCTGACATGTTGAAGGTTTGGACCTACTTTTTCTTCTATAAGATGCAGGGTCTCTGGTCTGATTCCGAGGTCCTTGATCCATTTTGAGTTGATGGATGTGAGGGCGATCTGGCTGCGACATCTGTCACCCCATTGATCGCCAGGGTTGATTCGGCTGATCTGGCTGGCTAGGCGGGTGTCCCCTTCCTCCCTCACTGCTCCATGTGCGTCCCTCCCGAAGCTGCGCGCTCCCGTCGAAGAGGATGACCTTCCCTGATAGAGGAGGACCGTTCTTGGTCAAGGGTATACGAGTAGCTGCGCTCCCCTGCTAGAACCTCCACACAAGCTCTCAAGGTCCATTTGGACTTCATCTTCTAATTCATCTTCTAATCTTCTAGTGTTTTCTCTTCTAACTCTTGCATGGTCAGCTGGTTTGCATTTACTCTCCCACCTTTAACTGGAAAATGCCTTCATGTCTCAAGAATTATCTAGCAAGTATAAAAAAAAAATAAATAAAAGGAGAAACCGAAGTAGGTACTAATTGGTGAATCTGCAAACCACTGAGTTGCAACTTCAGATAATTCAAGGTAGCTGGAAAAGAGGAAATGGCAGCAAGTTTTTGCTGTTAGCATGTCCTCTTTAAATTGCTAATCACTACGGAGCTTTTTTTTTTTTTTTTTTTTTTTTAATCTTTTATTTCCTCCTTGCTCCTTTTATGCTCAAAGCTGAATTTCCAACGCTTTGGTTTTTCTGGTCCACCATCCTAAGGCTGTAGGGGATCTTAGCAGGTATATCAAACAGTTGAAGAAGGATAGAGATATGGACAAAATGTTTTAGGAGAAAAAAAAAAAAAACACAAAGAGGGAAGAGATTTCCTTTGATGGATAGTGATTAAAAAGGGAAGAGAGGGGCTGGGGATATAGCTCAGTTGATAGAGTGCTTGCCTTGCAAGCACTAGGCCCTGGGTTCGATCCCCAGCGCTGCCCAAAAAAAAAAAAAAAAAAAAAAAAAAAAAAGCGAAAACAAAAAGGGAAGAGAGAGGAACGATGGAGGAAGGACTTCCATATAGCCTGTTGGCAAAGAAAGGTTTCAGAAATAAAACAGTTTATCAGGTTTATCTAGGCCTATAGGAAGAAGCCTCAGAAAAGGAATCCAGAGTACCCTACCTTAAGAAGAAAGAGCAAAGAGCTTCTAGGATGGCAGAGGTCTCCGTAGAAACTCTGTGGACAAATTGATCTGTAACTAGTTCCACATCATGCCCCCATGACACAACAAAATTTGCTACTATATAGAATTCTAGAAGTGGACCATGAAAAAATGACTAAGTGGTTAAATTTTCCTCTAAACCTAAGAAATAATTTAAAGGAAAGAGAGTTGTATTCTTTGCAGATCTCAGTGTGTGATTGGAAGTTAATGCTTCTTACTAAAATTGTGTATTCTCACCTTATTTTGCAAATATGTGCAATGGAGGGAAGACCCATTATTCTTAAGTGAACCTAAACATTACTAGATTGGCTGCTTTTAGAATTTGATTGCCAGAAACAGGGGAAAAAGAGAAGAGGAGAGACAAATTTAATCAGATTCCAGATTTAGTTATTATAAATGATGTATGAATTTTGATTTGGAGGGATTGGATATCATTGCTACTAACGGTGCTCCCGTAGTAGACCAGCTTGATGCTTCCTCCCGTTGGAATAGGAGAGTCAGTGTATTAAGTCTAATGCACAGGAAGGAGCGATTACATTTGGGCACTGGTGAACGTGTGAGTCAGGGTCCCAGTACAAAACAGATGGAGCTTTAACATTTAAAATAGAGTAATTCTAGAAGATTTTTTTTTTCAAATTTTTTAAAGCAAAAGTATGGATGTAAAGGAACAACACAGGGCAAAGAGCCCTCATCCAGGGCTTATCAGATCCAAGTTCCAAAAGGAAGAGAAAGATACCAGGGAAGAGAAAGGTACTAGGGCTTAGAGAAGTCATAGAATATCAGAGACCTTGAGAGGAACAGTGATCTTCATTTGAGAGACAAAGCTAAAGTTGTGTTCATGAGAAGGACCCAGGGCATATATCCCCAGAGCTTACTTCCCCTCTCCAGTCTCTCCCAGGAGTCCACATAGAATGAGCTCACTGTCACACCAGAGGCTTGAGAGCCCATTGATGCAGTCCCTGAAACCAGGCTCTGCAGGTAGAGGGCAGGGTGGGAAAAGGTGGGGAAATACAAAGGAATGATAAATGGGATAGAAATGATGCCTTACAGAAAGTAGTGCCTGAGTAGTGTGAAGGATCCAGGCATATACTGGACAGAATTAACTTAGGTTCACTTTTTATTTACATATTTACACACACACACACACACACACACACACACACACACACACACACACACATATATATATATATGTATTTTAGTACAGGGGATTGAACCCAGGGGCACTCTACCACAGAGCTACATTCCCAGCCCTTTTTAAATGTTGTTTTATTTTGAGATACATTCTTGTTAAGTGCCCAGGCTGTTCTGGAACTTGTGATCTTTCTGCCTCAGCCTCCCAAGTTGTTGGGATTACAGGTGTGTGTCACCATGCCAAGCCTTAAATTCACTTTCTAAGTTGATTTTATGTTGAAAAATTCTGATATTTTCTAAACAAAATTCCACTCTATTAGGATATAGAAAGGATATGCTGTAACATTTCCACCCAGGGATGCTAGATTTCTTAAGATAGCCTGAATTTACAGACTGAAGTTACAGACTGAAGTTACAGACTGAATTTTTTTTTCCTCAAAAAGATGTTGAATTCTTAACCCCCAGTACCTGAGAATGTGATTATATTTAGAAGAAGTGTCTCTGTAGATAACCAGTTTAAAATAAAGCGAGCATGATATATAAAAAGGAAATTTGGGCATAGTAGGAGAATACTAGGTGAAGATGAGGGCGGAGGTCATAGGGATATATTTATAAGCAGAAGTGGGCCAAGAGTGCCTGCACACCATCTGGAGTTAGGCAAGGGACATGAGACAGATCTTCCCTCACAGTCCCCCAACTGGCCCTGCTGACAACTTGATCTTAATTCCTGGCTTCCAGAACCATGAGAAAATAATAAATTTCTTTTATTTAAGTCACACAGTTTTGTTACGGCAGCACTTGCAAACTAATACACCAGTTATGTAGCCTCTTATCCTCCATAATACTTTTCCTCTGCTTCCATGTAACATGTCAATGATGGGAAAAGTCTTACTCATCTTTACACAAAATATAAATGATCAGGTCATACACTGTAATTAATAAGATTATGTCTCTAACAGAGAGGTCAATTTACTATGAAACCCAAGGAAGACCCCTAAATAATATTGATCCCTTCTAAGGCCCAGTATCTAGTTTTATATTTTTAGCTTGAATTTTTTTTCCTGAAAGACAGTATTCCCCCATCCCCCGTTACCTAATGGATCCTCCCTTTAATGTCACCTTTGTTGTTTTAACTTCCAGTCCCAGCCAGCAATTCAACAGAGTTGTACATATCTTTATATCCTAATTCACTCCTAACATGCTTTCAAATTCATTGTTCTTATAAGCAACAATCATTAAAAATAAACTCCAAGAGAGGAATAACAAACAAAAAGAACAAACCACCTTGAGAGTCCTTGAATGGAGAGTGTTCTAGGCCCAGTGGGATTCCAAAATGAGGACAAGAAGCCTTCTCTAGTAGGCACCAAATGGTGGTTTTAATTTTTTATTTATTTATTTATTTTTGCCTGAGGATTTCTGTTTCAGGTGAATTTCCTCAGGGAGAAAGCCCATTTCTGATACTTCTAGTTTCCCACCATTTTTTCCACATTGTGAAACCTCAATTGCTTTGGAGAGAGGATGGATTAAAATTAAAATTGCTCTCATTAGCATATCTAAATGGAAGCATCTTGTCTTACTGTATGCACTCATTAAGAGTAAGCCCAACAGCATTCTAGAATTTGCCTCATTAATTACGGGGTGGAATCATGCACATCCCCAGTATTCCTGGACAGGATGGGTGGAGCCAGGGTGTCTGATCTGACCTGGCCATGGCTCTTGGGACTTTCTGTTTCTGTGATTTATAAACCCCCTCCAACATGGGCCTTTCTCCCATCTGTCAGTACAATAGCTATCCTCAGGTTTTGCAAGCATGTCCTCAAATTTAATTCCTATTTTAGAAGAAGAACAATTTTCCCTTAAGTTACATGGAGTTGGCAAGTTGATTGGAGTACCGCTGAAATCATCTCAGCAAAAGAAACTCCATTTATTTTTTTCCATTTGCCCTGGACAGTAACATCCTGGCACTTTCCCAAACCATACTGACTAATGGGAATTTTAGAGTTCACATACACCTCTTGTTATTATTATTTATTTTTGTGGTGCTGGGGATTGAACCCAGGGCCTTGTACATGTGAGGCAAACAACCTACCAACTGAGCTACATCCCCAGCCCACCTCTTGTTATTTTATTTTGCAAACATTGTGCATGACTTGGGCCTGGTGTGATGGTGGGTTGCTGATTCCTCAGTCTTCGTGCTTCCATTTGAAAGCATTCGGTTAGAGAAACACTCTGGTCTCCTCTCCACTTCCTTACTCATCTCTACCTAGAGGAGGAGAGCTCATCTCTTTGGTGAGTTTGGGAAAAGGAATTAGGAGCTTTTGAAATGGTGCCTTCCTAGTTCTCTTGAATGCACTTGTCTATGGAAGGCACCTGTTCTGTCTGCTTTCTCCCTGAGTCATAGAGATCAGTTGTTTTCAGTTACACCCATGACTAGGTGTATACATAGATCTCTTTTGGATTGTCCTTCTAACTGGGCTGCCGTAACATCTTCTCTTCTTGGACTCCCATCAAGAGTTGGAATCTATTTCCATACTCCTTGAATCCAGGCTGACTTTCTAATATATTTATTTACAACAATAAAGTGCAGTGGACACCGTGCTTCACAAATTCTAGACCTACTTCTAGAAAAGCCTGGAAGCTTTATTTCCCCCCTCTTGGTATCTAGTTACCATGTTGTATGGAAGTCCAGGTTGTCTTGCAGAGAGAGAGAGTGGGATGTGTGGACAAGTACCACAGGATATAAGGGGCCATGTGGAGAACAACTCAAGTACCAGTTACCAGGACAGCTGGGAACATGTGTGACCACCCACCTAGGTCATCCAGCCTAGACTCCCTGCCAACATGAAGTGTCCCAAACGATACCACGTGGAGTAGAACTTGTCCAGTCAACCCACAGAATCACCAGAAGTAATACGACAATTTAACACTCTCAGTGTTAGGCTTTGTTACACAGAAATAGTCAACTCATCTTTTCTTGTAATTTCATATCAGTTTAGAGGTGAAGACTTTGTGAGTTCACTTAGACACACATACAAATCATGTCCTCCAAATGCCTTTTTCTGTCACTAAAATGATGTTTTTAATCCTCGTATTCTACTCCTAGATCTGCTTATCCATTGAGCTGATCCTCTGGATAGTAAATAATAATAATAATACCTGCAGTATGTATTGAATAATTAAGACCACAACTGCAAAGTACCTTTTAAAAAAATCTTTGTGTCCTCTAAAAGTCAGCCAAATGTCTCCTCCAAAATTTCTTTCTTGATTCCAGAGCATAACTTTTCTTGATTCCAGAACCCTCCTTTCCATTTTTTTCCAGAGCATAACTTGATCTGGTACATATTTGTACTTTCATTCCACATTATTACATGCCCCTTGGAGTTAGGGGATCTGTTTTGTTTGAATATGTATCAACACACTCACAGAAAGCCCAACATAGTTATGTGCAGTGCTTCTTGAATATGTTGAGAAACTTTATCTGTTTTGCTTCAATAAATAATATGAAACTGCTTCATTCTCCAATCCTTTTTATTTTTCTTCTAAAAAGTTTTTATTTCAGTGCTTTGTTCTAATTTGATGATATGGAAAGAGCACTAACTTTTGACCAAGTCTGAGTTGAGTTTCAAACTTATCTCGGGTGGTTTTGGTTTATGTAGCTTTGAGAAGTCAATATCCATTTCTGAGCTTTAATCTTGTTATGAGATAGGAATAATAACAGATATACTTTCTATAATGGATTTTTAAATAATTTTATTGAGATATAATTCATATAATATATAACTCATTCATTGAAAGTTTACAACAACATAATTTTGGAATATTCCCATCAATCCCATACCTATGAGAAGTCACTCCCAATTTCCTCCTCCTTCTTAACACTAAGTGACCATTAATCTACTTTCTGTCTCTGTAGAATTGTCTATTCTGAACATTTCATAAAAATGGAATCTAATATTTTGTGATCACATTCTTTAATTGAACATAATGTTTTCAAGGTTCATCATGTTGTAGCATGTATCAGTACATTTTTTTTTTTGTGCTACTAAGTATTGAATTCAAGGTCTTGCACATAGTAGGCAAGCACTCTATCGTTGAGCTCTATGCCCAACCCTATTCCTTTCAATTGCTGTATAATATAATGGTTTTTTCTTGTCCATTTATCAATTGATGGACATTTGAATGAATTCTATTTTTTGGTTTATTATCAATAATTCTACTTCATGTGAACATTTGTGTGGACATGTTTTTGTTTGAACATGTTTTCATTTCTCTTAGGTATATATGAACAAGTGTAAATGCAGTTTATGAGTGTTCCAGGTCCTCCATATAATCATCAACACTCTTGCATTTTTAATTTCAGTCATCCTACTGGATATGAAATTGTATAGCATTGTGATTTTAGCTTGTATTTCCCTAATGAACAATTATGCTGTGCATCTTTTCATATACTTATATATCATTTGTATACCTTCCTTGGAGAAATGTCTCTTCAGATCCATTGCTCATTTAGAAAATTGAATGATTTGCCTTTTTATTTTTGAGTCATAAGGGTTCTTTATTGCAGATATAATTATCTTGTCAGATACATGACTTGCAAACATTTCTTCCAATCTGCAAATTTGTCTTTACACTTTACACTTCCTTTGAGGTACAAAAGTTTTTTATTTGGGTGAAATCCATTTTATCTATTTTTTTCCCTTAGCTACTTTTATCTTGGATGTTATAGCTAAAGAGACTTTGCCTAACCTGAGGTCACAACAATTGATTCCTTTATTTTCTTCTGAGGTTTATGATTTCAGCTTTTATCATTCTCTTGAGTTAATTTTTGTGTATTGAGTGAACCAAGTATCAACTTCATCTTTCACACATGAATATCCTGTTGTCACAGGACCATTTGTAATGGTGTCTTCTTTCTACCTGTATATTGTCAGAATATAAAATATTTGAAGATCAGGAACAGAGATTGATCAATGAAAAATTGGTGGACTACCCAGAGAATATACAGGAAGAAACCATTATGCCCACAGAAATGAAGATTCAATTTTTATTGCTAAATTAAACCACAAAAAGGAGTAAACCTGTAGACCGGTCTAGAATTGAGGTACACTTTTAAAATTCTAAAATTTAATTCAGAATGCGTCACACATCTTTTTAAGTCTCTTGTAAATATGGAAGGAGGATTTAATTTGATGTCATCTTATTTTGAAGTGCTTGTACCTTCACACTCCTTTCTTTCATGTAAGTTACGTCTTAAGTCTTACTCAACGTTTCCCACAAACTCAATTTCCTCCCACCTACCCTCTCTACAACCAAATCTACTTTGGCTTTTGTCTTCCTCCCTCCCTCCCTCCCTCCCCTCCCTTCCTTCCTTCCTTCCTCTCCCTCTCTCTCTCTCTCTCTCTCTCTCTCTCTCTCTCTCTCTCTCTCTCTCCTCTTTCATCGGCTATTACAATCCAGTTCTTTCTCTTCTGCCTCTAACCCTGAGCTTTTCCCCAATGTCAGTCACTTCAAGAATTGTCAGTAACTTAATATTCTCTCCCTCAACTCTTTCCATGATTCTATATAAGAAAAACTCAGGAGCCCAGCTGGCGGGAGTGTTGAATACTTAATTTTTTTTTGTTTCCTATTCACTAGGAAAAGAAAAAAAAAGACGTTCGATGTTAAAAATCTTCTGGAGTGGTAAAGATGGCAATCATGGAATCGTGGGCTGGTACCCTTATATAGAACATCACAAAAAACATGATCCTTGTTTTAATCTTTCTACCTATTCTGTTCTCTCTCTTTTGGAACGCTAAGATATCTTAGCAGACACTTCAATAACGTCTATTTTGTAAAAGTTAAATTAGATAACTAGCATAAAAGCTGTTCCTTTTGTAGCTGCTCCATAAATGTGACATTCCTTTCTATTCTCTGCCCACCATTGGGCAACAGAGCCTGTGTAGTCCAAGAGTGGGAAAGTGCCACACTCCTTCTGGAGACTTCTGCTGAATCTTTTGGATTTTCCTGAACATATTAAAATACATCTAGGATGCTGGCAATGATTTTCTAGAATTTAACAGTTGAGAAAAGAATCTTTTGACAGTGGCTTAGGGTTATTCACTAACATATTTACTGTACAGATGTACCTTGGTAGATTTTGAGCAAGAACTGCTGCAGTGTTCTACATTTGCATTAATTAAAACAACACTGGCAAGTGACATTGTACATAATTTTAAAATATTTTTAACTCACTATTGTTTATGTTGACCTCTTTGAAATAAAAAATGGAAATATTTTCTTACCAAAATAGTTTTTCTTCTGCCTTATGAGCATTCTGTTTTCTCACTTGGAGGTTTTATTGTATTTTCTGTCTCATCAAGTTAAAAAAAATAAATATGAATAATGATAGATTATAAATAAATAGATAAATATACTGACAAATTTATTTTGAGGTACCAAAACACTAGGTTCATGTAAAATGCTAGAAATAAACACACTTGAGCTAGAGAATTTGTTTCCAAAATATAATAGAATAGTGTCTACCAAGAAAGTGGTAGGCTTTATAGGGCTATAAAAAGACACCACTCTCTGTAGACATGTTGTACAGAACTATTGCCACTGCCATTTCCAGTACTATCATTTCCGCTCTCACTACCCTGAATCTGTATTTTCCTGCAAGATAAAGGGTAAAGAGAACTCAGGGGAACCCTCTTGCAAAATGAATAGTCTGTATCCATCTAGTTCAGCTAAGGCGGATCAGTAGCCATTACCTGGGTAAAGTCAATGAATGGATGAAAGCAGTCAAATAGATATCATTTACAAGTCTGAAGGTTTCTGCTTGGCTGTGATAATTGACACATCTCTATTTTAACATAATAAATTGTGCCATGCAATTTTTTTCATACATTTCTCCAAAAGATGTGAAGAGAATGCTGGAAAGTTTATCAAAAGAAGTCTGAGTTAAACCTGATGTGTTCTATGTAACTAGAAGGTAAATGGTAGCAGGGAAGAAAATAAGAATCTCAGATAGGAGAAATGAAAGAGCATGACCTGTGAAAGATGGGGAAAAGAAAGAACCACAAGAATGGAGAAGAAATCATAGACCAAGAGGACCTCAAATATGATCCTCAAATTTTCACATCACTCTGAGCAACAAAGAAAACTTGAAGTTGTGCAAGTGATCATCAAACAAAAACCATGTCTCACCTAATATCAATGAGCATGGATAACCTTTGTCACACGGGAGAATTTCAAGAATTATATTTCTGTCTTCTGCTGAGATGGCTGATTGGATTTATGAGTCACATGCCAAATTTCTTTAGTAAGTGGTTGTCTAGCCACATTCTTGGCATTCTCTCTAAAGCAAGCTTTCTAATTTTTTGCAATATGGGCAGTTTGAGAATTTTCCAAAATTTCAAGTACTTGTTCCTTTTATTTTTGCTTAAAAATCCTGTGTTCAATATATTTCTATCCTTTTTCATCTTACTATAAGCAGCAAGGAGAAACCAGGCCACACTCAGAGCACTCTGCTTAGAAATCTCCTCAGCTAAAAATCCAAATTCATCATTTACAAGTCTTACAAGCTGCTTTCCACAAATATAAGAACATAATTCAGTATAGTTCCCTGCCACTTTATGACATGGATAACCTATCCAGTTCCTAGTAGCATGTTCTTTTGTTGTTGTTGTTGTTGACAGACATGATAAACATATATATTGATGTTTTATGTCTTATGTAAACATAAGCATAGTTATAATCAAATTCTATAAATGAAGATGTATTCAGCAGTCTAACATTCTTACCACTTCACTATTTCTTTCCTCCATTGCCAGTAACATGTTCTTTATATCCACCTGAGACCTCATCAGAAGTACATTTAAGGTTTATTTTTGAACCAATAGTGTCTTTTAAGCAATCTAGATTTTTTTTCTATCATGCACATCCAAACTTTCCATCTTCTATACATTATGTGAATCCAGTCACTTCCATGTTTTTAGGTACCTGTTCTAGCCATACCATTCTCCCAGTAGAGAGATCTTCATTAATTTGCTGAGGGCACCATAACAAAGTACTACAAACTGAGTGGCTCAAACAGCATACATACAGAAATTCATTGTCTCATAATATTCAAGACCAGAAGTGCAAAAGCAGTGTTCTTAGCAAAGTTGGTTCCCTCCAAAAGCTGTGAGAGAGGAATCTGCTCCAGACATTTTTCCTTGGTTTATAGATAACCATCTTTATTCTCACATGACATTCTCCTTGAATTTGTGCTTGTGTCTAAATTTTCCTTTTTGATAAGGAGGTGACACCAATCATATTGGATATGGGGCCCATCTACTTCAGTAAGACTTCATCTTAACTAATTACATCTACCATGATACCATTTCCAGATACAGCCATTTTGAGATAGTTACAATTCAATATATAAATTTTACAGAAGACAATTCCAATGATAACAAAGTTAATGACTGAAACCTGGGGTAGTCATCTGTGAAGATCACCAGATAATTCTGGCTATCCTGTTTCTGGATACAGGGCAGGATGACACTTTCCCCCTTTTAAATGGAAAGTCTGTGACTACTTACAGCCTATAAGTTGTGCGTAGAAGGGATTTGTGTAACCTGGACTCAGCGCATAACTGCCAGTGCAAAAATACTGAAAAGCTCTCTTTTCCTTTGGGTAAAGCATCCCACAATGCTCCAGATGATGACTAGTTAACTGCATAAGTTCTGAGTAACCATTATGAGCAGAGGCCCTCTGCCCACATATGACTGATACATAGGATAATGAAAAACAAACCCTGTACATTTTAACTACTGGGATTTTTCATTGTAGTATAAATTTCTTATTGTAGTATAAATAGACCTATCCTGATTAATGTAAATGCTTTACATTCTATCATAGTTAGTACAGTGTAGAGTAGGTGTTTACTTAAATTGATAAACTCTTTTTCTGAGAGCCTACTATGGGTGAGAAACTACAAAGCACTAATGAAACACAGATAACACCTGTTGTTTCTGTCCTCTAAGAACTCACAAATAATGAGAGAGAGACAGACAACAGGTAAAGGATATATAATAAAGGCAAGCAGAGATTAAAAAGAATGATATGTCAGAAAATGTCACACATTGGTGGGGACTGAAAAGGGAATGGGCAGTTGCTTACCACTTCTAATAGTCACTGAGGAATTCATAGGAAAGAATGAAGCAAAAACACCATGAACAGTCAAAATAATTTCAAGGAAAACAGCAAGTGCTTGAGTATAGTTGGAAGATAGGGCATGAGGAGGAGACAGGTGACAGATGAGGCTAAGGCCAGAGCATGACAGGTCATGTGTTTGGATTTTATCTTAAAGGCAATGGGGAATTGCTTAAAGGTTCTGAATGGAAGAAGGATGCAGCAGATTTTCAGTTTAGATAGATCACATTGGTTGTGTAGTAGTTGCTTTGGGGCCCTGTCCCACATCCCCTCAGCCCATCTGGTTTTGGTGCAGCTGAGATGCCAGTTCTGAGCATTTCTGGTGATATAATGCGCCAAGTACACACAATGGTGTTCCTTCACTTCCCTGCCTTCTGATTTTTCTAAAGCCATGGGATGTATAGATAGGAAGTAAAAGGAGTGGATACCTCTAGGATAACCCTGAACCTGAAAAGAGATAGCACTGGCGTACGGATGATTCTGGGGTGCACATTCTTTTTGGTTCCCCAGAGAGACCTCTGCAGAGTTGGGTTCCTATGGTGGTAACCAGCTCAATAACACATTCTTGATTGATTTTTCCTTCTTGCTTTCCCCACATCATTATTACAGATTTTAGGGTCACCTCTCACTATAGTTTAGATCTGTAATGCATTAAATATTTGGTAAATAGTGTAGTGCCATTGGGAAGTGCTAGGAACTTTAAAAGGTAGGGTCTAGTGGGAGGTTTTAGATGACCAGGGCATGCCCCCAAAGAGGACTGTGGGATCCTATCCCTTCCTTTGTCCTCCTCACTTTCTGTCACGAGGTGAGCAGCTTCTTCCACCACATGCTTCTGCCATGATGTTCTGTCTTGCCGCAGACCCAGAAGCAAGGGGCCAGCCAAACACAGACTGACACTTCCAAAACTCTGACCCAAAATAAACCTTTTCCCTTTATCCATTTACTTTTTTTAAGTATTGTTACAGTATCAGGCTGCTAACACCATCTTCCCAATAAATATTTGCAACCAAATATGTGCTTCAGTCTCTGTTTGCTGGGGAATCTGAGTTAAGATAAATCACAGTGTCAAGAACAGATGTATTAAAGATTTTTAAAGGTAAAATCACAGCTCTCAAACAAATATAAAATGAACACACATCAAAGACTTTGTTTAACTTATTAATGAGGGAACCAGTAAAATATTACAACCGAAATGTTCAGAGGAAAATTCGAAGCTCTACCAAAAAAAAAAAGCTGCAAGGAGTAGTGAAATAAATTTAAAATTGGCATGCAATTGACTTTTCTTTTTGAGAGGGAAGAGGATAATCCTTCACCAAGTGGTATTCATTTGTGTATGTATAGAATGCACCCATTTGTATTGCTTGTAGTTATCTATAATTTACAGAGTTGTAAGTAGGTCAAAGATAATGGGAAGCAGAAATAACCTGGGAGGGTGCTATACAGGACACTCAGCAATTTATTTGTTTCTTGGTTTGATGCTTTTCAAAGTCTTTCACAACCTCTTATAGATGAGGTAGGGAAGATCAGCAGAGAAACTTCGTCAGGAACTAGTGCAACACCCACCTGGCAGATCTCAAGCACCTCACTTAACAGGGTGGAGGGATAAAGGACAGGTACTCCTGGAAGATAGTAAAGGACTTGTCAACTGATTGGATGTGGGGAATGGGACATGAAGGATGGAGGATGATATCATGTTTGTAAGGACACTGGAATGCTTTCACTGACTGAACTGAATTGAAGAAATGGAAAACCGTGGGAGTCAAAAGTTTGAAAACACCGGCAGTGGGGAGAAGAGGTAGCTGTCAGTGAAAAAATTTCATATTACAAACATCTTGCTGCTTTCATTTAGGTGCAGATGTTGTGAAGTGGGAGACAGAGCATGGGTCTTGGAATCCATCGAGCAAGATTTACCACTTCCTGGTTATGGGATGTTAAGAAGTTACATAGCCATTCTGAGAAGTAGCATTTTGTTTTGTTTTGTTTTGTTTTTCCCAAAGTTGATGAGAGGGTTAACTGACTTGTTGTAAAAATCTTCTTTTGCTGGCAAACACATAGCACTAGGACTCTGTAATCAGAACTTAAGCATGGGAGGTTACTGCTGCAGGATGAACAAGAATCAGCCGCTAAGAGGATTTCTCTATTAAACACCATCACAGTTATAACCTTATTAAACAGCGTCGCAGTTATAACCTGTACCAATGTGTTTTATTTCTCAATTAGTTAAATGGGATTTATAGAAAGTTTGCATTTGCCTGAAAGTAGGTAGAAGACCCATCAACAAGGTGCCGACTTCAATGTGGATCGATTGCTACCTGTCCCCAGCTCACCAGGAGAAGCTGCCAATGTTCCAGATTGTAAACTGAAAGGTCAGTGGAGAGCTGCTACCAAGTCGCTGCCAATGACGCCCTCTCTCCTTCCCACTGGGGCAGTTTATCTTTTTGTGCTGAAGAGATTAGATTTGATGGAAATACTGTACAAAAAGAAGGGGTTTCTTGATACCTACATAGGCCTTGGTCAAAAATAAATATCTTTGAGACTGGGGTTGTGGCTCAGTGGTAGAGCGCTAGGCTGTCACATGTGAGGTACTGGGTTTGATCCTCAGCACTGCATTAAAATAAATAAAATAAAGGTATTGTGTCCATCTAAACCTAAAAAAGATTTTTTTTTAAATGAATGTCTTTGAAGCTTAGAGTTTTGCATTGTTGGTCCCAAATGTATCTCTGTGTCTTCACATGAATATGAAATACTATAAAAATACACTCACCTCTTGATAGAAGAGTAATGCATAGAAACAGGTGCATGAAAAGTGTGTGTAGCTATACATGCTATAATGACTCTTTGCCTTAATCGACACCACGATCACCATCAGCATTAGCATCATCCAGGCCTCTAACACCAGGAATGCCTTTCTTAGAGTCATGATACTGCAGTTCTTATACGGGGACAAACATGAGTCAGGTTTGCAATTGCATAGGAGATTTTATTAAAGTCCTGGGTATTCTGAAATGGGACAGGAGGAGAAGAATGAACCTGAAGCCAAAAGAGAAGAGGAGAGGAGAGAAGAGGGGAGTGAGGAGAGGGAGAGGAGACATGGGAACTTCTTCCCAACCTGGGAAAAGGTTACCATTGACAGGTTTAGATGTCTGATCTCAAAGTACCCGATGTTACTAGAGAAGACTCCAATCAGAAGAGCTCTCATTCCCACAAAACCATCTTATGACCTGTGTGTGACCCAAGAAATAGCACAGTCATGCAGTAACAGAAGGGTTTTCCTAATGCTATAGTATTGGAAAGATCCGAACTTTCAGACCTTTCAGACTTCAGGGTGCAACTTTAGATGCATGTGTGTGTGTTTGGAACCACAATAAGTAAAATACAGTTTTGAGTTAATTTATATAAAATAGAGAAGTGAGACATTTCTTGCAGCCTTGGAGTTTGTACTGACTGAGAATCAAACAACCATATGTGATGATAATGATAATAGTAATTTAAAAAAAAGAAATGTGATTTGTTTCAGAGGCTATTAACTTGGAAGAAAATCTTCATTTTTTTCTTTGCTTCTGGGTACCAAGGATTGAACTCAGGGTGCTTAACCACTGAACCACATCTCCAGTACTTTTAATTTTTTTTTTTTTAATTTTTTTTTTTTTTTTTTATTTTGAGACAAGTTCTCTCTAAATTGCTTAGGGCCTTGCTGAGATGCTGAGGCTGGCCTTGAACTTACTATCCTCCTGCCTCAGCCTCCCAAACTGCTAGGATTACAGGTGTACACCACCGGGACATTCTTAAAATAACTCCAAGATAGATAGTATTTATAGACACCAGAAACTGGGGAAGTGAATAGGTTGGGAAAAGCAGAGAAGCAAAGCCGTGACACCGGGATTAAAGTATGGGTCTGTTTGACCCCAAAGCTCATTTTTTAATGACCACATCAGAGACTTTGGCATCTGACATCAACGCTGGCTTTCTGGGGCAGACAAGTCAGATCACAGGCATGGCAATGGGAATTTGAAAGCTGAGAAAAGATGCCCCTGAAGAAAAGTATTTCTTCCAAGGCTTATTATTCTAGGTAATAAAGATATTTGGGGGAGGAGGAAGTAGAGTGCTTTTTTCTAATTAGCAACAATCCAAGTGGAGATGGACATCCTCAGGGATGTGGATGAGGTTTTTATATCTCAACAGAGAGGTGGGGCTGTGTGATACAGAGGAATCGGCTGCAGTGAGGAGGGAGCCCGAGGCAGGAAGTTGATACAAGAAACTCTGGGGACTGTGTAGGTCTTTGGAGTGAGGAACCCCGTTGAGCAAATTTGTCTCTATATAGAAGATAGTGACCTGGGATGATGGATGACGTCATCGTTTTTAAAAAGCTGACTATGCCCTATAACCACCCTGACATTTCCTAGTTCCTCGGACAGCCTGACTGTTTGCCAAACTAAAGTTTGGAAAAGGTGAAGACATCCCGACAGATAAAAGAACTAGAAGGAATCTTGGGACCATCTTGTCTGGTTGGTGTGCCAAACTGTTTTAGATGAGGAATCCTCTTTAGCTAACCAAATCCTACCTGAAACCAGGTGTGTGAAAGAGACCTGGTGGAGCTGGGTTAGGAGGCTAGTGTCTGCTCCATTTTCCCCTCCTTTTCCCTTCTCCCTCTAAAGGGTAGTGCTGTTGGACCCCAAAGTATACATTTGCTAGAAGACCTAACTTAAAAAAAATAACCCCGAGTCCCAACATTTCATTTTATTGATGAGACAACTGAATGCTAAAAAGACTAGATGACCAACTAAAAGCTTGGACCCTGCTTCTTGATCTCCAAATCAATATTTTAATTTACCTTCCTGCTAGGTAGATTTTCTATACACTTAGGTATTCTCATATATCTCACAAGCCCCTCAGACATGACAAGGCGAATTGATGTTACTGGTTCTGTGGCAACAATAATTTATCCTGTGTCTCTTGTGTACCAGAGTATAGGAAGTAATTTATTAAAGCCTTTATTATAAACTCACAATCAAATTAAGAGCCAAGTCTTGCTCCCATTTCATTGATGGGAATCTGGAGCTCAGATAAAATGAGTAGCTGAAATTACAAAAGACATCCATTCAGAGGACAGAATTTGAATGCAATGTGTCTGGTTTAAAAATAAAAGTTAGTCCTCCTTACTTTACTTTGCTTAGATCCTCATAGAGTGCTTCTTTTTGTGTTCCTTGTGAACCTTCCCAAAAGTCTGCCTAAATAGTGTCCTCAAACTCTAAAACTAAGCCATGTTTTTTTTTAATAAAACTACACACACGCACACACACACACACACACACACAAAATCATACGGATCTATCTGTATATCTGTGTGTGTATACATATAGTGAACAGTTTTCATTTCACTAACCAAATTCACTAGACAAGTCTGTCAAAATAATTCTACATTCCCATGCAAGCACAGCTTCTGTATGTGAGTGGCCAGTGAACTCAGTCTTAGTGGGAGGCGAGGGACAAGGCAGAGGTAAGGGAGGAAGGACACCACCTTTGAAAACACTGCAGTTCCGAGCTCAGAGCTTACTCCACAGGGGTGCCGAGCAAGATGAGAAACTGACCCTATATGTTCAGTGGGAAAATCAAAAAGTAGGCCAAGTGCACATTAGTTAATATTAAAGTGAGAGTCTCTGGAATTGTTTCTGCAAATCCCTCACTCACTGGTCTAATTAGGGAAAATGGAGGATCCCAACGTATCAGTAATTTCACACCAGCGGAGAGCGTTGTAGTTACATAAAGGTTTACCTCAATAATCCAGGCACCAAGTTCTGCCTGTCTGTGAACAGTCCATGAAGGAGGAGGGGACATGAGTGACGTTACTGCCCAAATAAGAAAATAAAATCTGGCTACTGGTCATTGGTCACTCCTGTGGTATAAGTTAATGTGACTCCCACCAATTCCATTTCCTGGGTGCTACTTGGCAGGCTGCTTCTCTCCCACGTGGAATGCACCCTCATACTGGGCAGAGGCATGGATATATACAGCAGTGATCATCTGTCATTTCCGGCAAGGCAGCCCAAGATGGAAGAAATGAATTGTCCTCTTTGTCTCTTTTTCTCCTGGTTTATATTTTATTGTCTTAAAATACCAGTGGAAACACAGGGAATAAATGACTACAGAAAACAGCGTCACTCATCATCTTAATACTTTTTTGTCCCAGCTTTGTGCAATAGTAATGCATATTTGTATAGCTCTTTACCATTTACACAACTCACTCACAGCACCCATTAATTACCTTCTCATGAATACTAGAGAGATGACCAGGGATTTTTAGCTGGAAATGAAGAAATCAACTCTCAGACAAGTTCAGCAACTTTCCCAAGATCTCCCAGCTAATGCGTCATGAAGCCAGAGTTAGAACCCAAGGTCCTTTGGCTTCTAACTCAGTTGTGTCTCCCTCCCTGTTCTATTTTTCTTTTGGTCACCGTAACATTAGTGCTGTCTTTTGTCCTGTTAACCATGTCTTTCCTCGTGAATATCCTCTTCCAGCTAATGATAATGTAAAATCCTCATTGAGTTCATTGAGTGATTTTTCCATAATTTTTTTAAATACCCATCAGTAAAACATTTCTACAAGGTTATTAAGTCCTTCACAAACTTTACCAGCAGCCAAAAAATGCATTAATACAGTCTTATGTGTGAAGTAGGTTAAAAATAATATGTACACTGGAGATAATGGAAACATGTTGACATTATTAAGGTTGTAACACATTTGAAGTTACCTTAATTGTAATATTGAGCAAATTAAAGATTATCAAGTACGGTGTCCCTGAACATCCTGGAGTAGCATCTTTCCCCATTTGACTAATTGCCGTGACACTTGAGATCTCAGTGTGATGTTTTCCTCCACACAAGCGCACAAGTGGAGGACACCGCACCTCTTTAAATAAACAGGCAGATGTGCTTAAATAATAAATTAATTTATGGAGAGAAGTCAGAGTCTCAGCCTTGATCCTTGGGCTCAGCCACAAACATCCTCTGCCAGCTGAGCAAAAGGGAGGAACCTGCAAGTTCCATTCTACTGGCACATTTGAAAGGGAGAACACTTTACCTGTAAGTGAGCCTAGGCGAGTGTGGTGTCCTCAATGCCACTACGTCGTCGTTCAGGGGTTGGCAAAGGTAAGGGTCAAGGGCTTTGGGAGATGGATGATCTCTGATGCAGTTACTCAGCTCTGCTGAGGAAATGAGAAAGCAGTAAATGAATGGGCATGGCCCTGTTCCAATTAAGCTTTATTTTCAATCCAGAGCTGCTGGATTTAGCAAGTGGAAGTGCTCTAGATCATCTCTTCTAGAGGCCAAGAATTGAACAATGGACTCACAGTCAGGAGATGAAGACTCAGACGTCTTTGAAACAATCATGCCATGTGTCCTCAAATGATGCCCTTGTGGTCCCTAAAACTGCGCTACCTCTAAAGTGGTTTGTCTATCTCACAGTTTCAGACTGTGAAATTTTCTCTCAAGAGCAGTTATGCCTCAGAAGATGGGCAAAATCAGTGATGACAGACTTAACTGGTCGTAGGTCCTGTCTTAGCCTCCCCAAACAGACACCAAGAAGAGGATTTAGCAACAAGTAGTTTATTTTGGAGTTGATATGAGGGGACAGAAAGTTGAGGCAGAAAAGTGAAAGCCATTAGTAATGCATGAGGGGGTGACCAAGTAGATAACTGGGATTCAATCCTGCGCGACAACGCCCCAGGATTGTCTCACTGAGGTGGTAAGGGAGTTGGGGTTTTCATCCAACTCTCACTCCTTGTTGGCTGATGGTTAGTGGAAAGGGGGGCTGGGTATGTTGCTGGCATCTCTGGGTTAGTCCATACATGTGCCAGGTGCACTCCAGGCAAAGAAGAACACCTGCAGACAGAGCTACAGGAAACCCTTGGAATGGTCTGAAGGCAACCTCTGGGGCTGGCCAAGGGATGAAGCATAGGGCTTAGAAAGCACCTGCTACATATAGGTCTCATACAAGAAACGAGAATGCATGAAACAGGTCCTGAGGGAGACCCAGGGAAGGGTGGGGACTGTACCAAATGTCTTGTCTGGGGGGTTGTTGATTTGGTTGGGGTGCGCTGGCTGGTGTTTTAATTTTTCAGTAATAGTCTAAAATCCATATTTTTACATAAAAATACTTCCTAATTTAAAATCTTAGCATCTAATTAAAAAGTGTAAGTGCACAGTCCTGGCTGAAAAGAAAAGGTCAGGGGGACAGGACAATCACGATGAGAAGACTCATCTTACATCAATATAAAAGCAAAGGATGAAGCCTCCAAAATGAATCAATTAGTGAATATGGGTACAACTACTTCTGCACCATTTATTTTCTCTATGCTTTAACTACAAATATTCTGTTCCTTATCTATTTGAGCTATTGGCCTGATTTTCACTATCAAGAGATATCTTGGATTTTTTTTTCCTAATTTCTTTTTATTGTCAAATACTTTTCATTTTGTTTTCTGGGGACCCTTAAATTCTTTTCTATCACTTCCATTCTCAACAACTCTATTACCTTAATTCAGGACCTTCTCACTTCCTCCCACTATTTTATCACTGAATTACTTTTATTTTTATTTTTTCTTACATTTCATTTGTTCTAATTAGTTATACATGACAGTAGAATGTATTTTAACACATCATGCATAAGTGGAGTATAACTTCTCATTCTTATGGTTGTACATGATGTAGAGTTATACAGGTCATGCACATAGGGTAATAATGTCTGATTCATTCTATCATTCCTACCTCCATACTCCCTCCCCTCCCTTCACTCTCCTCTGTCTCAACCAAAGTACCCCTAGTCTCCCCACCCCACACCTTGGTGAATCAGCATCTGCATATCAGAGAAAACATTCAGCCTTTGGTTCTTTGAGATTGGCTAATTTCACTTAGCATAATATTCTCCAGTTCCATCCATGTACTGTCAAGTCACATAATTTCATTCTTCTTTAAGGCTGAATAATATTTCATTGTGTATATACACTACCATTTTTTTTTATCCATTCATCTGCTGAAGGGCACCTAGGTTGGTTCCATAGTTTAGTTTTTGTGAATTGAGCTGCTATAAACATTGATGTGGCAGCCTCAGTGTAGTATGCTGATTTTAAGTCCTTTGGGAATAAACTGAGGAGTGGGATAACTGGATCAAATTGCGGTTCTATTCCAAGTTTTCTGAGGAATTTCCATACTGCTTTCCAGAGCGGTTGTACCAATTTGCAGTCCTACCAGCAATGTATGAGTGAACCTTTTTCCCCCACATCCCCACCAGTATTTATTATCGCTGTATTCTTGATAATTGCCATTCTGACTGGAGTGAGATGGAATCACAGTGTAGTTTTGACTTGCATTTTTCTAATACCACATTACTCTTTTAAACTGTGAGCAGATCCCTTTGTGCAGCTAATATTGACTTCAAACTATGTTTCAAACTACAAGAAAGTTGTTCTAAAACACAGATCTGATCATTTGTTTCCCAAATTAAAACCTGAGGAAGGAAATCTCTATTTTCTAATGGTTAGCAAAAGTGTGCAGTTTTGGCCTGGTTTCTAATGTGTACCTTTACATTTGGTTCCCTTTGCTGTCCCTCTGCCATTGCACAAAATGATGTCAAGGCACTCACTATTTTCCACAATCTTTTGCCCACTAGTCTGCAAACTGTTCCTGGAACCAGGACCCCTTAATCTCACTCCACCCAAAACCATGTACACACCCTTTGTCCATTTCCCAGTAGTTCTGAGATGGCTGGGGTTTTCTTGATGCTGGAGAAAAGAAAGTCTGCCATATAGAATTGGAAGAAATAGGATGTTGACCTAACCCCATAGGTTTCAGGAATAGATTATCCCAAGATAATCTCAAAGTAATAAAATTTTCTTGGTGTGTGTGTGTGTGTGTGTGTGTTCTAGGCACCTTTTGCACACTCCACTGTCTCTGTATCTTCACCCCTCCCATTCACCATGGCAACTTACTTTTTTTTTTTTATACTTTTTTTTTTTTTTGTAAACAAATGTGATACATGTTGTTTGGGCAACTTACTTTTCATATCAAACAAATAGGACATGGATACCCTTGAATCTTCCTCTTTAGGGGTCTTCTAAAGAGAGACGTGGTTGTATCTTGAAGCTTAGGAGACCTTTGTTCTTGCAGTGTACAACACCTGACAATTAACTGTAACAGTCCCCAGATGCACCCAGGTGCTCAGACTTTGAGGCACCAAGTGTATCACTTGAATCTATGCCTGTCCTCCCCCTGTTCAGCATCCACACATCAAATTAAGAAGAGCATTACAGTTACATAAATCTGACGTAATAAATGTGGACAGAGAGAAAGATTTCTTTATCTGACTATATTCTAATCACAAAGAGGACTATTTAAACAAACAAGGAAATGCAGAATGCTGCCAGTTATTTAAATACCAATCTTAAGTTCTATTAAGGTTTTAAGAGAGTTGTGTTCCATTATAAAGGTCTTTACCAGGGGACCCAAGGTTCAGAATGCAATCTAAAAAGTAAGGCAACTGTAGAGTTTTGTTTGTTTGTTTGTTTTTTTGTACTGGAGATTGAATTCAAGGGCACTTAACCACTGAGCCACATCCCCAGCCCTTTTTTTATATTTTATTTAAAAAGAGGGTGTCATATGTTCCTTAGCACCTCAATAAATTGCTGAGGCTGGCTTCGAACTCACGATCCTCCTGCCTCAGCCTCCCAAGTTGCTGGGATTATAGCATGCATACAAGAGTTCTTAAGGGCTTAAAAAAAAAAGTGTATACAAATGTAAGAATGAATGTAAAAGCGCCAAATCCGTGAGAAAGAGACATGGAGGAAGGAAGAAGCGAGTCAAAGTGGACCTGAGGTTGGTACCCACTAGAGTTCTCCTAGTTCTGGTAGAGTGTCCCTTTTATACAGGACCTAATGCTGTATCATACATAAAAGTCCCTCCTCTGCAACTGTGCTTTTCAATGTTTTTGTTATCTGTGGTCCACTGTGGTCCAAAAATATTAAACAGAAAATCCCAGAAGTTAATAATTTATAACTTTTACAATATGGGCCATTCTAAGTAGCATGGTGGAACCTCACACAGTCACACTCCGCCCCACTCAGGACGTGAATCATCCCTTTGTCGCACGTTATTCAAGTTTTGTATGTTAACTGCCCATTCATCACATAGTAGCCCTAGGGGTTATCAGATCAGCTGTGGAAGTATCACAGTGGTTGTGTTCAAGTAACCTTATTTTACTTAATAATGGCCCCCAAATGCAAGGTTTGAGATGCTGGCAATTTGAATACGCAAAAGTGACTTTACAAAGTGCTTCCTTAAGAGGAAAGGAGAAAGTTGAATAAGCTATTTCAAAAGAGAGAAACCACATTATATTTTTAAAATTATATAATCACAGTATATTGTTAAAATTACTCTATTTTATTAGTAGTATCCAGCTTGTCACAGTGGATAACCCAGTAGGAAAACAAGCACATGGTTCAGATCCCAACAAAGCAGAAGCACCAAAAAACTGCAAACATTGGGGAAGGTTTTATTTTATGATATTATTTTAAAAGTACCATCAAAAAATTATCTTGATTTTTATTATATTTCTTTACTCTTGTTTTAGAGTTCAAAATTGCCCTTATGTTATTTTTAATTACATAAGGAGGTCCATCATCTTTTCAAAGCTTAGGGCTCTTCAAAAGCTAAATTCATCTCTGAATTTCTTTTTTTTTTTTTTTAATAGTTTAACTCATCCACAAGTATTAATCAACTACTATGTGCCAGACTTTATCTAAATGTTGGCAATTTAAAGAAAATAATTGTTTACTATAAGGAATCTGGCTTCCCTCACCACCTGTCAATCTGCAGTTCTGCCCACCTCTCCGGTTACAGGAATTTCCGGCCTCCCCATCACCTGTCAGTCTGTTCCCTGCCTCCCACATTATAGGAATTTCCGGCTTACGCTGCCATAATCTTCCTGCCTCCCACGTTAAGTTCTAATATGTCATTGGTCCATCAGTCAGTCTGTAAGAATTCTCCTCCACCATTGGTTCCTCTCAGCCCCCCAAATTCCTATGTCTGAGAGAAACCTTGCGCCATGTTCTCTCTTTATTTCTTCCCTTTCCCCATCCAGATGTGAATCATCTGCATAAAATAAAAAGTTCCTTGTGTGAGACCTGTATCTGTGGAGGTTTCTGGGAGCTAGCTAGGAACCATAACTGCCCCTAACATTTACCACTTCAAGTTACATCTGCTGGATTTCAGGTCATATTTCTAAAACACTTGAACTGGTTTGTTTGGAGTTTCAGTCCTTCAAGAGTAGGTTCTTACTCTGGAGTTTTGCCTGGTAAAGCATCCAGCCCTAACCAAAGAGGCATTGAAAAATTTTAATGCGTCTGATGGCGATCCCAAACTTTCCCTAGATATGGGAATACAGTTGTCATAATAAAAACTCTTAGGAACTCAGTTTGGCTCTCTGAAATATTTATAGCAACAAACCCAAACTTGTCTAATTTTTTTTACTTTTAATTTTGGTTCCCAAGAAGCATAACCGTTGATTATTATTACTGAGGAGAGAGACTGCGATGCAGAGATATCAATGGAAGGGACTTGTTTCCTTAGGTGCCTCCAGCGATGAAGGGAAGATAAGAGATAGTAATCTATGACCACAGCGCTTTTCGGCGAGCATGTAAAGAATTTTAACACTATTGTCAGCTTCGGTTGATTAATGGACCAACCCCTTTTGGTTGATAGGCTTTCTTTAAAATGTGCAGGTGTTTTGGTATGGGAAATTGTTTTGTTTTCAGTACAGGAGAGAGATGGCTCAGAAAAGTTTTTTTTTTTTTTTTTTTTTTTTAATATCTTTATCAATGTGCCTGAAGGCTTATGCAAATAATAGAGGGTAACCAACCTTATTCCTTCTTCATAATAAAGAGACCTGGGAGTGTGAGACTGGAGCGTCAGCCAAATCAGTCATGGCTCCCAATGGTTGACCACAGTGTGGAAGTCTGGGCTTTTCAAGTAGCTACATTCGTATTCAGTTTAGTTCCCGTTCAACTGTCTCATTTCAAAGTTTTAAAGAGGAGAGAGCAGAGTGTATGCATGCCCCAGCTATCCAGGGTTGGGGACAATGGGTCTAAACTATCATTCAATGCCTTTTTAAAATAAAACCTTATGCCTAACACTGATTTAACGGAACACGTGCACACTAATACAGAAACAAAAAACAAAGAACAGAATTTTCTCTCATTTTGCTAATGCCAAGAGCCACCTTTCAGCAACTATATTCATCAGATTTGTTGATCTCAAGATATAGATAAGGAAAATGCAAAAATAATGTTGTAAGATTTTTTTAAAAAAATGTATAAGAAAGTAAAGACAACAACATCTGATTCTCCTGTGTTCTGCTCCCCTGACATAGAGAGGAAGATGAAACTGAAGAAAATAGAGGTTATGGAAGAAAGAAGAAGAAAGAAATATTTTTAAGAGCTTACTATATGCCAGGCACTATACACTTCATACTCTCTTAATGACCTCAGAGTAAAGTTAACCCCTGTCTAACTGATGGAGAATTGATATTGACAGAGGTTAAATAACCTGACTCAAGACCCAGAAAAATCTGTGACATGAGAATTCAGATCCAAGCCTATCTAAACTTCCCGGCACCAAGACCAGCTCCACTGAGCCACGAGGGTGCCAGCCAGTGTTTATGATATTTAACTGGAATGGAAAAAACAAACAAAAACCACCATTCAACTGAGTTCTCATGTCTTGAGTCTTATTTCCTCTTTCACTTCCTTGTCTTACTACTCTTGGTTTTTTTATATTTGAAGTGTACATTCCTATTATAAGTTTGCATAATACACCAAAACTCTTGATTCTACTCTCTTATAAATGGTAAAGCAACTGTTTCATCAGAGGGATTAAGTTGAAGGCATAGCAGACAGGACAAGTCTTACAGGATTTCATAAGCTAAGAAGAACCACAATGTACACACACATATATATATATACACACATATATACACACATGTATACATATGCGTACATGTATACATATATATACACACATATATACACACACATGTATACATATGTGCACCACATATATATCATGTATATATACACACACATACATATACCATAGATACATATATATTTATATCTACACACCCATATAAATGCAATCATACCTCTATTTTCTTTTTCGGGGGAACTACCTATCAACAACTCATTTTTAGAATGATGTTGACATCCTATCATATTTTCTTTAAAAACCAAGGTTTCTATATGCCCGACCTGCTTGGCAGAAAGGGCGATTTTGCACACCAATAATAACTATGAGTTATTAGAGGTCACATAACTACTAAGTGGCAAAGCCAAAAATCAAGCCGAAGTCGGCCTTATTCCAAAAATGTGCTATTAACTTCTTCAGTATGTGGATGATGAACCCGATGCTATTTACAACACATATCACACACTCACACACTTAGACACACACCACACTCATGACATACAATTTTCCCCTCTGAAAATTATCCAAATGCCGTACATTTTTATGTTTTACCAGGAGATGTCTCTAGACCTATGCTGTCTAATAAATGACTAGAAGTTGCATTTGACTACATGAATTTAAATTTATTAAAATTACATAAAATTTAAAATAAAGTTCCTCAGTCCCACTAGCCATATGTCAACTGTTCAATAGGCACAAGTGACTAGTGGCTGTTGCAGTGGCAGCACAGATATGGAACATTTTCATTATTGCAGAATGTTATATTGGACAGCTCTGCCTTCATCCTTTCTTCTGATAGTCTATGTAAAGAAAACTTGTGGTAAAAGAACATGTAATTCATTCTCATTGAATGCCATGGTTTAAATATAGCACCTTTCTGAATCAAGAACGCACCTGCTTTTGCTGAAAAAGACCTAATAATGCACACATATATCCATTCACTTAACATTTTTCCTGAGTGTCTATTATTTGCTTAGCACCATGCAGAATCAATAGAATACAAAATATAGTACCTCTGAATAGCTCACAGGCCAATGCTAGAGACAGACAGAGAAGAGTAGAATTTCTGTACAGTCTGGACAGTGTTGTGACAGAAGTGGATGATGTGGTAGCAGGACAACAGAGGAACTATACCCAACACCACTGTCACTGATACTTCCGTCACCAGGGCTAACCCTCTGTTCTTTGAACAAGCCAACAGGACTGCCCTTCAACAAATCTCTCCATGGGAGGCACAGAAATATCCCCTGAAGTTGGCGATTCCGCTTTATCCTCAGACCTGACTCTGCCTTTTCACTGCTATTGAAAATGACAGTGGCATAAAACACCAGTGAGCTCTATCCCAACAGCAGGTGGGCATCTCTCTTTTCTTGTCCCTGCTTTACAACATAAGATATCGTCCTGAAAACACCCCTGAGAGATGGGAAGCAAAATACAAACAGACTTAGATCAGACGGGCTTTCCACTTGTCCCCAATAAATCATTTGAAATTAAGAGCACTTCCATTTGGAGCCAGGCAACATGGGAATGCTAGAGGGCAAATGCCAGGCTGCATGGGAGGATGTAAGAGCTGTCCCACAGGCAAGGCTGAGGCTCCACACTGTTCTGCATTAAGATGCCACTTTTGTTATAAAGGAGAGTAAGCAATCTTTATCCGGAGTCTGTGTGTGTTGGCTTGTGGCTTTAAATAAATAATTCCTAGCTCAATGTTTCAGTCTCCCTTGTCTAGTTAGAGTTGCAAAGGGGAAAATAAAATGGCAAAGTTGTACCATTGAATTACCCCAAGGAATGATCTTAATATTTGACTTGCAAACTCTTATTAATACTGCATAGGTAATGCTTTTTATGGAAGGCAGGGATAGTGATACACATGTTGTTTAGGGAAAGTCAAAGTCAATCGCACAAGAAAGGAATCTAAAGAGTTCATCCCTGGGATCAAAGAGCCACACAGGCAGGTACCTGAGGATTCTAGAATTCTTCCCTTGAGAGAAGAGTGCTCTAAGCAGCAAGGAGAAAAGAATGATCCCATTGTTCAGGGAAGGTGCTCAGGTGGAAGCATTTCCTCCAACAGATCATGGCGTCTGCTTCACATTTTAGTTGCCACCAATTCTGAGCCTCATTTGCATATAAAGCATCTGGAATAAGCAAAACTAATTTGAATCTTCTTTTATAAAATGTTAGCTGGATTAAAGGATCAGGTAGCTGGTTCCTTTACAAGATTCACTGGAGGGAAGTCAGATAGAGAACGAGATAAAATCATTAGGCCAGTCCCACACTGGCAACTGTTCCTGTGTAAACTCAGTCTCTAAAAAGAGTATATTGATCTGGCAGCTCTGTTTCCTACCCTCTGGACTTCATAGTGATCTGCAGCACAGGATTCTTTAACTGTACACACACCTGTGACACTCTTATCTGTCCCAGATTTCTTTGTTCCTCTCATCTTTGGCCTCACCACAGAGATGTGAGGACACCCTTAAGACGTCCCACTTTAAACACCTGTTTTTGCTACAGTTTCTATTGGGGACCCAGTTGTTCCCAGTTGTTGTTTTTTTCCCTGCCCCCTAACCTTATGGTAAAAAAAAGAACCACAATGGTACCATTCATGTATCAAAAAGAGAAGTCATCTTTAAGTCTACCTTTTAAAATTCATAACGAAACAGACATATAGCTGGGATGAATCTTAAGGCCTCACCACTAATTCCAACTCCTTCATTTACTAGAAAAGGAAACTGAAATCTAAAGAGGTAGAAATGTCTAAAAGTCGTAGACCAAGGCAGGCCTACCATTCGAGACTTCTCATTCCTAGTTCATGGCTCTGTTCCTTGTAATGCCATTTTATTTAACAAGTGATATGAGAAACAACGATGAGGAAAGCTCTTTCAAGCTATGGGGAAAAGCAAAGATGATTAATCCACAATTTTGTTCCCAAGAAGTTAGCAGTTGGATAGAATGACAATATAATTGTCACCAAGAGAAGTCAGAATGGTGCCATGTCAGAAATACTATTGGTGTTCAAGAAGGACCAAATGGACAGAGCTCAGGAGTCATAGAGAATTTTAAAAAATGAGAGTAGCCTATTTATTGTAATTTGGGATGATTTTTAAATTATCATTTCAACCCACAAGACCAGGGCTTCTGCCTTTTAAATTAATCCACTGGACCCGCAGTGTGTGGGTGAAGAAGTTTCTCAGGATGAGGTGTGGCCCATTGGTCTGCACACTGATGAAGAGTCGGGCATGTTGGCTTAGCGAGCCTGCCCTCCCTTCAGGTCTCTTCCTCTTGTTATGCTTCATGAATCTTCAAGGTCATTGCTCTAGAACCATTTGAGACATTAAATGACTTGGGGAAGATTTCTTCTACTTTGCTCAACAATTTTTATCCTGAAGGGATGTGGAGTTGTTAAAATGATTCTCGCCCCCATCTATTTCTTTGTTTAGTTTTGTTAATCTGGTGAATTACCTTGATTTCTGAATGTTAAACCAACTGAGAAGAACATTCCTTCCTTCTCTCATCTCTCCTTCTTTTCCTTCCTTCCTTTCTTGCTTTCTTTCTTCTTTCCTCTTCTTCTCCTATGTTCTCATGCCATTTGTTTTCAGCCTTCTCTTTAACATGGACATTTCTCTGAAAATCTTTATATTGTTTCCAGACATGTGGGCAAGTAATCCTATACACTGTGTTATCTGAGGTCTGTCCCTTTTACAATGTAATTACAGTTCAAGCACTGTGCATTGTGTCCTTCCCCATCTCTTCAGCCCTTCAGCATAAGGAGGGTGTGGTGTGTGTGTGTGTGTGAGTGTGTAGAGTCTTTGTCCTTTCCCTCACCTCAGCATGGAGGTTTCAAAATGGCGGATCCAGGCCACTCTGACACTAAGATGGCATAAAGAGCATCTATTCACAAGAGTTGTTTCTTCATAGTCTCCTGGGCTCTCTATGCACCTTCTTGGTGTCCTTTTCTTCAAATTGGATTGTGAATTTGGAGGGGAAAATATTAAGGAGAATTTTCAATAATTTTTTTTTTTAGATTCATCTTCTTACATGAATAATGTTTATGAAATGTGTAAGCTTGAGGTTGGGAAGCAGATTGGGAGCTATATCAAACCAAATCATACTTTAATCTTCTCTTTCTTTCCTTGGCTGCCACTTTTATTTCTTTTTTCTTTTCTTTATTTTTTTTTTCTTTTTCCTTTTGCAGTGCTTCACAAGTGCAAAAGTGCTTCACTTTACCACTGAGCTGTATCCCTAGCCTCAAGACCTTCTAAGTGGACTCTCCTTCCTTGTTTGATGATTTAATAGCTTCTTATTTTTCAACCAAATTTTAAATGACTCCATTGTTTGGGGAGAGGTAAATTCTGGGATTTAGTTCTACTCTGACCTTTTTATGTTTCACAGAAACTTTATATTATTTTTGAATGTGGAAGAAACATGTTCATCTTAAAAATAGGTTCTTATCCTTAAACAATTCAAAGTAATACATGTAAGTTACTAGTTAGAACAGAAGGTCTTATAATGAAAAGGTAAGGTTGTTTGTTTGTTTGTTTGTTTGTTTTTGTGCTGAGAATTGAACCCAGGGGTACTTAAGCACTGAGTCACATTCCCAGTCCTTTCTGTTTTTCATTTTGAGACAGGATCTTGCTAAGTTTCTTAGGGCCTCTCTAATTTACTAAGGCTGACTTCAAACTTGCGATCCTCCTGCCTCAACCTCCTGACCTGCTGGGAAGGTAGAGATTTTATTCCACTGTTCAAAAGATGTTTTTTTCTTAAGTCAATTTCTGTGTTTAGTTACTGATTCCTTTCATCATTCTAAATAAAAGTATTCTATAGCTACTTTTGATTTGTTAAGTTTAGGTACCTATTGACTCTCTACTTCACTGAAAAGGGAACGTTCCTAATGTCAAAGTCTAACAGCATCTTGTCTTAGATGGGGCTCCTTTTGCAAAAGATTGAGATAGTACCTTATATGCAGAAAGTTATCAGGGCATGTTCTAAGGAGCACTTCACATTCGTCAGGGTATGAGGCAAGCAGGTGGAGCAATGAGGAGAGGTCCTAGTGTGATACAGAACCTTATCTCTGAAGCTGAAAGGTCCTTTTTGTCCTGAGTGGAAAAAAGAGAGTTGGGCATTTGTACACCCACACAGACTATGCATTGGCTGCAGTCTGCAGCTCCATTTGACAGATGACAATCCTTAGAACTTATTTGTGAGTCACCAGCAGGCAACTCTCCTTTTGACTGGAGAAATGAGTACCATGGTCCTGAAGATGTGTCTAGGCAGTACACTATCACATTCACTAACACCTTTTTTTTTTTCTCTTTAAACTACTCCCAGTCATATTTAGATCATGCATTTCTTGTGCATATTTGACTTTCCTGTAGTTTCTAATAGCCTTACTTTTTCTTGATGAAAGAAACATACACACTTACTTTACCACAATGGCACGCAATTTGTTCTTAGATGAGAAAATTACATTTCCACTGTTGAAAAAGTATTCCTTATGAAACAGAAACACTGACATTATTGATAATCTGGCTTTAAGTATAATTTCTTTCCTCAGCCTATTTTCATGAGAAAGAACCACTAATGGTTTGGTGGGAAGACTAATGTACTTATTCCAAAACTGACTCTTTCTTGTCAATAAATTTTTTATCCAAGGAGGAAGCGATGCTCCTCTTCTGCTCATAGTTCTCTTTTTCACTTTTTAAAACATAGATTGAGTTGTTGTAATATCACAATAGACATCACAAAAATTTTTGTGGAGCATATCAGGAAGGTAATTATTCCTATGTTGTAGGTGAAAAAAAAAAAAAAGAAAAATATGGAGATTAAGAGGTAGGGGCAGGTCAAAATTGATCAGTATTTCTATCACATCTTTTCTATATTTTTTAAACCATAGCAGAGATTTCTAATTTTTAAAGAAGTAACCTAAAAAAAAAAAATACAGTACAAGTTACAACTTATAAAACACACCTCCCTACTTAAAGACTTGCTAATCCCCAATCCCATCAACAACCCCGTTGACCCCTCTGCACCTTGGCACATAACTAATATTCTCTGAGTACCAAATACCTGACAGGTCTGAAAATGTACTTTTGCTGTCCTTTTTAATGACTCTATTAGAATTTTGAGCACAATTAATTTTAAAAACTCAAAATGTCCTATTGGTAAAAAGCCATCAATAACTGTGAAGTTCTGCTTAAATGTTTTTAGCAGAAGTAATTGACAAAAATCAAGACATTCCAAATAAAAGTGCAACTACGTAATTTTTTATTACTTCCACATTGGTCATATGGTCAATTCCAAGAAATTCTTTCATGTTATTCAATTTGCTTGAAACTCCCCATTTTCTGATCTAATCTTCTTTTCAGCTTTTTATTTTTAATTTTTATTTTTAATTAACACATAAAATATAAAGTTGTGCATATTAATGGGGTACTCTCTCCTCAAACATTTATCAATTGTTTGTGGTGGAAACTTTCAAATTACTTCCTTTTTGCTTTTTGACATGTACACTACATAATTAATATCTATAGTCACCATACTGTGCAATAGTACCCTAGAGCTCCTTGTTCTTATCTGACTGTTACTTAGTTCCCATTGATTAAACTTTTCTCATTCTTCCCCAGTCCAGCCACTGTACCTGATCTCTGGTAAGCACCATTTTACTTTCAATTTTAATGAGATCAAATTTTTCAGATTCCACATATGATTGAGATTATGTGGTACTTATCTTTCTGTGCTTGGTTTATTTCACTTCGTGCATGATATCCAGTTCCATTCATGTTGTTGCAAATGACGGGATTTCATTCTTTTTTTACTGGTTGAATACTATTCTCTGGTGTATATGTATCACATTTTCCTCATTTATTCATGCACTGATGGGCACTTCGATTGTTATCATTTCAATTAACATAGGGTGCAAATATCTCTTCAACATATTGATTTCATTTCCTATGGATATATACCCAGCAGTGGGATTCCTAGCTCATATGGTTTATCTACTTTTAACTTTTGGAGGAACCCCATACTATTTTCCATAATGGCTATATTAATAGACATTCCTACCAACAGTGTTCAAGTGTTCTCTTTTTTCCACATCTTCACCAGTACTTGTTAACTTTAGTCTTTTTGATACTAGCCATCCTTACTGGAGTGAGGTGATATTTCATTGTAGTTTTGGTTTGCATTTCCCTGATTATTAGCAATGTTGAGCAATTTTTTTTCATGTAGCTGTTGGCCATTTGTATGTCTTCTTTGGAAAAAAGTATATTTACATATATTGCCCATTTTTTAATCAGGTTATTTGGTTTCTTATTGAGTGTTTAGAGTTCCTTATGTATTTTAGATCCTCAACAGATTTTAGAGAGGAAAAAGAATAACAAAAGAAAATATTCTGCATTCTAAAATCAGACCTGACCATTACCTTCTGGTTGCAATGGTCTTCCATATTAATTTATAATATCTGACTTACCTCTAACTACCACAAGGTGGCAAAACATATAATTGACTTAGACTGTTAAGATCTCCTGAGATTTTGCTATCGATAGCCAAAGGCCTATAGCATAAAGATGATGAAATTTGGTGACCTTTTACATTAAAAAATGCTCCATGTTTTTGGATCTCTTCTCTTTTAAAGAAAAGCAATAAAATCTATAATTAAAATTTATCATTCTTAACTAAGCATTATAGCCATGAAAAACAGCTAATTGTTCACAGTGGGCAAGACTGTAGAAATCAGATCTGCTGATTAACAAGTAAACTTACAAAATATTTCCAAAAGGTTTTCTCATAAACCTGCTAAGAATTCATTTAGCTTTGGAAATCCCTCCAGATCTGGAAGTTACTCTGAGGCCTCTAATATAATCCCCTTGAACACATTCTTAAGATCCTCAGCTTGCTTCGGTACTTATCAGACGTATTTAAATATTTGGCAATAAAATTAAAATATGAAAACTAATATAGCCATTGCCCCCAAACACACAGTTTTCCAAGGAGATTTTGATGATTCAGAAAGAAATCTGTGGAGGATTTTTGGTATTTAAATAATAGGGCTGCATTCTGACAGTGCTTCTTATAAAAAATAAACCGGTCCAAGAATGTAATAAAAATAATCTGTACAAACTAGCTATATTCTATCTAAAAGACAGGGAACAAGAAAGCAAAGTTACTAGCAGAGTTATCTTCTATTAAGTAAAGTTGATGTGTAAAATTCACACTACAAGTTAGGCATTTTATGAAATATTTATTCATTTCACAAAATAACTAGTTATAGAATATTTTATTAGATAACTGGTTTCCAATAGTGCATTTAAACTATGAAACAATATAAGAAAAAATGAAGTTTAAACTTTTTAGGAATGTAAATATTACATAAAATTAAGCATACACTTTCATTTTAAATAGTATTTTTCAGTTGAACTAACTGTATGCTTGTATGTATAGGAATATGAAAAAGACATTATTTGTATTATTATTCACCAGATACAGTAACTTTTTGAGATCATTACCTAATTTATGTTAATGAAATATACATTAGTTATGGTTACAGTATAAATAATTACCGTGTTTCTTTTTAAAAATTAAAAATGTGCATAAACAAATATGTAACAACAAATTTCACCATTAGGTACACTTATAATACACCAATAAATGGGAAAAATAAAATTAAAATTAAAAAAGTATTTTTAATTAGAATAGCACCCCTTAATTATATGTAAAATAATTGAATAGAGTTACGTCACTTTTGATGATAACTTCTATATATCCCCTAAGGATAATAAGAATCTTTTTTGTTCATTAAATGGTTTGATATTTGCATTTCTTCTATATATTTATACACTGTATATGGAGTTACATGTAGTTTTATTTTGTGTGAGGTTTTTTTTTTAAAAAAAAACTTTTTTAGTTGTCAAATAGAACTTTTATTTTATCAATTTATATGTGGTGCTGAGTATCATTTGAACCCAGGGCTTCACATATATGCCAGGCAAGTGCTCTACCACTGAGCCACAACTTCAGCCCCCATTGTGTGAGGTTTTTTAATGGTATAATACCAGATATATTCGCAGTAGCTTGCTTTTGCCATTCAACAACACATACTCACCCTTCTTCCATATCATTCACATAAATTGACCATATTTCGTGCAAATTACACGCATGATCTACTCCATGTCCATATTTTTTTTCTGTTCATTCTGGTGAATATTGTCACCCTTCATGTTCTTATTATCACTATGATGCTGCAGGACACATTACTGCAGGAGCTGCTTTGTGCATGTATCTGCATGCTGCCCAAGATTAAGTAACAAGAAGTGTAAGTCCAAGGACAGAGGGAATCCATTCATTCATAGAGTTGTACAGGACTCAGAAACTGAGTGCTGCTAAAATGACTTTACAAATGGATTTTAAAACAGTAGTGTATAAGAGTGGCATTTACTACCATTTTCTTTTCTTTTTTTGTTAATATATTTTAGTTGTAGGTGGACACAATATCTTTATTTATTTATTTATTTTAATGTGGTGCTGAGGATCGAACCCAGTGCCTTGTCCATGCAAAGCAAGCACTCTACCACTGAGCCACAGTCCCAGACCCCATCCTCCCTTGATATAATCTCTTGATATAATCAAGCTTTGTGCTTGTTGTCGGACTTGTGTTCTTTAGCATTTCCCTGGTTACTAATGATGCTAAGCATCTTTTAAGTGTTTACCACCCAAGTGCATTTCCTGTTCTATGAATAGTCTGTTGATATCCTTTCCCATATTTCAGCTGGGTTAGTGTTCCCCTTTTAAATACTTTTTGAGAGTTTTAAAATATATTCTTTTTAAAAATGCTTTTTAGTTACAAATATAAAAACATAACCCAATAAGGGTTAGTCATGTAAATTTTTTTAGTTTTGGAGTTTTGTTTGTTTCATTTGTCTTGCTGACATGTTCTTCAAAATAAAATATATCAGCATTTTTCATAGAGTATTTTCAATTTGTGTCTTGTTTAGGAAAACCTATCCTAGTCCAAATTTCTAAAATTATGTTGCCAAAATTTTTTTGAAAAAAAAAAACAAACCTTAATTTTTCACAGCGAATTTAGAGCTTTAGACCATTTGGGATTTTGTTGTATTTATGTAAATGGTAAAATGTAGGTATCTCAAAAATTTTTTTCTTAAATAATTGTCATAGCCATCTTTTCACAAAATGTGAAACATAAAACATATTCTTGTGTATATAGATCTGTTTCTTTTGTCTTCATTATTTGCCATTAATGAATGATTTTATATCTTGATACTACTCTTCTTGGTATGGTATTTAGGAATATGAGAGCCTTCATTATTTCCTATTTTTAAAGAGATTTTGATCATATTTGTAAACATTCTTCCCTTTAAACATAGAATTAGATTCTTAATTCATATCCTATGAACATTATAATGGAATTTCATTATTAAATTCATTAATAGTTAAATTTATAATTTATTTAAATTATTATTAAATAATTTATTATTATGTTGAGGATAAGAGACATTTTCAGTGCTGAATCTTTCCACATAACCTGACATGTCTCCTCCCCAGTAGGAATAATCCTTTAACAACTTTTATTTTTGCTATGTGTGCATTGATATTATTCTGTCTTTCTTCATCTCCTTGAGATAATTTGTATTTTCCTTTTCATTTAGGTTTTCAGATTTATTACCATAACATTATATGTCTGTATCTACAGTGATGCACCCTAACATTGTTGCACTGTATAAGCACTTTTTCTTTTCAAACAAACATCAACAATGTGTTATTGATCTCTTTTTTCCCCATTACCACAATCAATAACAAACCTATCTTTTGAATGTTTTTATTAACTCACTATAGTTCCATGTAGCAGGGGGGTTCATTTTGACATATTTATACATGCATGGAATATCATTGGCTCCATTTCATTCCCTAGTACTTCTGCTTTCCCTCTCCTCTCTTTTCCCATGTTCCTCTTCCTCTACTCTACAGGTCTTCCTTCTATTTATTTATTGCTTTTTAATTTAGGGTCTTTCCATTTTGGTAGTTATTGTTTTGTTCTATTTTTTCTGAATTGCTCTATTTACCTTTCATCCTTACTTCTATTTTTTTGAAAAGTTTTTTGGTGTTACTCTAGTTTACTTCATTGTTATTAAGTTCATTTATATGAATACTTTCTTTATTTTCCATGCTCCTGAAGTTCTAAATTCCCCATAGGCACTTCCCTCCTAGTACACCGCTGATTTTTAGGAAGATGCAAGCTGAAAGCATTTATTTTGTTCAATTGTTATGTCTCTTAAAAATAATTTAATTTGCGGAGAACTTCCTTTATCTTTCATGACTTTAACATTTTTAAGGAGTAGAGCTCCATAAAGAAATACTGAACTCTAGTTAGCAGGTTTATTTCTCAAAGGGATATGAATTAGAAGTCCTGAAACTGCTTCTTAAGCTTGAAAAAACGAGTAAATACAGTTAAGATGGAGAGAGTTATATTAGCCTCTGATAGAAAGGAAGTAACAGATATGAAAAAGCAGAAGACTAGAATGAATTTGGTGAATTCTAGAAGGACCTGGAAACAGTGGCACTTCTAGAATAAAGAGCATACCTAAGCTTGCGTCTCAATACTATTCCTCATTCATAGGAACCCAGGCTCCTGAAAAAATAACTGGTTCCAGAGCTAGGGCAGGAGAAGTATAAAATGAGTCAGGACTACTTTGGAGCAGAAAGAAATGTTCAAAAGTGATGGAGTCTTGTCAAAACAAAAAACAAAGTAGCATAGGCAGATTGAAGGGGGGTTATACTATTGATCAAACAGAATGATTTTGAGGTCAAAATAAGGACCAGAGTTGTGGTCCAGTGACAGCACTAGCCTGGAATGTGCAAAGCTCTAGTTTTCATTAAAAAAATATATAAAAAAAGGAAAAAATTATAACAGTAATTCTAAAACAGTAATTGCAATAATAATTTGATAGAGGAACTGGGAAATCCAGTGAATGTCATTTATTGTTAAATTGTTTATAATTTTTCAATCTCATTTTTTTCTTTAATTTAAGAATTCTTAGAAATTGTGATTTTAAAGTTCCATTTAAATTTGAATGGTGGGGTTTGTTTATGATGCTGGTGGTGGGGATTTATTCTTATAGCAGCCAATAAAGGTGGCCCAACGAAGTTTTGATTTTTTTTTTTTTAATATATTGAGATCTTTGTAGAATAACACATAACCTATTTTGTAAACATTCTCTCCATATTTAACATAATCCTCTCATTTAAATATGCATTTTCTCATTTAAAGTTTAAAATTGCACACAAATATTCATATAATTCTCTTTGTACATATAATAGTGTATATAAAACTAAAAAGGGGAAATAATTTTCATACAATATAAGAAGTCAAGGGCAAACATTCACTGTTTTAGTCATAATTTCACAAAATCATTAAATTCCAGGCTCCATCTATCTCCACCATTCCATTTTTAGCAGGTAACTTTCTTCCTTATGGCTACCTCTTATTCGTAAGATAGTTGTGTTGCTTCATTTGCGGGCACATACCATTATCTAGACAAAAGAGGACTGAATGACACTTTGGCACTCTATCAATACTGAGGGCACTAAGAAAGCCCCAGCAGTCATCTGCATGTGACTGGTTGGCCAGCACCATGGCAACTACCTGCTCTGACATCTTAGTGTGGAGCTCAGGAGAGTGACCTGGGATAGAGAGACTTTCAGGGCAGTTATCAATATATGAATGCAACTTGCAAGCTTTGTGGTGGATGAAATGGAATCTGTCAAGGGCAGTATGACTTAGGCCTAGGACCAGTACCAATTAAGAAAGCTGAGCAGAGGAAAAGGAACCTGCAAAAAAAAATGGAGAACAGTCAGCCAAAAGAGATGGGGAAGAAAACAGAAGACTTTGGAATCATGGAGAAACAAGTATTTCAAGAAGCATCATTAATCAAACATATCAAGATTGCAGAAAGATAAGGATGGAATCATATATCTTTTTCATAGCATCCAAAATTGCCTGATTGGTCCTCGTATTTTTTTTTTCCTACAGTGACAAATCATGGATAAGAAAGCAGCCCTTCACACCCCTGCTGGCATGCTCCCTGACACACAATAGGTCCAGTTTATCTGTCATTAGCCCTCATTCTTTTCTCTGTCATAATTCTTCAAGAAATTTAAAGAAAATGTCATATGGAATTTAAAAAAAAAAAAATGTCCAAGTTCATGTTGCAGAATGGGCATGTTCTGTGAGCCATTTTTTCCAGAATGACCGCTGCATGGGACATTGTCTAAACAGCAGTCCCTTAGGGCCAGGCAGAGGACATAATTTCTTTGCTATATTCTGTTTTCTATCACACTCAGTTCAACAAAAACAACAGAGAAAAAAAATAAGGAGAAGAAGAAAGAAAAAAAGAGGGGAAAAAAAAAAAGCCCTTATCTCCACAGTTGTGATGAATAGACTTGATTGGGCTCTCACACAGCAGGCAGGTGATGGCCATTGCCTATCTATTTCAGGACTAAACTTTAGACTGGCCACAGGTGTTTTTCCTTTTTTGGCTCTGCGGCCCTGCCATCATTAAGTTTGCCTGAGGCAGCAGACAGCTTTTGGGAGACCAAAAGATGGGGGGAGGCAGGGTGCAGAGACGATCCAGCTGACATTTTAAGCAGGAAATGCAACCATCTGAATGTAAAGAAGATAAACCCTGGCTGTACGCAGACTCTTCCTTCAGGGGAAATTGAGGTAAAATAGGACAGGATTTAGAGAAGGGCACTAATAGAGGATGTGCCTTTGAGATCACCCTTGCCCTTGCCGTCTTATTATTAGCAGTTCCTTACCACCAACTAGGAAGATTGACAAGGAAGAAAGCCAAGTTTGAACTGGTTACCACTGGAAATCTATAATTTGATAGGAATACTTTTTCTGTATTTAATTTAAAATATCTACCTATTAATATACATATAAAACAGTTGTAAGTATGGAATAAACATGGTGGAGTTTCTCTTTAGTGTAGGTAGACCTATATTACTATGAAGTATGATTTCTAGAATACTGGAGAAGACTCTTGGCTCCTGTTCCCAGTCAAACTTCCAGTAATTTCTCACCTAACAATTATTGCTCTAAATTCTTTTCACAGGGGTTAAATGTTTCAAATTTAGATTAGACATAACAGGTTCCTGAGAAAGTGAACATATTTTCTTAAATTTTTCTTAGAATATAAGTGAATGACATCCTAGCCTGAGCTCATGTTTTAAAGCAAGGCTGTCCCTGGAGCTAGAAAGGTATAAGTGAAATGGGGAAGCCATCAATGTGTAGGTATTGTTGCTAAGAAATTTTTACATGCATTTGAATCTTTGATTTTTTTTTTTTTTTTTTACCCTGATGAGTTTATAAACTGTACCCTGGAGTGTATACGGGTAGATGTATGCAAAATGCAGATTGCATTTCTGCATATGAAGACTTTTAAACCAGAAGAGGAAAAATTATGTGAAATAAAATGAACACTAATGCTTACATAATTTCTAAACATAGCAGAAAAGTACAGATTCATAGATTTTTAAAATATAGGCATCATGGGGAAAGTTAATAGTTTTGCTTGTTTTTCTTTTTGCTTTTTTAAACAGAGTAGATGGATTTGTCGCCAGTTGTTTAAAGCTGATTCCTAGGGCACCTGGAAACACAATTCTAAAATGATTATAGAATCATTTCAGATGATCTTAGAGCTCAGCTACTTATTTTGTGATCAAAATGCATTTTTAAGAAAATCAGAAAAAAAAAAAGCATTATGCATTGTGACATTGCTATAAGTTTTCAGGAGGAAAACTATGCCCTGTGATAGAACAAATACTTTTCAAAGATCAGCTCAGCAAATCGGCAGCATTGCCAGAGTTAGAGCTGAGAGATTTATCTTCCAGGCCCCTGTTCTAATCTGCTGGATGGTCTTGTCTTTTAGTTATCACATAAAACCATCCCTGTAGCTCCAGAGAAAGAATATTTTTTTTTCACTGACTGAGCCAGACATAATCTGGCAGCCATTTTCTAAATTACCACCAAGATTCTGTTATTGCTAGGCCTAACCCATCTCCACCCAACCCCAGTGGTAAACTGATTTCAAATTCCATATTCATTGCTCTTAAAAAAGGAGGAATGGGTGTTTACATGACTGTGCCTATTTGTTGTTTCCTTGACAGGGGCAATGCTCCAAAGGGGACCTCAGAAGCACAGATTATGGAATCTACTAAGATGCTACTCAGAGACCTCCGCATTTGGAATCTGGGATGAGCTTTCTCAAGCTGGAATTACTTAAGTATGCTGGAGGGGAAACCTGGCTGCTGATGGGCCAGAGAAACTGTGGTGAACAGTATCTGGACTTTCATGTAAATCATTGCTTGGAGGAGCTAATGATGATAAACAGTCATTGACTTTGAGTTTCATCCCAGAATACATGTGCTGGGCTAATGGATAATGGAGAAGGATTAGACAGTTCAAGGACACATTCCAGTGGGCACATACACAGGCTTAGCCTATTAGGACACAATGCCCGGCTCTTGCTGTTCGTCTCTATGATACTTTCAAGGATCGACAAGACAGGCACAGTTTGTTGAGTTCTAAATGCCCATATGTATTTATGAATCATAGAAGTGTAAAATTCAGCTCCTTTGGGGGGATTAAGAATAAAACTACAAGGAAAAAACCATGGTGATGAAACTACACTTTGTTGTTTTTGATGACATAGTGATAAGGCTACAGAAGAAATGTCTCTCATTCCAGTTTCCCTTTAGAAATTTTCCAAAAGTACACTCTTGATTATGGTGAATTTCTATGGCACTAATAGCAGAAAGTCTCAAAATTATGAGCAAATATCAATCTCATTTAGTCACAAAAACTTGGCTAAAGACCATGACGCTCAAGACAGAGTGTCACGCTCTTAGGAGGACAGGAGAGAAACAGAGGTTTTTCCTGTCCTTGAGGAGCTCAGAGTTTACCAGAGAAGTTAGGGAATACAAATATAAACTGTAAGAGGGTAGGATAAAAATAAGTAAGTTCTCTGGAAGAACATCAGGAAAGATCTGTGGCTACTTGGAATCATTGGCAACCATGGAAGGATTTCTTATAGAAGAGAGATAAGATTGGGGCTGGAGAAGAGGTGGAATTTGAGTGTTTTAGTCAGCTCTTTTGTTGCTGTGACCAAGATAACTGACAAGAAAAGTGTAGAGGAGGAAAAGTTTATTTATTTGGTTTTAGAGGTCTCAGTCCATAGATGGCCTTCTTCATTGCTCTGGTTCCAAGATGAGACAGAACTTAATGAATGAAGGGCAGGGTAGAAGAAAACATGTCAGGACATGGAACAAGAAGCAGAGAGAAGCTCTGCTCACCAGGGACAAAATATAAACTCCAAAGGTGCAGCCTCAATGACCCAAATCCTCCAGCTACTCCCTACTTTCTTACAGTTGCCACCCAGTTAATTCATATCAGCGGATGAATCCACTGATTATAAGTCTCAATCTTGCCATCTCACCTCTGAACATTCTTGTATGGTCTCACACATGAGTGTCTGGGGGATACCTCATATCCAAACCATAACATTGAGTAGGCAGAAATGGAAGATGAAGACTTCTAGAAGGAAGAATTAGTGCAGTCAAAAGTTGCGAGAGCTAGGTAAAATGACAGATGGCCAAACTCTGGAAACAGGGAAGCTCAGTTTGACTGGATTTTTATTAATCAATTCATAATTCAATTTGCTTAGAATGCCTAACAAAATGAATCTGGTTGCAAGAATATTTTTCACCTACTTGACATCTAAGGAGAGAGCAAATGGTGATGGAAAAGATTATACAGAAAGACTGAAGTCAGTTCAATTCTAGGAACCCATTCTGGCAAAGGAGAGTTATTAGAATTTGCTTGGGTACAACAATAAGATTCAGTTTGTTGAGTGGGTGGAATGCATTTGTTGGACAAAATTCTTTGTGTTTCCAGATTTTTTTCATCAGTTCCTTTCAGGAAGATAAGTCTTTCTTCTTCTTTCTGCTATATCCCATGGACCATTTTCAGACTAATGCATTTATTTTCCATGATTCAGCCACCAATGCTACCTCCTCCATGAAGTGCTCTTTCCTTTACATTTTCCTACAAGTGTGGTTTCACTTATCAGATGCTAACATAATCTTTTATTTGTCTATCTGCTCTACTTCACCCCTTCCCTGCCCAAGAAAATGTTCTCAAAGAATATCATCGATTGGCAGAGAAAGTGAGAAATAGAGAATACATGATTAAAGGAATATATTTGAAAATTGCTGAAGTGTTTGCTATTTGACTGTGAACCATATGTGAATATGTTGATTCTATTTCCATTTCTATGATTAACTGTTGATTTGATTGCCTCGTTCTTCTTAAGGGAATAGATACCTGCAGAGTCCATGTCACCTGCTGCCCGACCTACTACTTTGAGATTTAAAATCAATGTTTAGTTTGTGTGACCCAATCCCAATCCTTTACCCAGGAAAGGTCAAATGAAAGTGACTATCTTCTTAGCAGACTTGGAATTTTGGTGTGTGTGCATGGGTGAGTGGGGGATGCATGATATCCTAGCAATTCTGCTTTGAACAGTTTTATGTCTGCTATTTCAGAGTCTTTTCTGAGACTACCATAGACATTTTGATTTGCTTTCTTTCTAGAATTCACTTCCTCACCCCCAATTTTCTTCCCTTTGGTTTCTGTGACCACTCTGATTCTTGGTTTCTTCTTGACTCTTCAATAATGCTGACAGTCTTCAATTTCTTCCTCCATTTTTGAGTGTCAATTTTTTTATAGGAGCCTATAAACTACCTCATTAATCAAATAGTGTAAAATCCAATTAGAGACATTAGAATCCAGAAATACAAGTGTTAAGGAATGTATTTCTTGATTGACAAGGAAGCCAAATAGACCCATCTATTTAGAATCTTAGCAACAATTAGCTGCCTTAGTTTCATTTATTGTGACATAAAAAATCTGGTTTATTGAGAGCTCTATTGAAGAAGATTTCTATGATATGCACCATGAGAAAATATCTTCAAACTAAAATGATTGTTTTGCTGTAATAAATTGAACCATATGTACACTATGTTATTCAATCTTTTTTCTTCAAGGCATAAATTGATATTAAAGAACATTTAAGTCATAACACATGGTTATCCAGGCATGAACGAGGCAATAACCCATATAAGTTGTCAAGGTGAAGCCAAAGCATTTATTAGAGGTTTGTGTTGTTTTTGAAAAGTGCATGGTTGGATAAACATGGATTAGTGCTATTATGCTGCTACGATGACTCAAGTGTGTTTTTACAGTGTCAGTAATTTTTATGTTTAAAAATCACTGGTGCAGTATATTAGCTATAATTTATGTTTATCATCTTGTGTACTCTAATAGGTTTCAACAAACCATTTAACACTTCAGCTTGTGCATATACATTACTTAATAGGTATTTATCTTAAAAAAGAGATACTTAACGGGACTTTCAAAGCTTGCAACTGCATGCTAAGAGAGAATACTGCAGTGTGTCACATTAACTTTCTTTTTCTTGTTTGCAGTTAACTTTGAACAGTCTGGCCACTTGCTTCTTTGTTTGATGCACCTCAGAATGGCATAAGAAGAATACAGTCTGTTAATGCCCTTGTCAGCAGGAATGACACCAAGTTCTTCTGGCACCGAGTGTCCGTCACACTTGCTAAGTAGGGTGGCTGCACGTTAAAGCCAGCACAGCTGAAAATATGACAGAGGTCCAGTCATCAGTGGCTACATTGGGGTGCCCTTACAGAAAGGGCTACTTAACTTCCAACTGTAGCTTTTCCTGGTTGGTGTGACTGACCAAGACTCTTGTCGCAGAAGAGTCTCTCAGAAAACCCTAGGGATGAATGGATGGGAGGAGGGGTTGGTAGGGAGTCAGCTGGGACTTCCCAGTCACAGGAGGTTTGTTGCAGCAATACAAGAGGGGGACTCCATTTATCATGACACTATTGATTCTTCCAAATTGTGCTATGCTTATTGTTTTCACTGCAATGATGACCTATTTCTCTTTTGGATATTCCAGGTAGATGAATTACCAGAGTTTAGTCTTTTCATAAAAGAGATTGATTCATTTTTAAAATGTACCCAGAGTTGGCAATGTGGTGATAAGGTTTTTGTTCTTTTTTTTTTTTTTTCTAAGTTAACTATGTTTTTTGACTTATTGACAGGCATGACAGAGATGGATTTAGAAGGGAAATACTCAATGAAACTCTAGTTACTGCTCAAATAAATGATGCCACTTTATTCATTTGTGAGATGGCCGGGTAAGAGTTTCTTTGGAATCCTGAAATTATGAATATACTGATCCATTCAGTAATAAATTTTTAGAAAGAGACTATAAATTCTCTGGAGTCAATCAAGCACATCAGCTGGCTGAGTTAGCAAACAGGGAGGATTTATTACTCTCTGGAGACAAATTGACCAAGATGAACTGTTTAGTATGGTGAACCACATTTTCCCTTGTAAAACTAGTGATGTCACTTTGACACCTTTTCAGAGACTATCATTATATCATGATGATCTTTTCAGTATCAGCAACCTCTGCTAACTGGACTAAAATTGCTTCTTAAGTATTTCAAACTTCACAATTTTCAAGATACCATCAAAATTATATGCAAAATATCATGGACAATTCATAGGAAAATGGATTCAATTGTGTTTTTCATGAAGAGAATTACAGGGAAAAGCTCATCAGCATTCTGTATGAATAGTTAGTTTCAAAAGAATCAAGAAGGATAATGATCTAGCCTCAAAATTCCAATAGAACTTTCTAGAATAATATAGAACTTTCTGGCAAGAGTCATCTTTTTGGTTTTAGTTATTTAGTACAGTAGCCAATAACCACACGTACCATTGAGTATTTGATCTGAAGAAATGAACTTTAATGTATTTAATTTTAATGTAAATAGCTACATGTGGCTAACGAGTGCCATGTTGAACAGTGCAAAATTAGCACTTTAAGAAGAAGTTTGAAGAGCTATTTACCTGTAGGGGTAGTATTGGATTAGAGAAACAGAATTGACAGTGGCAGACAAGAAAATATTGCAAGAGCCCACTTTTATAAGTCACTTCATGGCAAATAAAACAAAAGAATGAAGAGAGGATTTGGGAAGTTGAATAGTGGAGACTTTACTCCACTAAGAGTACAGCTATCCACAAATAAAAATTAGTGGCAGTGTAAATGGGTAAAGATGAGACTAGCTTATATGAAACATGAAACAGATGAAATATTTTTAAAGCTCATATTTCGAGAACAGGAAAATACAGTAATGGAGTGTTAAATTATGTAGATATCATTAATAATATTATTCTTATTTACTTTTTGCTCTAACTATGGCATTTTGTAAGTAGAAAGTAAATGTACGTGTCTGTGTGTATTCTGTACATTAATGAAGCACCCAGGAGAATGTCAGTGGGAAAATTTACACTAAATTAATACTTCTCGTCTTCTCAACCAAGGATTTCATTGCTGGGCAGCCAAGCTAAAATTCTGGATTTTTTCCAGACATTCCCTTTTCTCCTGTCTGCTGTGTAACTACTCACCAGTCCTGTCCTTCTTATCTTTTCCAGAGAAGTCACAGTGATTCTGTCCTCCTCCTCCCCCCAGTCACCAGCTTGGTTGCAGGTTCTCATCAGACTTTCAGAGGCACCGCGTGTATCTCTTCTGGCCTACAGTTTCCCCCTCCTCTCTCCCTTTAGCTAACCCACCTCACAAGTCCCGAGGTCATGTTGCTCACCTGCTTAAACTTCTGTAAAGGTTTGGGGACTAAATGTATGCATCCATCCATATTTCTGTGTTGAAACCCTAACTCCCAGAGAGAGAGTATTTGAAAATGGGGCCCTTGGGAAGTGCTTAGATGATGAGAAGGAAGGCTGGCAAATCGGATTGGTGCCCTTATTAGAAAAGATGTGAAAGAGCCTACATCTCCTCTCTCTCTCTCTGCTCTCCCTCAGGTGAGGATACAGTGAGAAGACAGCCATCCACAGAGCAGGAAGAGGGCCCTCACCAGACAATGGATCTGCTAGCACCCAGCTTGTAGAACTATGAGAAAAAAACGTTGAAGCCACTCAGCATATGGGATGCTACTTTAGCAGAGTAAACTGACCAAGAAAAGAGGGCTTTTCCTGACAAGTTATTGCTCAGGATCGTTAGCACACCATATATGCCAGATTTTCATATACCGTCTCTTGCCTTTTGTGTCCTGAAAGGTATCGACTGACTTAGATCTTTTACCCATTACTGAGCCATGGCCTCCCCTTTACTGGCTCTTCATCTTTGTACATATGATCCCTATTATTTCTGTCCTTTTTTTTTTTTTTTTTTTTTTTTTTTTTTTTTTTCTTTCAAGGCTCGCTTTATTGTTGCTTCCTCTGCAAATCCCTCTCTACTACATCCCACTTTCCCCCAAAAAAAGTATTAGTAATCTGGTCTTCTTGCTCCACACTCCCACTTCCATAGTCATGGCATTCAAATCTGGTTTCCTATTTGACTATCTTCTCCCATAGACTAGAGCTCCAAGAGGTAAGGAAAAAACCCTACTTATCCTCATGACCCCATTATGTAGAGGTGACTGACAACCAGTAGGGACTTTCTGAATGTCTGGTGAGTGAATAGGCCATCTCTGATGTGTTCCTAGCTCCTGGGGCTCTGCTATGACTTGGATCTACCTGGCAGAAACTATGAGAGGTAGTCTTCACATCATTCATAAATTAAATACTCCTTTATTATGTATTTATCTAACAATGTAAAACTTGGTTGTTTTCATTCCTTCTTTGGGCAGAGATTATACGTCTGCTTTTCTTTTATAATTTTTTTTATTTGTTACTTTTACACATGGCAGTAGAATGTATTTTGACATATTATACGTACATGGAGTATAACTTCCCATTCTTGTGGTTATACATGATGTGGAGTTACAATGGTTGTTTATTCTTATATGAACATAGGAAAATAATGTCCAATTCATTCTACTGTCTTTCCTATTCCCATCCCTCCTCCCTTCTCTTTATTCCCCTTTTTCTAATCCAATGAACTTCTATTCCTCCCCCTACCCCATTGTGTATGAAACTTGATTTTTAATTTTAGAATTTTTGGCATGTCCTATTATTAAAAGGACTCTTTTAAGACTACTGATTCAACAATTCTAAATAAACTAGTACTTGGGGGGCTATTAATTTATACAAATATTGCTACTTTTCAACATTTTGTGATATTGTATCATGTCATAACTATTTTTTCATTCTAAATAAATATTCATATTACATACCTGATGTTGTGTGTATAATTTTGTTTTCTTTTTCTTAGAAGGGCCTCCAAAATTGTGCAAGCCTCAGGTCTTTAAAAAAGAAAGCCAAGGAAGTTGACTTTCTCTGAGTGCAAAATGTAGAAGCAGAATTAATATTCTCTGGAAAAAGACCAAAGTTTAGCCTGGTATGAATTTGGGCACATCAATTAACCTTCTGTATTTCTATATCCTTGCTGCAAAAATGAAGAAAATAGGATTAGATTATTCTAAGGCCCCTGCAGCTCTATATTCTATAATTTCTTTTAGTTTAACAATAATCAAAACTATAATTAACTAGTTTTCTCATACTTATGGCATGCTTGGTGCTTTTCTGGGAATCCTATGGTTGTAATGTTAGGAAAATATCCAATCTCCTTCAAGTCACCTTATAACATGTCCAGATAGGGAATCAATAAAGTAGAATATTAGATGGCTGCTACTAGGGAATATTGGTAATTCTGGTTGGAAGACATTAACTTTGGTCAATGAAATCTTGCTAGCAAGATTTCAAATAAACAGTTTAATTTATTAATTCACCACCATTTATTTAGCCCTTCTCTAACTCAGAAATTAAGTTAGAAAATAATAATTCAAGAATAAATAGAAGCCTATGCCTGCTTCTATTGATCATACAAAGGAGTGGATAAGACAGATAAGCAAGCCTTGAATAGATCTTCTAGAAAGTCTAATGGAGAGAAATGTGTATGAAATGAGGTGGTGAATCTGTGAAACATTACATAGAGGTGATGGGATGAGGGTTGGTTGGGATTTGGGGTGAATTTTAAGCAGAGTCCCCAATATATACAGAGGCATGAGCATGAGAAAGAATATTTTGCCCATTAGACTCTAAAAAGAAGTGTGGCTTCAGAGGTTGTTATTTTCAAGGGCTATAATCTTCCACGCAGGCAAACCAGGCGAGGGCTCAATAGGGAGTAGAGCAGGACTGTGCTCTGCTTGAGTCCAGACTCCTAGACTGTCTCTAAACATCAGTACTCAGTTCCAGTGGGCTCATATCTTAGAGCAGGCAGACCCACCATTATGCCAAAGCTTATACCACACCTCATGTAAAAGTGGTCATGTGGTCATTTGGTCATGTAGGCAAGACTGAAATAGATAATTGACAAGAATATAAATTGGTGCTGACCAATTTTAGATCATCTAAAAAGCAAGTTGTGGTCTCAAGGCTATATGTTCTACTGGTCCCATGGATTATATTATGTTTTACTATAATTACTTTCAATATTATTACTGCTTTAAACTTAAGAAATTTTCCTTTCTTGGAGTCTGAAAATACCTCTATTGGGATCAATAGTATTTTTTAAAAAAATTGTGTGATTATGAAAAATTGTAGACATACAGAAAATAGAGACAATAGCCCTATATCCAGAATGTAATCTCAAACAATAACAATAATATTTTGCCTTTCTAGTTTAATCCATCTCTTCCCCCTTCAAATCCCATATCTGTCCCAAAGTGTCCCTATGAAGAGTAAATTAAATAATCTAATATTTAAGAATTGAGAATAGTGTCTACTATAAGGCAAGTCTCATAAGGGTTTGTTAAATAAAGAGATATAAATGTATCAATTCAACTTTTACCTATGACATGCTAAAAATGAACAAATCACCTGGCATTGGTAGAAATTTTTCATTCCTAGCTCAGAAATTGTCCACGATGAATTTTTTTTTTTTTCATAGAATCAGTAGACAACACAGACTCAAAAAACACACACAATTTTTGTATTGGAAGTAATGAGAGAATTCGTAACCAGATACTAGAAGACTGTGGAATGCATCTAGCAGATTCCCCTGAGGTCTTTCTTTTGGTCAAAGGGAGTTATTGACAGGAGACTGGAGGATGGCTACAGGTGGAGACCTAGGATTCCTCAAATGAAGTCAACAGTGCTTATCTGCTAATTCTCTAGGATAGAAAGTTCTAGAAACTGCTCCTGGCACTTTCCTTTTAGGGTCTAAGTGGTAAAGTCTCCCCATAATTAGTATCTGGCTTCAAGGTGCTTTCTTTTTTCCCCTGTAGGCCTTCCTTAATGGTATCTTCATTAAAATCATCTCAATTTCCATGTGAAAATGCCATTTATTTCCTTCTGGGACATTGGCTGATACAGTCTAATGACAAGTCAGATATGAAATATATGGCAGCATGATGTCCTGATGGATAACAGCAACATGTAAGGAGTTCTTATCCCATGACTAGCACTCCACTACCAGCTATACATCCAATGTTCATTTAATTCTTAAAATAACCCTATATGGTAGATACCATCATTTTTACAGATTAGAAAACTAAGGCTTAGAGAGATTCATGTTATGCAGTGAGCAGGTGGAACTAGACTTCAGAGTCAAGCTAGCACATCCTCATGTTTAACAGTACAGTCTCTGGAGTCTGACTATGCAGGTCTAAGTTCTGGCCCTGCCACCTGTATGCTCATGGTCCTAAGGTACATTTCACTGATTGATTTCCTCAGTTATAAAAGGGATGAAAATTGTACCATCTTCACAGGCAGGCTATGAGGATAAAATGACAATGTGTGTTCTTATTATTTCTGAATCCAAAGCCCATTTACTACATTATACACTGCATCAGAATGGCGATTGTCAAGAATAACAAATGTTGGAGAGGAAGTTGGGGGAAAGGTACACTCATACATTGTTGGTGGGACTGCAAATTAGTACCTCCACTCTGGAAAGCAGCGTGGAGTTTCCTCAAAAAATTGGGAATGGAACCACCATATGACCCAGCTACCCCACTCCTCAGTATATATCCAAAAATATCTAAAATCGGCATACTATTGGGATGCAGCCACATCAATGTTTATCGCAACCCAATTCATAATGACCAAGCTGTGGAACCAACCTAGAAGTCTCTTAAAGAGAATAAACATTTCATTACAGTGGGACATCTCTGTTTCCCTTTTCAAGTAACTTGGCAAGATGTTCTTTATTTTGTGCATTGAAATAGTCTGTTTCTTCTAGACTCAGAAAATCAAGGGGTGAACATTTTCTCTAATATACAGAAGCTGTAGTAAAATAAAGGGGCAAAAAGTGAGATGGGGAGGGTCAGATATCATAAAGACACAGGAAAGGTCAGTAGAACAGGAAAAGGAGATTGGAAGGAGGAGAGAAGGTACAGGAAAGGGAAGGAAATGAATTTGATGAAATTATGCTATGTGCGTATATAAATATACCAGTGAATTCCACATTTATGGATATCTATAAAGTACCAAATTAAATAAATGAATGAATGGAAGGTAAACTGGCAGATTAGGAGGAAGGAAACAGGGGTCCCCAATGGAAATTGGGGGACCCAGGGACTGAAATGGAGTAAATTAAATTCCATGCATATACGATTATGTCAAAATGAACCCAACTATTATATACAACTATAATGCACTAATAAAAGGAAAAAAAATGAAACTACTGTCAGGAACAGCAGTGCACACCTGTAATCCCAGCAACTTGGGGGGCTGAGCCGGAGGATCATGTTTGAGGCCAGCCTCAGCAACTTAGCAAGACCCTCTCTCAAAATAAAGAAGGACTGGGGATGTGGACTGGTGATAAAGTGCCCCTGGGTTCAATTCCCAGTACAAAAAAAAAAAAAAAAAAAAAGAAGAAGCTCTTGTATTTAAAAGCAAAGCAAAATAAGATAATTAGATTCTTTCTTCATTGTCAGAAAGGCAAGTGTCAACAGCATCGTAGGAAAAGTTGTGGAATCTCCCCTGTTTGTATATTGAATGAATTATAAGAAGACAGATAACATCTTAAAGACCAGAAGGCTTATGATCCCTTTATATAAACTTGGGAAATTTGGCTTACAGTCTTATTATTGTTTTATTATAAGGAAAAAGGGGGTTCTTTGTGGACACTAATGTGTTTAATATGCAAATAAACCTCTGCCCTGGATGACAAGCACAGTGACATCAAATTCTAAGACCCTTTTCTATCATCCCAGAGGGAATTAATTTCTACACATTTCATGAATAGCATAGCTCTGTATTCTTTAAATCAAAAGAGATTAGTAAGCTGAAGAAAGTAAGGAAAGAATTGGATCAAGCAATTCCAAATAGTTGCTGACTCTGGAGAAATTTTCTGAGCAACATCTTAGATGTTCTTGATCTCTCATGTTAGTCAAAAAGAATACTATGACTATGAAACAAAAACCTGTAAATACACAAACTTATAATTTTTATTTTGACCTCTTGAGCCCAAATATCAAAATCATCACTAAAATTTCTTGAAATAATCCAAAACTTTATGTTTAAATCTTTCAAAATGCTTTTAGTAAGTATATTCCCACATTGTTCTTTATTTTGTTTTCTATATCAAAGTCAGAAACATTGCTGTACAAATGGTTAAATAAAGAAATGGCACTAGTGCTTCATTCACAACTTGAAGTTAGGATAGTGTTGATACTCATTAGAATTGCCATTTCTTCCTTCCTTCCTTCCTTCTTTCCTTCCTTCCTTCCTTCCTTCCTTCCTTCCTTCCTTCCTTCCTTCCTTCCTTCCTTCCTTCCTTCCTTCCTCTTTCTTTCTATGCTCATTCATGCTATTATCAATCACCTGACACTCACTATATCTCACTCAACACTGGCAATGAAAGACAGACAAAACCTGCTAGCTGTTCTCAAGATGTTCACAGTAAGGTACGGGAACAGATTGCAAAATAATAAGCTTACTCCTGACTTAGCGGAGCCATGATTGAAACTTCATGGTCAAAGTATGCAGAGCAATGGCGACATTAACATGAAAACCCACCCACCCCTCCCAAAAAGGCAATACCAAAAGAAAGTAAATTTGTGAAGAGGACCTGAGGCAGGGAATGCTGAGAAGGGAGTAGGTATGGAAAGGGGGAATTTGAGCTGCAAGATATATAGATGACAGTGCCAAGCAGGCTGTTGGAAATAAAGGCTTGGAGTTCAGAAGAAAGTGTTGGCCTGAAGATTAGTAAGCCAGCAGCAGCCAAGCAGGAGGAAAGCCAAGGATGTGGATGAGATTCCCAGGGAGATGCTCTGCAGAAGCCCAAAGACAACTGCCTCAACAGAACCTAGGGGGACTTCACCCCATGAGAAACAAGAGGATTAAATGGAGTCCATGTTGCCTGAATGCATTTAACATCCTTCCCCAGAAGCCAGTTTTGGAAAGGTGATCTGCATTCTAAGAAAATAAAGAAAGTGCAAGGAGAAAAAAAGATGATTTGGATTTTTCATACTAAGGTAGAAGAGCCAGGATTCTAGCCTAAATTCCAAGCCCATTCTGCATACCCATGAAAGCCACAGGTCAAAGATTCAGGGATAATTTCTGGATGCAGCATATTCTTGACTGTGAGAGGTACAATAAGAGGTTTTGTGAACTTAAAGATGGGTTTGAGGCTACGTTTCGGAGAGTGATTTGCAAATATATAGATTAAGTGTCCCAGTAAAGTTAGGTTAGTAGCCAAGGATGAAAGAGTTTACTGAGAATGCTGATGAATAACTGTCTTGCAAAACAGAGGAGTGTTATTTACACACCTAAATGTGCCTCCAGGTTTGACTCCTCATATTATTATGGGTAGTTGTTATAGAAGGTATGTAATAGGTAATCAAGTATTTTAAGGACAACAGCTTGATGAGCTGTCTCCAAGTTTGAATCTCATGATCTCATCTCTTATGTGTCTCTCTGGATCCTCTCTAAATCCCAGGCAGTACAGCACATGGAAGTTTGACAGAGATCTAAGCCTCATATGGAGATTTCTAGACATCTTTCCATGTTGAATTACCATCTCTGTGCAGTTGGAGCAAGTTCTGGTAGATCTCTGTGCTGCAATTTTTCTTACCAGTAAAATGAAGATAAAGATTCTTACCTCCTATAGATTCAACATGGTAATCTAAGAATCATCAGGATGGGAAATTTGCCTTGCTCCAGACTGATTACCACCTCCTGGAATAATAGGCATTCCATAAGTATTTGTTGAATAAATGAAGGTATATATGGAGGTAAGAGTATCTAGCGCAAAATAGATGCTTAATAGTTATTTGATCTTTCCAGAAATTATCATGGACACCATATCTTCCTATCTCACACACTCAAGTAAGTGCCCTATCTCACAGTCTGCCTGCACATGTTACAGAGGACCACACATTATCAAAGCAACACCATTGATCTATTTCCCTGAACTTAGAATATTCTGACTGACAGAGAAAGTAATATTGGATAAAATATTGTTGCAAACCACTATTTCAACTTGTTCCAAGTGATTTTCAAGGACTGTTAATGGAAGCTATCTGGGAGCAAAATAATATCAGATATCAAGTCAAAAAATGTCAAGAAAATACTGCCTTGAATAGGTTTCTTCATTCTCGTGCTTTTCAAAACCTTTGTTATTTATATATGGATTTTGATTCTCCAAGAGGGGAATAGAAGACACAGTTTCCCAATCCTATTTGATGAGAGGATACTTTTGTCATAGAATATCTCATTGTATTGGGACAACTCCTTGGGTTAATGTGGATCTATTCATTAGCTAGAGGAGCAGACACAAAGCAAAAGAATTTATTTTTATTGGGCAGTAAAATGCCTTTTTAGGTCAGGGAAGGCTTATTTAGGAATGAGATGTGGAGTTCTCACAACCCAAGACAGTCATCGAGGAAATTTCACTCCAATGAAGCAGTTAGGTGAGTGAAAACAAATGAACATAAAATAAGTATATAATAACACCTTGGGAAAATTAAACATCTCTCCATTTAACATCTGTCACATAGATAATCGTAGCAACTAGATTGATTATGGAAGAGGAAACTGTAAGTTGAAAAGGGAAGCAGCTGAGTTTGCTTATATCACCTGCAAAGGGACTACTTTCTTTGGCAGATTGATATTGCACAAAGGTTTGAAGTTGCATTAAAGACGTATGGTTGGATGGTGTAACAGTATGCCACAGAATGTGTTTGTGTAATCAGACAACACGTTGTAGGTTACCAGAAATGATAATGCTATTATGCACATATTCTGGATTGTGCTATGCTTTAAATGACATCTTTACACAAGGAAACCACTCAGCATCATGTCATATCAGCAACAATAAAAATATGATCAGTTCATTAATTATAAAATGACAGGTGGATTGGTGTCAATTGGGATTTTTTTCCCCCTTGTGCCATTTCAGAATACTTCAATGCCTACTGTAATTTGGAAAAGTAGATGTGTTCACATTTTCTAAAGCCCTTGTTATATATAATGAGAGAATTCAAAAATCAAAAACAAAACATGAACAAGGTCAAATAACATAACCAAATTCCTTAAGTTAATCATGTCAAGGGGAATTCATACCTGCAGATAATGCTCTCATCTTCACATGTAAACTTCCTGCTGAAAGCCGGTCAGAATTAACAATGGGATCAACTTTGAGAGTTTTCTTTATTTTTAAACAATTAGTGTTATGTTCTTTTAAATAATTGCTTCATTGTATTTTGTACAACTGTGCAGTGGTCTGATCATGACATTTGGTAAATTTCCAAATAGATATAAAACTGGGGAATACCAGTTAGGCAATAGTATGACCCACCTGTATTTTAGAAAAGAGGCCTGATGCAATAGCTTAAAAGAAACATCTCTTAAACAAAAGCACTAATTCTGCTCTGAGAGGAAATGGGTTCTGTTTCAGGTGAGGATATCAGATGCTGTCTTTTCCTCAAGAAGATAAGCTTGTGGGTAGTTCAGAAGAGACTAACAGAAATGATAAAAGGTTTTGAAAACAAGGCCTATGAGGAAAGGTTGAGAATATGGGAATATTCATTCAAGTCAAAGGAGGCTGAAGGGAGATATAACTGTCTCCTTAAAAGTTTAATGATGTTACAAGCCGAAGAGGCATTAATTATTAGGAGTTGCAGAGGGCCATTGGAAGAAAAGAACTGCACCCACCTTACTTAATATTAGGAACATTTTTAAACACAACAAGCCTTCACATGATGGAGTTAATTGTTGAGAAGGGTTCAAGGTTTAGTAGCTGTGGAATTGACAGACAGCAAATCTTTGAGGATAAGGTAAAGCACATTGTAATCTGTCTGTGGTCTGGAAAATGGGGTGCAACTCAGTTCTTTTGTTATAAATGACCAGTGAATCTTTCACTGCTATCATAATTTGTTTGGGAATGAAATGTACATCAAGGAATTGACAGATCCATGAGTCATCCCTAAGGGACAAGCATTAAAATTTAGGATAGGGCTAGGGATGTAGCTCAGAGTAGAGCAAATGTCTATCATATGTAAAGGCCCTGGGTTCAGCCCCCACTGAAAAAAGGAATGCAGAATAAAACTTTAAATCACAAATGACTGATGTTTTCAGTAGAGAAACATAATTAACAGATGTAACTTTGCATCTGTTCTTTGAACTACCAGATAATAAAACTTCTTAAAAAGTTGTGATTATAAAAATATGTGAACTCACAAAGGGGGTAAAAACACAGATAAGACCTAGAAATATATCCTTTCTTATTTTATAGAGCAATATACATTCTTACAGTATTACATAGATATTTTAATATAAGAAAGTACAAAAATAAATTTTATTTAAAAATTTATGAAGAAGGAGTAAAAATTTTGAAGATTGGACAAAAGAGTCGATCAGTGATTTGGATCAAAGTAAGAGGAATAGTCACATATTATACCAAAAGAAAATTTTGCTGGATTAACACAGTGATTCTCAAGAGCTAATAAGGAAGGGGGGTAATGGTGTATCACAGTACTTTAAAGATTTTTTTCAAACTACACCCGCTTCTCCTGTCTGTGGGTCTCTTACACTCCCTTGAAGTTATAACACTACACTTGGTGAGGAAACTGATCTCAAGAGTGATGTAGTGATTTGCCCAAGAATTAACTGAACTAGTATTTATTAAACACCTGCTACTTGCAAGGTCTTATGCTCAACACTAGAAATAGATGGATAAAAAGATTGAGATCCGTGTTCTAGAGGACTTTAGTAGATAACCTGCTTCTGTCTGCTATAACAAATAGACCTCAAATTGAGTGACTTCAACAGCATTTATTTCTCACAATTAGGGAGACTGGAAAGTCCATGACCAAGGTGCCTGCAGAGACCATGTGTAGTGATTGTCCTCTTCCTGGTTTGCAGATTCCCTTCTTCTCATTATATATATGCTCACATAGTGAAGGGCAGAGAGAAAGAAGACACAAGTTCCCTTGTGTCTCTTCCTACAAGGGCACTCCTCCCATTCATGAGAGTTCCATCTTCCTAACCTAATTACTTCCCAAAGACCCACCTTCAAATACCATTACACCAGGGATTAGGCTTGAACATGTGATCTTGGGGGGGATAAAAGCATTCAGTCCATGGAACCGACTGTTGTCCTCTGCCAAGCAACCACACCCTCTTTTTCTGGTAGCAGCACCCTTATTTTCCTTTGGGAAAATTTTTCTTTGGGAGTACCATATTACTTCCAATCACAGACCATGGGTTTTGTTAGATTTTTATCAAACTCCTAATCTCAGACATAGAATGGGATTTTGGTCTGGCTGAGTATGCATTATGCCCCTCAACCAGGAGTGTATGCTCCTGATCCAGGACAGTGTGCTCCTGTCCCAGGAGTGGACACAGAAAGCCAGTCTCTGCTCTTATGTTGGAATTATAGGAAAGGTGATACTCCCTTTGATTTGGTACACCTGAGTTAAAAGTAACCTGGCATTGCTGTGGACATTTTGCCACTGCACAGAAAAATTTGCCTAGGATGAACAGGAAAAGAAAAGCAGAAAGAGAAAGAAACAGCATATTCTTATGATATTATGTGAACTCCAGATTCAGCCATGCCTGCAAATGACTGTTTCTGGACTTTTTAATAGTGTGAGCCCCATTAAATTCCTTTTTGCTGTTGTTTTTTATATTAGCTTTTTTTTTTTTTTTTTTTTTTTTTTAAGGACAAGGATCTCTGCCTCATGGAACATACTTTCTAGGGTGAGGGAGAGACAGATAATAATGAACATAATGAAACAGTAAATAATAACAGGTAGAAGGTAATGAATGCTATGGAAAAAAAGACATTAAGTAGAACAGGACATCACACTTATGTGCACATAGAGGGAGCTCAATTTTTAAAATGGGTGAGCAAATAGAATCTTCTGAGAAGATGACATCTGAGCAAGCAAACACTTAAAAGATTTGAGAGACTTCTAGAAAAAGACCATCCAGAAAGTCCAGTTTCTAAGAAATGAGATGAATAAAATGATCTATCTAATTGCTTCAAAAGCATCTGTGCCCTACTGTCCTCTCTCAGACAGAATCCTATTAATTTCTTTCCAACTGCTATATTCCAGTTGACCTTGGACAATTATTCATTAATAAGAAATTCAATTTAATACTCAAAGAGCTCTAAATTTTAAAAGCTGAAATCTAGAACAAAATCATCTAAAGATATGTATATAATTATTTATATATTTAAGTATGCATAAATTTTTACATATATACTTTTCCAGATTCCATTTATGGGTAAAGTTTCTAATTATGAGCTATTTGCCCTTTGCTTTATTTTTGAAAAGTAAATTTTGATAAACCAAAATTTAAACCTGCGTACAATGATTCCACAATCAGAGTTTAGAATATTTTCTAAACAACCACTTATAACAAACCATACTAAGTAAGGTGCTATCAGTCTTAACAGAAGCAATCCTGGCAAACAATTATTTTCATTGCAGCACTGACAATTATGTAAATGTGTCTGAAACAGCAATGGGCACCTAATTATGACACCTAATTATGCCAATTTATTTATACATTTCCTTGAACAACATTTTATTTATAACTCCCCCACAGATTCAAAGAGAAGATAAAGTAAGGAGTTGTCATCCATATAGTATTGTCTCATCTTTGCAGTATGAACAGAAGCTGACTGACTTGAACTTGGATACTGTGGTATGTGTCCTGCTCATGTGAGGGCCTGGTTTGTACTCCATCTCTTTAGGATTTCAGAGGGTGAGCAAACATCAATGTGGCTCTGACTGAAGAACTGATAGAATTAGCTTTCTCTTCCTAGCAGAAGGAGCTACCCTATCTCATCTTATGTAAGCAAATAAATAAATAAATAAATAAAAATAAAATTTGATAATTTTTTTCTACCAAGCATGAACAAATTATTTTGCCCTAAACCACAGAGAGTAACTCAAGAAATACATGTTACTACTGTAACACAGGGTCGTTTTCTGCCATTTAGATATGTTCATTTATTTAGACTTACTGACTTCCTTCCATTTTCTATCTTTTCTTTCTATCTTTATTATTCTTTTGAAACCCATGGCATTTCTTGACTTTTGTAGAAGACAGTTATAACAACCTAATTCTTGTCAGTTTTCTAGAAGCGGAGACTAAAATGAGGATTATTGTGTTAATTGGTTTGCGGGGCGGGGTGGGGTGGGGAAATGTTCTCAGAGGAGTAAAGGAAGCAGGTTATAGCAGGGGGTTGGTAACCTGCAAGGCTAGGAGATTCTTACTTCACCTAGAAAAATTTCCCCAGACAACAAGTACAGCAACAGGGAAGGGACAGAGCAAGGGATCCAAAAAAAGGCACCAACAGAATCCTCTAAAGATCCTGTAAATGGCTGGTGATGTGTTATTTGGACTGTCTTAAGGAGTTAAATGCTGCCCATTGTAGCACAAGAATGGATTTCAGTGTGAGAAATATGAAATTAAGCTTCTGATAAGCTCTCTCTTCATTCTTGAAATTCTAAAATGATGCTGAAAACATGGGCACTTGTTGCTAAAATAAAAAAAAATCAGAAGATACGTCTTCAGCAGTTCTAAGTCCTTAGACTCTAAATGACTTTTGAAAGACACTTTTTTTTTTTCTTTTCAGAATAGATGCCTTACTCTACTGTTCCAAAAACATCAAATTTCCCCCTGCATGCTAGAGTTGAGGGACCTTGAGTGGCATAAAGGATTAACCCAGGGCTAAGAATTGCATCTAGACCCTCTATGCGGTCTACAGACAAGTACATTACCAGGGAACCCGTGAGAAATGCAGGCCTCAGTGGCAACTTATTGAATCAAAATCCACCCTTTAACAAGGATCCACAGGAGATTCATACCCGCTTTACAGTTTGAGAAACGTTAAGACATAGGATCCTGTTAAAATAGACTGATGATAACTTGAAGAAACTTTGGAGTTTTAGGTACTTTGGCTGATGGGATGGAGGATTGGTAGCTAAGTATGAAGTTTATTAAAATCTCCAAGAACAACTGGAATTGAACCATTTTCTGATCAAGGTAATACAATTAAAGTGACCTTGGGTGGGTCTGCCTAAATCACCTATTTCTTAAAAAAATAAAATAAAATAAAATAAATAACAACAACAACAAAACTCATCAAGTTCTATCTTAGTGTTCAACTATGGAAAGAATTGGTTAACTTAGCAGTGTCTGTAGCCTATCGTACACCTCTCCAGCTCCTATTTTGGCAATTGAATTGAAGTCACTTAAGGAAACTATTCAGTAGCTTCTCCTGAAACCTTAGAAAATCTTACTTTCATGGGTTACAGAAAGCAGGAAACCAAATTGAGCTTTGACTGCCAAGGAGGAAAGGAATGAATCATTCACATAAGATAGGTGCCAAATCATCAATCATTCTAAATTAATTCTCATTTCTCCTGACACTTGGGAAGTACCAAAACACACTAGAGAAAAGGTCCTGAAGAAAACCCAGGGTGTAAGAACCGTCATCTGTACTTGTGAGGGCTATCACTTCAAGAAGTTAATATTCCACACCCATCGATTGAGCCTAGGATTGCCAATCAAGTTGGAGTTCTTTAGTATGTAATATTTGGCAAGATTCACTGGAACTCTGTAGGCCTGAGGGCACCCATATATTCCTCACGATTCTTTTCAAAATATTATCCACTTTTTAAAAGATGCAAATATGTGTGAGAGCTATAAATTCTTCTGTTTTAAATATCATGCTGTCCCTTTGGGAGAATCTCATGGGCATAGATAATTACTTCTATATGAGGAATAATGAATCACAACATTTTTTGATTCATATCTACACTCTTCTGGCAGGTCTCTGGCACGAATCACATGCAAATGAATGAAATGTTTTCTGAATTTTACTAGCACAGTTATACTATACTTCAGATTCTAAAATATATGTAAGATAGAGTGAGATAGTATATCTCTATCCTACCCATTCTTCTCTCAAAAAAATGATATAGAAAAAATAGAATGGACCAAATTTTCAACTCACTACAGAAAGAACAGAGCTCCCTACCATTCAACAGCCTAGGACAACATCTATTGGGGTGGAAAATTATTAGGATTTTTAGGAAAATTCTTAAGTACCCTAAAGTTTTTAGATAGACCACACAGCAGCAGACTCTTGGTTTTCCAGTATCATGGAAGGGGTGTCTTTTATTCAATCAACAATTATTTGTGGTACTCACATTAAATGGTATTTGACAGGCTTTCTGGGGATCTTGAAAGGAGTAAGACTTTGTGTATGCTCTTAATAATATTAAAGTTTAATGAGAGAGAAAAACACTCAAACTAACGTTGGACTTTTTTTGTGTGTGGGAGTCCAGGAATTGAACACAGGGACACTCAATCTCTGAGTCACATCCCCAGTCCTGTCTTATATTTTATTTAGAGACAGGGTCTCACTGAGTTGCTTAGTGCTTTGTTTTTGCTGAGGCTGGCTTTGAACTCTCAATCGTCCTACCTCAGCCTCCCAATTCACTGGGATTATAGGCATGCACCACCTCACCCATCTGGATTTAAATCACCTAAATTTTTATTATATTTATGAACAAAGAACCATTGGTGTATACTGAAGGTGTAACTACCTGCCATCGCCAATGGCTCTCCAAAGGGGATGTTCTATAGAATCAGTTTTCTGCAGGAAGATGAGAAGAATAAAATTTTCTTAGACTAAAAGGAATACTTGGATCAGAGTAATGACAATAATGGCTAATATTTGTTGCAAACTTGCTGTGTACCAGAGACTGTTCAGAGTGCTTCTTATGTGTCGGCTTACATTAATCCTCAAGGATTAAAACCTCAAGGCAGGAAACCTCTGTTACAACAAATGGTGTATTACAACACAACATTTACTCAAGTGAATATGAGAAAAAAAAAAAAAAAGGAAATAACATTTAAGGGGCTCTACTCCCTGCTGAAATGGAGAGAAGAAAAAGAAGGTTCTCCTTTAAGAAGAAAATATTCTTGTAAGGAACATGCCTACTAAGTTCCCTGTTGAATCCATGTTTAGCATGATTGTCTTTCAGACTTAGTTTTTCCTCAGGTTTATATAAGACAGAGTTGATGTTTAGGTTTCTGTCTAAAGGCAAGAACAAGGTTGTTAATTAAGCAAATGTTTTGATGGACATGCCAACTCTGCCACTTGATATAGGTATAAATTTTGATAAACCCCTCTTACTCCTTAAGTCTTAATTTTCCTATCAAACAAATGAAGAAAGTAAATCTCATAGCCTTCTTGGGAAGCTTAAATTGGAAAATATAAGTTAAGCAGCCACAACCAGGAATTCATCACATTGAATTTAGTTTTTGAAAATATTGTTGTGAAAGTTCATAGCATCCTCAGACAGTTTTTGAGCTTCAGGATCAGAGAAGCTAGTCACAGGATTTTCCCAACAAGCAGTTTCCAGCATTTAGGTTGGAAAGACTGCAGGGAAAAGAGAGGAGGGAAGAAAGCATGTGTAAGCCTGCCCCTTGCTCCTTCTGCATCAGGGAAACTGCTGTGGATTTTAGACTAGATACTAATGAAACGAAGCCTTACTTTGGTTCATCCATAACACGACTTCTTTATTCTGAAGGTAGAGTAGGCATGAAAGCATTTGGAAAATGATAGCTCTATTTAAACACAAGGAATTGTTGCTATTTCTAAAGGCTCCAGAGCAAGGTATACAGGTACCACATTGTGCTGGCTTTGGGCAGTTGTACATCTTTTAAATGGAGATCAGATGTCTGAACCCCTACTTGACTTGAACTACTGAAGCTTCCATTACACTCTTCATTGATCCGAGAGGCAAGCACAAATAAAATTCAAGCGACTGTCTCCAACAACAAGGAATCTTTAAATGTGCATCATTTGGCAGCAGCATTATCTTAAGACGATTATCCAGTGTATAAATGTTTATTGCCTTGCTTTAAGATGCACAATGTAAGATTAACAATCATAGTGTTTTTTTTTGTATAAATGCAATATTTCTGCTATTGTGTTTGTGGAATTCAGCTAGATAATAATTGATTCCGTGACAGGGATTGGCTAATTTGCCAACAGTATAGTATAAAACACATTTATACAGTCAATTACACCCAAGTGCATGGCCTATTTGCTTTATAATTTCATAAACTTGCCAGCAATTTAAATAAAAAAGTTCCATTAAATTATCATATCATGTGATGGAATGATATTGCCAAGTATATTAAACCATGTGTGTTCAGCCAGAATTAATTAAATATTATTACTTTTTTCTTATTAACACATTGAACTTACCCTTCCTACTCTCTACTCGAAATAGAAGCCTATTAGTGAACAAAGTAAACTTAAGGGCAAAGTTTAAACATTTTCCTGAGGGTGTTTCATTAAGAACCCTGGTTCTTTTGTTTAAACATTTGCTCTTGGTAAATGTACTTGTATTGTGAAAATATTTTATGTTCTTAGATATGAATATGGGAAAAGTTTAAAGAATTCCCTTACTTGAACCATTCCAGTATTCAAAAAGGGAACATTATGTCTTCAGCTTAGAAAAGGCCCTGGTATAAACTATTTGTGCATTATTCCAATATTATTTATGATTCTATTATCTGTGACTCTGTGAATCTATCTCATCCTAGTAAGGGAAACATACAAGGCTGGATAATTTAGCATTTCAAAAAATGAATACAATACAATACTTTCCAACAGAGAAGATATCTGTTTCATATGAAATAAATTAACCAGGCCTCCCCAAGGGACTCATAGTTCAATAAATCTACAGTGAACAATAAGAATTAAACTCTTAATATGGCCCCTGTTCTATTTTATTAAAAGCAAAATGTAGAGATGAACTCTTCCCTGACATATACTAATTATTCTAACTAGGTGCTCACAGTTACACACACGCTTTGACCTTTATTATCACTCTTGTTCTTTGTCCACATTGCAATTCACCAGGTTTGCCTACACTTTAGCAATTTGGAACTGAAAGGAATTTTTTTGCTTCTTCCTCTTGCTCCCCGCTCCCTGCCCTTAGTCTTTTGTTTTTTCTCTATTTCCTGTATGATATTTCTTTCATTTCATAATTAGAACACAATTTTTTCTTAGAGAGTGTTCTCTCTTATTGATATAGAAAAACATATATTTCAGTTAGAAGCAGATTATAACCATCAAAAGTCAAATGGAGATTAATGAGAGGCACAGGAAGGACTCATGGAACTGGCAGGTGGCTGGAGGATGAAGTTTGACTAAGGACAAGAACTGGAAGTGTCCTGAAAGCTGAGCAACCAAACCTCACAGCAAGAGTCACTCAAGGGATGCTTGAGTTTCATGCTTCCTCTGCCCTGACATGAATCTTACAGCTAATTCCCCCCACACCTGTGAGCTGCTCTTTGCAGCATCAAAGTCTTGGGGAAAAGATTATCCTGGGAATGTCTCATAGCTCCAGGGAATATCTGGCCTTCTTGATGGATGTCCCTGGAAAAGGAGACTAATGTAAAAGGAGAAAAGTGTGTTTGAGTGTTGATATACAACATCATAAAAAGTTAAATAAAGCACACAACCATGTTCAAAAACTTGCTAGTTGTGAAAACTTAAAAGCATAAAAATATAACTAAGATAAAAAGGTGAAAACGCTTTCATAATTGGACTACCAGAAATTATCAGTATTGATGGCTTAACTGATATTTTTCCAGTCTTTTTATTTACATTTGAAAATATCATGTATATTATTCTGTAACTGTATTTAAACTTTCAACATTAAATAATGAGTAGCCTTTTTGTTCATTTCAATATATAGAAAGAGATTACCCAATCCATTTTTATGGCATCCTAGTATTCCACCATAGGGATTTTCATAATTTGACAAATTTTCTGTTTACAAGCATTAAGACTTTTTCATTTTCCCACTATTGTAAACATCTTTACACATTAATCTCTGCCTTCTTCTCCAATTATTTCCTTAGGAATAATTCTCAGAAGTGGAACTTTCAGGTGAAAGGGTATCCTCATTCGAAGGATAATATCAAATTGCCCTCCAGAAAGACCGTGAAAATTTACACCCCCACAAACAGTATGTGAGATATATTATCAAAATCACAACTTCTTCACCATTTTTCCTTCTTAATCACCAGAAAGGTGTGAAAAAAAAAACCCTACACTTAAACATAAACATTTATAATTACTAGCACTTACCTTAATAAGATGGTACTTAGAACTGGGTAAGCATAACTTTAACAACGGACTGCCCAGACTCAGCAGGAAAAAAAATTATTGCAGATATTTAATTATTATATTCAAAAGAACTTACCTGGAATAATAGTGCAGACAGGAATCTTCAACAGACTGTGTATTTTAACTTGCTTTCTGTGTACTTTGTTAAACACAGTGTTACTTATTCTATGCAGGTGACTTCAAATTCATATAATTGTACACATCACATCTGTGAGTCAACCAGAATTCTGCTTATTTGTGGTAAGATAAGGATAAAGAGATTATGCCAAGAGAATTCAGGTTTGGATGGCTATCTTTTCCCCTCTACAGTGTTTACTAAGAATTCGCCTTAGTTCAATAATCACTTAGAAAAAGTCTTGTGTTTAGGGAATCTGTGCCTCTGAAGTTTTATTGACACTGATCTTGAAAATTTATAGTATTTCTCCAGCATTTCAGAAATCAGGGAAAATCTCTTGACAAGAAGAGACTGTGTTAATGCCAAATCTGAAACTGCGAAGATTTTGCTTATTCGAGTGAGTGGTGTTTTTGAATAAGGCAAAATCTATAATCTTAGTAAATATTACACACTATTATTAAAGAAGCAAAAAAGAATTGTGCTGGAGTTAATTAAGGCTTTAAGAAATGCCTGCTTTTATTGGCAAAAATTTTTTTTTGTTGCAACAAGAAAACTAAAAATTAAGAGGATGGTTGGCAGCAATATTGATATGCTAATGGATAAACATGCTAATTTAGAAAAAACTAATCAGCAAAGACATTACTAATGGAAATGTACAGGAAAATGGCTAATGCTGTATGCAAACCTGGTATCTACAAAATTAAGAAGAAACCAGTTTTGTTTTCATAATTGTAACTTGAGAGTCGGATCTTCTCTATGATTTGCGAGAAGAAGATACTAACAAACGTGCTGAGTGTTAGGGAGCTGATTCACACACATCCACATAGTTATTATAAATATACAAATATAAATACAGTTATCATATCACCTATATCCAAATGGTCACTCAGGCTTCTGTTTTCCCAGTCTCATGGGGTCTAGTTTCACCTTCTGAGAAAAGCGGGCAATGATTTCCAAGTAAAACAGCCCCTGAATTTAATGGACATGAAATGGTAACTTCACCGACAAAATTAACCTGATAAAGATAATTCCTCTTCTGTAGACATACATACAACTTCTGAGTAATTTATTTCCCTTACTTTGTTCTTTTGATTTGAAGATAGGCACTTAAATGCCTACAGGTCTCTGGATAGTCATCCAGATGGGTAAAGGTGGCTGACACTAGGTATAACACACCAGGCAGTAGTAGGACCATGGCAAACAGGGTAACTAAGTTTATGGGAACAGATAATACTCAGTTCTTGTCGGAAAATGCCAGGTCAGAATATAATGAGACCTTGGTGTTGCCAGATCTTCTGTTTTTGTTTTGTTTTGTTTTGTTTGTTTGGTTTTTAAGAGGAGCTGGAAATACAATTTTTAAGTGAAATCTCCCCAAGTTGTAAGAGGTTGAATCAGTCAACTCAGAATTAAAGCCACTCAAAAAGTTTTCTCCTTCTGCATTATCATCCTTGGTTGACATCTAAGTTCCAAAGCTTTCCAAGTATTTGCACACCAAGTATTTATATATATGTGCAATTTTATCTAGTCCTCAAGAATAAGCCCTCCATTGGAACTGACAGTGAGAATAAATAGAGTGCTTCTATCTTTGGTGGGAGAGGTACCAAGCATTGAAACCAGAGGCACTTAATCACTAAAACACATCTTCAGCGCTTTTATTTTTAATTTGGAGACAGGGTCTAAGTTGCTAAGGCTGACCTTGAACACGTGATCCTCCTGCCTCAGCCTCCCGCGCCCCTGGGATTACAGGCATGTGCCACCACACCCACATAAGTACCGCCTTTTAAAAGAGACTCTGAGGTTTTGATCTACTTTGTTTCCTGAGTCTTATTCTTCCATTGACCAAACTGTGGAGTTGTTACCTAGTTGGGTGGTCATAATGACTTATTCTGACAATCATGTGTTCCTACGTATCTCTACTTTGAGTCAAGATCTTGGAACAAAGCTCAAAAGATACAGTTTCCTGCCACCCAAAGGAACTTATTTTCTCAAAGAATTTATTTATTTGCCTTAAAATTACATCTTTTTAAAAGTTATGAGCTGAATTCTGTCAATTTCCGTTTTCATTATTGCAGTAGCAACCAGTCTCCAAGGACAAAGTAGATCAATGTTTGAGAAGCTATGTGGGGAGAAGATATTGATTGAAAAGCAAAAATATTATCTCGTCTCATTAGCTATCATTATAATGATTTTATTTTACCTTAGGAATTTAAACTTCTTATTGGTAATTGATATTTACTGGTGAGGCTAATGAAAGAAGGGCAGCTTAGATCAAATAAATATATCATTGGAGTTGAGAACAAAAATGTAAATAAGAAAACAATTAGGGAATATAAAAATTGTCCCTCCTTCATTTCTGCACATTATGCTTTACTCCACTCTGCAGATATACCATATCTATGAAAGGTTTTCCTATGGAGTTGTTTGGGAATTTAACCTAAGATTGTGTCTTCCAATACAAAGAAAAATATGCCCAGGATGACAATCACTTCCAACTTTAAGAATTAACATCTCAGCAAAAAGCAATTGCTAACTTTTATCATTGGTGTGAATGTAAATCCATAAGTCTTAATGCCAACAGTTAATAATTGAAAATATTTCAATTGCTACTTCGGCTGTTTGGAGGGAGATTGTTAGTGTTCAGGGTTAAATATCTTGCTTTTAGGTCAGAATTCTTTCCTGAGAGCTTTTCTTACAGGTGGAGGTAGCATTTAGGTTTTTCAAAGCTACAACAGAATTCACCATCCAGAAACACAGAAGGAAAGGAAAAAAGTCAAATCATGTCTGTAAGAAGGAACTTACAGGCCCAGTTCCCAGGAAAGAAAAATAAGAAGAAGAAATTCAAATGTTCATTGTCTGGATCAAAATCAAGAATGTCTAGCCACAGAGTCAGGTGTTGGGAGGAAATTAGAGCCAAAGTCAATAAGAGAGAGTGAGAAGGAAGAAGGAAAATGAGAGGTTTAATGTCTAACTTGACTTTGCCTTAATTCAGTTTCCTCTGAAAGCAAGGCTAAAGGATTTGGATGTAGGTCATTTATTTGAGAACTGACCCTAGGAATCGGAGATGAATGAACAGGGAGGGTGAGATGAATAATCAGCAAAAGTAATGACTGTACATTACTGAACTGGTTATTGCTGTGAGCAACTGGTGTTCAATCCAGCTGGGAAAATGTAAGGAAAGGTGTAGGAAGTTCATCAGAATTGTTCCTTTAAGAATCAGAAGTCTCAAAAAATATCCACCAACATCCACCACTTATTAGTTGAGGAATTTCCCTGGGTTATTAACTCCTCTTACTCTCAAGGAACTTCTAGATGCTGAGAACAATTTTTGACTTCATGTGAAATACGAGAAAAGCAAAGCAGAGCGATGCTGATTTGACTCATTAAAATAGGATGACATTGGCATGTACAGAACTGTCTGCCACCTTTGCACAGAAAATGAGCTGAGCTGAGGAGAAGTGTGCACAGGGCACAAAGGGAATCTGGTATGAGCACTATATACCATACTTACCCTTTCAGATCAGCAGATTTGTGGCACGTGGACGTAGTGAACTTATTAACCAAAGTATGAACATATATGAAGGCTTCTAACCCAGTAGTACAATGAGTCAAGGTCATTTCCAACGCTATGTTCTCAAGTGGCTTTGCATTCTAATATGATATTTCCTGTTACTGTCTCACATCAGATGGCAAAACCCATCTGTGATCTCCTATCCCAATAAAGGAAGGTAGATAACGTCTCAGAATCTTGTCATTTTCTAAATCTTGATCCACCAATCTGCATATCTCACAAAACCTTCTTTGTTTTTTCTCCATATCTTAGGCACCAACCATTGATGTCCCTTCCCACCTTTATCATATGCCCTTTATCATGACTCAGACCTTGGTTGTCTAGTTCACTGCATTGCTTTTGCATAAAGCAGAGAGCCTGGATCATAGTGGTACCTACTGTGTAAATGGCAGAGGTGTTTGTCTCTACCTCTTCCTTGCCATTGTCTATTGGAGAAATCACATGTCCATCTTTGTTAAAGCTCAGATCCTTCCAGAATTAATTTGACTCTATCATCTTCTCCATGTCGAGAGAGCTTCTTCACATCTTCTCTCTTCAATATCCTCAATACTTCATTTGCTTCATTCTCTCATTCATTCCTGCCTTAAACTTGTCTCAGAACCTGGTCATTAATCCTGACCCAAGGCCAGACAATCATGGAATCACTACTTCTCTAGCTGTTGAATTCCAACAATGAAACTGAGCAACTGGCCAAACCCGGTGGCACATGCCTGTAATCCTGGCAGCTCTGGAGGCTGAGGCAGGAGGATGGCAAGTTCAAAGCCAGCCTCAGCAAAAGTGAGGTGCTAAGCAACTCGGTGAGACTCTGTCTTTAAATAAAATACAAAATAGGGCTAGGATGTGATTCAGTGATCACGTGCCCCTGGGTTCAATCCTCAGTTACCCCCCCCAAGAAAAAAGAAAAAGGAATTGAGTAATTGAACTCTCCCACTGAACCAGCTGACTGCAACTCATGCAAGTATAGGGCTCCCGTGATTCTCCATCTATCGCCCTACCAAATTTGTCACAGCAGGACCCATTCTTCCAATTATTTATACTTTTCTATTTGTTTATATTCAAAAGGTAATATGATATAATTTGTTAAATTAATAAATAAAACATATTGGAAGTCATCTTGTTCCATGAACAGATTCACCACCCTACCTCCTAAATACATAACTATTGTACCTTACCACTGAGTATTTTACACAGTGTCTGTTCTCAAACAGGACTTGAAGAAAGTTAGAACAAAGAATATATACCCAGTGAAAGTAAGAAAAGCCCAAGAAGGAAGCAGGCCTCAGGAAAGAGGAGAAAAACGATTGAACTAGGTCTAAAGATTAGCCCAGTAATGAAATGAGGAATGAAATGTAATGAAATAAGGAATCTGAGCACAGCAGCCTGTGTGCATGAAGAAAGAATAAGAATTGGCCTAGCTCCTGCATCTGCCAAAGGAGAAGGCATACTGATTTTTTAGGTGAAACAGTTTGGTTTTTCTCCCTGGCATTAAGTACTAAGATTGGTGACTTAATCCAAGTAAGAGTAGGTCAAGGGACGTAATGTCCAGACACCACTCTCTAGGGAGAGCAGGAGGGTCTCCCTTGTAGCCCTTTCTCGTGGTGATGTGATGGAAGCTGAGCCCTGAGCACCCCTTCAATGTGGGGAACTATGAGCAGTCAGTCTGATGTTCAAATAGTATTCCCTTGACTTGAATGCACTCACTCAGAGAATATTTTACAAGTTCAAAAGTGTATGAAATATATCATTTTAATTCCATTATTTTACAAGAAAAATAAGACGTGCTTATTTTAAAAACTAAGGAAGAACTGAAATTTCATTCCTACTGATATCTCCCATACCACCATTTGAACTTGTTATCTATCCATCCCTTCAGAATATCTTCAGACTTTTTTCTCTCTCTCCTTGACCTTTTACACATGATACACATAGAAATTTATTTTAGAAATAAAGAGCTTGAAGGGATCCATTCAACATTGACAGTATGGGGCCATTGTAAGATGAGACAGTCTCATAAACTAATACACCCTTACAGATTTTTACAGTTATATGAATTATAATCACTTCTACTGAGCACAATTGAACAAGTTTCTTCTCTACAATGAAGTGAAAGTTATATTCTTAAGAAAGCTGGTAGAACATTCACTTCCCTAGAGACCTTGGGAAATCCAATATTGGGCAAGACAAGTAGTTGGTATATAAATATTCTTTAATTTGCTTTTTTATCACATTATTTATCTCTTGTATTTTGTTTTCCAAAAGTTTTTTTTTTTTTTTTTTTTTTTTTTCTCCTGGCAAAACTTTTGATAGGCTCTGGAGTGGGAAGATGAAGATGATTGTGGTAAGTGGATAAAAGCATGGGCTTAGACCTCTGCTACTAATTATTTATTCCCTGGCCAATAATTGCATGATGTTGGACAAATAAGCAATTTAATCCTCAATTTATTCATCTGTAAAATGAGGATGATACTAGTATATAACTTATGTTACAGGATTTTTTTTTTTTTTTTTTTTTTTTTTTTGGTACCAGGGATTGAACCCAGGGGTGCTTAATCACTAAACCATCCACAGCCATTTTTCTTTTTCTTTTTCTTTTCTTCTTTTCTTTTTTCTTTTTTTTTTTTCATTTTGAGATAGGGTCTTGCTAAGTTTCTTAGGGCCTCACTAAATCCCTGAGGCTGTCTTTGAACTTGTGAAACTCCTGCCTCAGTCTCCTGAGACCCTGGGATCTTATAGAATTTAAAAAAATTTAATTTGTTTTAATTAGTGATACATGACAGTAGAATGCACTTTGATACATCATATATAATGGAGTATAATTTCTCATTCTTCTGGTTATCCATGATGTAGAATCACACTGGTGGTGGAGTCATATATGCACATAGGGTAATAATGTCTGATTCATTCTACTATCCTTCCTTTCCCTATACCCCTCCCCTCCCTTTACTCCCCTCTACCTAATCTAAAGTAACTCTATTCTTCCCTAGCCCCCACTCCTTATGTTAATTAGCATCGACATATCAGAGAAAACATTCGGCCTTTGGTTTTCTGGGATTGGCTTATTTAACTTAGCATGATATCTAGCTCCATCTATTTACCAATAAATGCCATAATTTCATTCTTTTATAAGGCTGAGTAATATTCTGCCATATATATATGTATATGTATATATAGATGAATGGATTTAATGGATATATGTGTATATATATATATATATATATATATATATATATCTCAGATTTTTTAAATCCATTCATCTGTTGAAGGACACCTAGGTTGGTTCCATAGTTTAGCTATTGTGAGTTGAGCTGCTATAAACATTGATGTGGCTGTATCACTGTAATATGCTGATTTTAAGTCCTTTGGGTATAAACTGAGGAGAGGATAGCTGGATCAAATGGTGGTTCCATTCAAGTTTACTGAGGAATCTCCATACTGCTTTCCATTATGGTTACACCTATTTGCATTCCCACCAGCAATGTATGAGTGCACCTTTTTCCCCACATCCTCACCAACATTTATCGTTGCTTATATTCTTGATAATTGTCATTCCGACTGGAGTAAGATGAAATCTTAGAGTAGTTGAGATTTGCATTTCTCTAATTGCTAAATATGTTGACCATTTTTTCATATGTTTGTTGATCAATTGTATTTCTTCTTCTGTGAAATGTCTGTTCAGTTCCTTAGCCCATTTATTGATTGGGTTATTTGCTTTTTTGATGTTAAGTTTTTTGAGTTCTATTTATATCCTGGAGATTAATGCTCTATCTGCGGTGCATGTGGTAAAGGTTGTTTTCCATTCTGTAGGCTCTCTCTTCACATTATTGATTGTTCTCCTTTGCTGAAAAGAAGATTTTCAGTTTGAATCCATCCCATTTATTGAGTCTTGATTTTACTTGTAGCACTTTAGGAGTTTGGTTAAGGAAGTCAGATCCTAAGCCAACATGATGAAGATTTGGGCCTACTCTTTCTTCTATTAGGTGCCAGAGTCTCTGTTCTAGTGCCTAAATCTTTGATCTACTTTGAATTGAGTTTTGTGCAAGGTAAGAGGTAGGGATTTAATTTCATTTTGTTACATGATTTTTGATAAAATTCAATGAAATATGAATATTCTACAAGGTTAAATGAAAAATGAATGTGAACAGTTAAAAATAGCTTCTGCACAGAGAAAGAGCTCCGTTTAAGGCCCTTCCATACTGACCTTCAGGATTATTGTCTGAGGGAAACACAAAGCTCTAGGAACTTGACTAATTGGTGGTAGGCATGACATTCCATTGCACAGCTAGAGGAAGGCACTCCATTTCCACATAGGGTCCTTAGCTAAACTTCCATTTTATTCCAGAAGATTTGGGATTTCTCCAGGGACTTTACAATAGCATGACTAAGATACCCTTTCTGTCTAGACAACCAAGTATAGTGCCAATAGTTTTAAAATGAGTAATTTTTAGTTGTCAGTCTCAGAAAAAGAAATCTCCAAATGGAGAAAAAGGTTTTTCACAAAGACCCCTATAAAGGTCTGTGAGGTGGGTAGGTTTTCTTTCCTTTTTCTTTCTTTCTTTCTTTCTTTCTTTCTTTCTTTCTTTCTTTCTTTCATAATTGCCTTTATTTTGCAGAGGAAAAGAAAAAGGAGATACAGAGAAATTTAGGACTTGAAAAGAACATAGAGCTAGTCCAAAGTAGATCTAGAATTCAAACTTGGGGTTTTGGTTCAGGAAATCTATGTCTTTGTCATTCCTCTATGGAAAACTTAAATAATAATCTCAGACTAAAGTACATTTTAAAAGTCACCATTGTATTCTCTCTCTCTCTCTCTCTCTCTCTCCTCTCTCTCTCTCTCTCTCTCTTTTAGTTACTCAGGCCCTGAGAAGTTGCTGAGGATGGCTTTGAACTCTTGATCCTACTGCCTTAGCCTCCCCCGCTGCTGGGAGGCCTCCATTGTATTTGAGAATGAAATTGATCCACAGGTGGAACAGTCGTTATACTTGAGGAACTTTAAGTGAAGATCTAATAGCAATTGTAGTCCTAAAATATATATTTTTCATGTTGAAACTTTTTGGTAATTTATATTTCTACACCTGAATTTTAGTATCCCTCCTCCACTTTTCAGTTGGTTTTACTCATGAAAACTGTTGGACTCTAAGGAGTGGACATTAATAAAATAGCTAATGGACTACCATGACTCTCAGCTCATTGAATTCTGCTAGCCCCATTCTGACATAAAGTGACCTCAGTGGAATGGGGTATTCACTGGCACTTTGCATATGAGTACCATTGCAGGTGTCAACTGTTCATCTATTCAGCCCTTGCTGGTTTGGTGTTATATTGCCTTAGAGACAATTTTCTCTACATGTTGTCTCCTGACAGCCAATGTCAACCAGAGTGTACCTGGACACCTTCTGGAGATGGCTGGAGATGGCAGTCACCAACAAGCAGTGGATGTTTTCTTAGATAGGCCTGCTTTGGAATTTCCTTCTCCAGAAGTTTCCTTAGGCTGTGTTTTAACTCCAGGTGAAATGTACCTCACCATGATTAAAAGACTGGAAAGCTCAGGGATCCAAGCAGAAAGAGTTTCTAGAAATTCTTTCCTCACACCTTCCCTCCTTCCCTCTCTTCCTTTCTTCTTTTCACTTTCCCTTCCTGTCTCTCCTTGGATTTCAGTTGAGTCTAACCTGTCTTCCTCTCTGCCCTTTCTCATTTCCTCTTTACTATCTGTCTTTTTTTCTCCTCCCTTCCCCTTCCCATCTACCCCAACTGTGGTCTCTCTTCCTCTTACACCTATGTGGACACATATACACACACCCTTAACTTTTCCTCAATCATCTCAGAGTAAACTCCCTGAAAGTGCTGAAGGCAAAATCAAGAGTGAATACATGTTTTCTTCACCAGGAACTTTAACTTTTTCTTTGAAGTTTAATTTAGTTCCTGAATGTTAAAGACGATATATTTGATATCTGTAAATCTGTCTGTACTCGTCTGTGCATGTGAATATATATACATGAGCAAAAATGAAAAAAAAAAAGAAAAAAAAATCCCCCAAACTTCTGCTTTGACTGCAAGATTAGAGGTTCTAACTTCTTGATTATTCCTTAACAAGAACATTTTAGAGAAATCAGTATCTTTTGTCCTCATTCCATATAGATTACTGCAGTTTGCAGACAGCCGTTTTTGCATATTATGTAAATAGAAAGTTACATTAACAACACTGTAGGTAATGTAGGAACATTTTTTTTTAATTTCTCTTTTTTTCTCATAGAAAGAGCTTCTGATTAAGAGCTGTGAATGCCGTTCATCTTTAATTCCTTGCTGACTACCCAAGTGCTGTCTGGGATGCCTCAAATACTTTTTGTAAAACCATTAGTACAACTATTTGCATTTGGGACCACCCATTCTGAGAGACGATCCCAAGTTGGCCCAATGGAAGATGTAGACTTTTGAATGTATCCTGCTCTGAGTTAGTTAGGTGAGAGTTAAAGTATGAGACTAAAAGATGAGTTGGCAAAATCTAAGATCCATAGGTAATAGTTCTGTAAGATTGTTGGGAATCTGACAGAGGGTGGGAGGAAGCAGACTTTCAGAGCCCTTCAGCTCTGGAGAAACTAGCTCTAACTCCAACAGAGAACAGGAGGTAGTGGGAGAGGGAAAGAGAACCTTACTGCTCTTTACAGAGTGAGTCGAGTTATCATAAACAGAGTCAGAGGTTTTGTTGATTCATGCTCAGAAATTATTAGATGTATTGATGTATGCTATGAAAATCTTACAATCATGAAATGCTGCTTGATAACTAATTGCAACATGTAATGAATGGATACACACAGAGAGACACTTAAAGGTATTGCAAAATTCACCCCAAGGACAATACAATACTTACACAAATCTTCCCTTTAGAGCGTGATCTGAATTGCTAGTGGAAACAAAACATTCAACTTGCAAAACCAAATTGGTGACCCTGGATCCTGACTCGCCAGAAGCTCTAGAGATGAGGTGCTACCCCATACTGGCTTTCTCAAGCTTCCTAAAATCTATGGAAGCCACTGGTCTACTAGCATACCAACAATGTGACTTCTACCTTATACTGAAAAGAAAGTTGCTTGTTGATTCCAGTCAAAGTATCTGATTATAATTCATACATATAGCCACAAAAACTTAAATGGTTTTTGCCAGCTTATGAGACTGTCTCACCTTAAGAAGTCACTAAAATTTCTCTCCTTGAGCAAATAGAGTTGATACTGTTTCTAAGCCATCACTGTTGAATGGATTCCTCCATGCTCTTCTGGAGATGTTTGTTGTGATAGCGTGTGACACAATTTACTTATTATTGTGGCAGTAGGAGTTTAATGTGATTGAAAGACATCAAAAGGCATAGCGTTTGAATGTCAAACATGACTTGTATCTATAATTCCAGACAACGATTTGGATGCCTGTTGATTTTTTTTCCCATCCACAATGATTTCTTTTTCCCCCTTTCCACTAAGTGGCACTATGTTACTTGCATTTTTTTAATTCAGGTCAAAATATCTGAACATTTAGAATGCCAGTGTGAAAACCAGTTTAAGGCTTTGTTATGAATTTCTACTACACAGGTTAGGATGGGGATGAAGCAGCAATTAAATTTTTATGAGAAAAAAAAAATCTTCCATGAAGCATACTCTTCTGTATTTAACTCTTTCCCACTTTTTCTTTCCAACTCCATTAGCCTCCAAATAAGCACAGCATATTATATATGTCGAAGGAAGTTTTATTTAGACTTATAAGGGCTGATCTATTCCCATACTGTTTAAATTAATGTTCAAAAAAGAATTCAAACCACATTCTAACATTTGGACTATGTAAGAAGGAAACAGATTTTTGGAGAAAAAAAAGATGTTGTTTTAGCTAGGCAGAATGGGCTGTAGGAACATAGACACGTGCAGACTGAATTTCTAAATGTGTGTATTATCTGATAAGATCTGGGCTGCTCATGTGTCAATTCAGAGAGTAAATGAGTCCATGAGCAGAATTACTTTCTTCTTTTTTTTTTTCACTTCTTCCTTCCATTCTTCCATTCTTTTATTCTTTCTTTTTATTTCTTTTTTTCTCTCTTTTCCATCGCCCCCGCCCCCAACCCTCCTTTTCCTCATCCTCTTCCTTTCTCTCTTCTTCTAACAGCATAGGATTTACTTTCTTCTCGGTCACCTGCAGCCTAAGGCTTGGAAACACTTTAGGCTTTTACCTAACTGGTTACTTTTTAGATCAAATTAGCTTCAGGAATGCAGGGTGACTTTGAAAAAAAAAAAGGCAATTGTTCCTTGAAATAGAGATACCAATTTGAATCAGGTGTAATATTTTGAGAATTAAGTTCTGATGACCTTGTCCAAATACAGCACATCATTGACAGAATGCTTTGTTAGTTTGGCATCTCTATGTAGAAGCATACCACATCAGAAAACTGTCATGGAAAAACCAAAGTTAGTGACTTTGTGTGTGAGTGGCCACCTTTAATTTTCAGTACAATGGATTTTTCCCCCCAGTTTCTCACGCACAGCAAAGACACTGCCAGATAAAAAAGCCTAGAAGCATCCTTGCTAATGGTTTTAAGGCCAAAATTCTGTGTGCATATGCAATTGTGTGTGTGTGTGTGTGTGTGTGTGTGTGTGTGTGTGTGTGTGTCTGTGTGTGCGCGTGCGCGTGCACATGTGTGTGGGGAGAGAGAGAGAGAGAGAGAAAGAGAGACAGAGAGAGACAGAGCAAGCAAGTTCAGTTTGAAACTAATGAATTACATCTCAATTAGCCAGCTTTTAACAGCAGTTAGTTCTTTGGTGTGTTGGCTTCTATTTGTAGCACGTATGGTAATATATTTTTCTCATAAATGAAGTGTATTTTTTAATGAGAAAAAGAAATTAGTGAGCCAGAAAAATGTCAGTCTACCTTTCTAAAATATATATATCACCTAGAGAACAGCACCACTGTCTCTTCCATGTACTAAATATCATAGCACTTGCCTTTGAAACTGGCTAACATTGAAGAGGAGATGAATTCATAAGACTTCCTCAGGTCCATGGATTGCAGAGAATCAGAACTACAGGTGTTACTGAGGAGGCCAGGGCATTTGTTCTGATGTAGTTATATGATAATGAAGGCTGGAGAGGCGGGGGAGAATGAGCATGCACTCCTTAGTACATAAGCCCTTCAGGAAGATCTTTAAATAGAAAGGCCTATATTTGGGGTATTTCTTTACAATAGATTGGAGAAGATTCCCAAAACATTAATGGATCTAAACTGGCTTAAGTAACTTATTTGATTTTGTCCAAACTAGTTTTTCTCACATTCCTTTTTGCATTCCGTTTTGCAAACCACATGTATTACAGTCTAAATAAACTAATTTGATAATCAGATTAGGCTGAGTTATGCTGAAATAACAAAGAACCTCCCTAATCTCAATAGTTTATAAAGGTTTGTTTCTTACTTGTGATCCCAAGAGGGATCTGCAGAAGTTTTGTGTTTGTCATCATTACTCAGGGACCAAACCTGAAGAGAGAGCCAGTATATGAAGTGGGTCACTAGCTATGCTAGAAGGAAATAAAAAGCCCTGGAAAGTCTCACCCAAACATTGACTCCAGAATCCCTGGATCGGAGGTGACTCACAGCACTTTCGATCACAACTAATGGGGCAGAACTAGTCCAATGCTTCCATCCAAACACAAGGGAACTGGAAATATTATCCTAATGTATGCTCAAAGAATAGAGATCTGAAAATAATTTGAGAACGTCACTAATGACTACCATACCTAGTGTTTTGCAGAATGTATTTTGAGACATTCTGGACAATTTATATCCCTTACATGCTACAAATATCATTGTGCTGCATTTTTCCAAAATAAAGTAGAGCTGCACCTGGGAGAAAGAGAAGGGAGATTGCTATATAGTAATACACTGAAAATACTCCAAACACATGTGTGTGTGGGGGGGACTTTTTACATTTGGAATTCATAACAACCCAGTTATATGAGTGAGGCAAAGACTATGGTAAGTTTTTTTTTTTTTTTTCTCATGAGAAAACTAAGAAACAAGTGACATGACCCTTATGAGCTGATATAATATTCACATGGTCCCTGTGAATCAGAAGAAAACACTGGGAGATGAAAAATGTGATCGGGTTCAAATCCTGAGACAGCTGGACCCACAAGAAATATCGCCATAGTTCAATGCTATTCTGAATTCACAGATTCACCCAGGATTTGTTCAAGTGTTGGAGAGGTTATTGAACAGAAATAGAGCGAGAAGTGATGCTCCCTAACAAAAATGGGAAGAAACAAAGTCTTGGTGAGTTGGCAACTTGTTTCATAAATATCTCAAGAGTTTCTGGCCATTTGAAGCAACAAACTTTGAATCATTTAAAAAATATATATATATGGTACTATCAGAGAGAATATTTCAAACTATTTCATCAGCCTCCAAAATGCACAGTTAAAAGTAAAAGAAAAAGAAGTCTGCCTTTCTACATGCTGTTGGACTCCTGTTGAGGAAAGTATATTCTGATTCATTGCTCTGCCTCAGAAAGAAGGATGAAGAAACAGAATGACATTTGATAGCTTTGTTTTGGTTTGTCAGTGTGGGTAGGGGGACAGGGGGTGGGAGAGGGTATGCCAGGACAGCCATCATCAAGCCACAAGCCATGTCGCATTACCCAGTTCTACGTCCTGCCTCACCTCCATCTCCCCCGACCCCAAAAGCTACCATAATTAGTCTTGCGAGGCTTACACGGGCCCCAGCCACACGCCTGAGGCATTATCTCCTATCTGTGGTATTATGTGCTGTAATCCCACAGCTAAATGTGGTAACCCAAATTTCACAGAGACGCTGAAGCAGGCTTGCTGAGATAACCCATCTCGGTGTAAGGAGTGCCAGGTCGCACGGAGCCTGTAGGCTCGGCTCGGAGCGCTATGGATGCTTTGTGTAGCTTCATCCTACGCACCCTATAGCTTACCCATCCTTCCAGAGATCACAGGAACCCTAAATAGCAAATATGGCATCCTAACTAGAACACCACCTGCTTTGTGCAAGTGTACATGGGCTTCTGCCACCCGGCTGCTGCTTCCTCTCTCTTTCCCTCTCTCTTTTTGGTGGAGAGGAGACAAAGTTTAGAGTCCATCTCTGTTGTCTGGCTGACTAAATATACATCAAATTGGGAGATGATCTGTACCTTGTTGTCCCTACGCAGGCCAACAGCACCTATGCTAGCTGTACAACAGTGACCTACATATATCTTTCACATATGTTGCTTTGAACATTTTACATAGGCTTGCAGGTGCTGGGATGCTAGGCAATAAAGATTGTTGCTTGACAAGCCTCTTTGTTCCATGTTTCAGAAAATTTTTGTGGCTTTTTGTTGTCAAAAGAGATATATTCTTCCTCTCCCCCTGCCCCTCTTTCTCTCTTTCTCTCTCTCTTTCTGTGGTGTGAGATTGCTTAGAAACATGCAGGTTTTGACACACGCTTTTACCTGAAAATGTATCTACTCCTGCTGCTTTATTGGACCCCCTAATTACTTGTAAAAAAATAATAATAAATTGGGCAGGTGTTTGCTCTTCCAGTTGATTAATTGACAATGATTTCACTACAATTGACGGCAGAAAGCTAGGAAGCTTCGGGTTGGGGGTTCATCAGCTTGAGAGGAGAATTTACAAAAGGCTTAAATTGCCAGCGAACTATTTTTTTTTTTTTTTTTTTTTTTTATTCCAAGCTTAGAGATCTCTCAGTCCCAGTGTCGAGCACTGTCGCACTTAGAATTCTCTGTCTCATACTGGAGAAATTCTGGAATTTAGAAATGTTTTATCCTCCAAGTGAAAAAGAGCACAAGGACCAGTCACTGTTATGTGAAGGAAGAGAGAGCAAAGCAGGAGCAGTGGGGTCTGGTGTAAATTTGACTGTTTTTTCACTGTGTTTTTCTTTCCAGTTCATCAGCATCAGGGGCAGAGAAACCCATCTAAGATGGAAACTGAGAATTGTGCCTCAGAGAATTTCAGCATGGTGAAGTTGGGGCCATTCTGTAATAATAGTTTTTAAGGCTTCAACTCCCGCATCTCAGATAATATTTTCATACTGGTGAGTAAATTAAAATGCACACAAAAATAAAGAGATCTGAATTTCACAAATAGAGCCATGAAACCAAGCACTTCTTTTTGTTTGTGATTTCTAGTAAAACTTTTCAGGTCTTACAGGGATTCTAGTGATATACAGAAGATATGGAATATTGTAGATTTTATAATTTCAATTAAGCGTCCTGGGCATAAAGCTTAATTTCAGATGAACAGGTTTCCAAAATAGTAGATTGGCCAGTAACATTTTCTGTGAAAAAGAATTTGGTGAACTATGTAAAACAAGTTAAGATTCAAGGTTTGGCTGGAGTTCAGGCCGTATTTTTATGTTGATCCTTAGAACTCATTCATTCACTCTATTTTTATTTTACAGCTGGGCTTGTAAGCATGAATAATGTAGATACACAAATAGCATAGAAAGTGACTGTAGCCAGGAGGTAGTGAGAGAGAGAAAAGAGTCCATATTTCCTGAAAACAACCCCAAATAAGAAAGACATTTTCATGCTTTTTAAAAGACAATAACAAATAAAGAAGACTTACCAGTAATGCTCATCAACCCAAAGTATCACTTCAAACATTTTTTTTTTCCAAACATAGATGCTAGGAGACCACCTTACATGGAATTACTATGACATCTTTGTTATTTTTTAACTGTTCATATTTGTAAGGGGAAAATAGTGACATTCCAGTCATGTCACTGACAGCATTAAATTGATGGCCTCGTCTCACCTTTCAAAAACACTTCAACATATGACTGAGACTCGAAATATTTTAAAGGAACATAGTCAACAAACCTAGCAGGTCATTTGATAGGAAAATTCTTCCTTAAATGTTTGTGTAGAGAAATTGTATTCTCTTTGACTGAAACAAAGAGGTACAAAGTAGAGATTTAAAAATATTGTGTATTTTCAGGAAAGCGTTTTGGGTCCTGTCTCCATTCTCTTAGATTCCTATCCTTGGCTATCAAACATCTTCATGTTATCTTGATATTCTGGCTTGTCAAACAGATAAAGGGTCCAAAGTCTTCCAAGTTGTCCTTTTATTAGAAAGAATAAAAAAATATAACATAGAAACGCTTGATGGAAAGTTCTTTTGGGAGAGTGCATGAATTTTCTTCTCTTGTTTCTAGAAGAAAAAAAAAGAAAAAGATCTTCACACACATTAACCTTACTGAAGGATTGGCACAGTCAATTTCTTTTCAGCTCTAAAAATTCAGATTGAATGTGCCTGTCTCTCATGGCTTTAAAAGCCACCCTTTCTGCTGCTGTGACACTGATGAACCAAAGCAGACGTTTGCTGTAACCCTGACGGATCCGAAGGCACTAGGCTGCTGTGCCTGACTAGTATCTGTTCTAGGATTAAGACTTCCCTAAGAAAATGGCAGCGACTCCCAAACTCTTTTTTAAAAAGTTCACATATTTTATGCAAGAGTATTAATCTAACTGTGCAGAGATCAAGTGCATGCATGAATACACATAGCACACACACACACACACACACACACACACAATGACCACTAACAGTTTTCCAAAGGCAGCATGAATTAAATTAACTTAAAAAAAAAAAAAAAAAAAAAAAGAAAGGATGGACTGGATAGCACTTGAGAACTTCTTGTAGGAAATGAAACCTCCCTTTTCATAAAATTCTCCATTTCCCAAGTTCTATCTAAGCACTTTGATTGCTTTATGGATTAAACTGTGTATACTCAATGCCTGCTCCAGATAGGCGGAGAGTCAGAGAAGACACAAAGCAGACGGGCATATCCCAGGTGTAAAATTGCACACTCTACCGTAAGTGAGCAATCCAGACAACCTACTTCATCTCCTTCTACCAAAATATTGCATTTTCCCCCTCAATAAAGATGTTTTATATTGGCAATGAGGTGCAGTAACTCACAGAGTTTCTGCTGCTCACTGGCTCTCTGTGTCCTCTAACTCCCACTCTATCATGAGAGCATATGTTGTATCTCTGTCATGAATTATTAGTTGGTGATTCCACATTGGAATTTGTGCTTGGCAGGCAGTTTCCCCACCCCCACTGCAATGATTTCTGCTCATTCTTAGAAGGTCCATATTGTCTAATGGCTTCCATGTTGTAAAAACAATTCCTTAGGTGCTGCACCCAGGCGCTTGGTCTTCTAAATTCTCAATTAACAAAACCATCCTGAACTTATATAGGTACCTAAGGTGCTGTGCTTCTTTGTTTTGAAATAACCATTTGTGTACACTGTGTTCAAGAAGGAGATTCCCTCTTCAATGAGCAAACTGAACTGCAAAACATTTAGGGTGGCAATGAAAAAAAAATCACTCTGGCACACATCAGGGGCAGAAGCATCCAGTTTTTCATGCAATGCCTCCTATATTTATCACCACTATTAAATTTAGAGGATAGAGATAAAATGTTTTGTTGTTGTTTTGTTGTTGCTTTGTTGTTTTAGTCTTTGTGATTCTCATTTTTCAACAAGGGTTTTCAAACTATTCTACTGTGGGTGAATTTTTCCTTCAAATGAATATTTATTGGTTATTTCTTAGTGATGGCGTATTAGAGCCTTCTCATGCCAGTCCACAAGAACTGAATGCACTCAATTACATGTTTGACAAATGACTCATTAGCTTGAAACAAGCCATTGTGGGAGAATTTACACCATAGTAATCAACAGATGCCATAAACCAAAGCCTTCTTGGTAAAGTACAGGCTTGGTGTTAAATAATTATCAGTTGACTAGTGCCTTATCTAGTAAATAAGATACTATACAATTGCAGAAGAAACTCTACATGGAACAAAAGTGACTAAGCTCTAGTTGCAAAGGAAACACAGGGTTCAAGAAATCAATAAAACTCACCAGTTAAGGACTCCAGCTTGGTTCAATTTGCCTCCATCCACTTTCGAGTTGAACATTCTTCAGCAACTCATTACTCTGAATGTCAATTTGATCCACTGTAAAATGACAATATTAAAAGTCAGCTTCCTCAAGTGACATTTTGAGAAGTAATTGAGATAATGAATGAATGACTTGGCCCTTGGCACATCCTGAAATCTCAGTATATTTTAGCCATTATTATGAAACACAGGTAGTTGAAAAATTAACAGCATTATCTTAATTGTAGTTACTTGTTACTTAGTTCCAACCACTACACCTTCTTGATTATCTGCAGGAATACCAAGATGGTCCTTCCCTCTGAATTTTACATCTTCTGTTCCCTCTGCCTCAAAAATCTCTCCCTGGACCTTTGCATGATTGGCTCCTTCTCACTATACTGGTTTCAACTCAGATGTTAGCTTTTCAAAGAGGACTTCTGGATCACTCTTCCCTGGCCACATTTCCCACCTGTTCCACACCTGGTCACCATGTCAACAATTTTCCTGACCTATATTCCTATAGAACTTATCATCATAAGAAGTTTCTGCTGCATTTGGTTATTTGCTTATTAACTCTCTCTCTCTCTCTTACTGAATCTAAGATCCACAGAAGCAGCAAGCTTGCTTGCTTTTTGCTCCTCTTAATCCTGAGTACCAGGAATAATGCCTAGCATGTGGTCAGCATGCAATAAATGAATTAATAAATTCATAAAAGTGAATGAATTAATAAATAAATGGTAACTTGGAAGCCAAAAAGTTAATCCACTACTTAGGTGGAGCAGCTCTACAATCCTATTTTTAGTCCAATTAAGGGTTGTTTTTGATAGTAAAATAGAAATATTTATGGATCCACAGGAGGTCGAAAAGTTCATTAATGCTCTGGATAAATAACAGAATGAGCAGTAGAAAATCTATTGACATATTTAATCAGGAAATTGTGAAAACAACTAGATAGAGCTGATTTTGCAAGGCATGGAAAAATTGGATTCAGAATAACTTGATTGGATAAATTTGAAAAGATTTTCCTTTCCCTACGCACAGCTAAAAGTTTATTTATCTCTGTGATCTTAGCATAATGATTGGAAATAAGAAAGTGGAATTTAAATTCTCAATCATTAACCATCTTGATTATTATAATTTTGGATGGGAGGGAAGATATAATGTGAACTAGCCTTCTTGGTATGCAAGAGTTTCCATAGAGTTTAGTGCAGGTGTATGAGCAAGACCCCTCCCATCTTATTGGTTTAATTATATGAAGAGGAGGTGGTGGATGCTGGATAAAGGAAGACAAAACAAGCCAGGAACAAGTTAGAATAAATAAATATTTGTAATTTTTATAGTCTCAAATTATGAATTAAAGTTTTGTTTTGTTTTGTTTTGATTTTGGTGCTGGAGATTGAACCTAGGGCCTTGTGAATCAAGCACTTACGTGTGAATAGGTAGTTTTTTAAAGAGCATTAGAGTTTTGGAAAGTTTGAAAAACATCATTTTAAAAGTGATGGACTTTAATTAATAGAAAAATATTTGCAATATATTACACTCATGTCGTAGGACTAGAAAGGGTATTATGAAGGAAGAAAATAGAATTTTACCATAGATATTTATTTCTTGCTTTTTTGAGAAACAGATATTTTTATAAGTAGAAAAGACTATAAATAAAAGATACATGAAGGTAGAGCTCTTTATCTTGTCACTGGATTAAATACTTACGGTCCAATTTTTTTTTTTTTATTTTTAAAATTTGCTGGGGTAACACAAGTAATAGTGGTAGGATTTTCAATTAAACTGTAGATACATAATTGGTTTTATACTTTGGATCTGGAGTATCCCCCAAATTCCCATGTGTTAAAGGCTTGGTCCCTGTCTGGTAGTGCTATTGGGTGGGGACTTTAGGAGGTGTGGTTTATTTGGAGGAAGTAGGTTACTGGGAGCATGACTTGGAAGGGTTTATTTTGTCCTTCCTTTCTCTCTCTCCCCACTTCCCAGCCTACATGAGGTGAGCAGGTTTACACCACTTTGTCTGCTGCCTCATCACAGGTCTAGAATCAACAGAGCCAATTTCTAAAGCTATGAACCAAAATAAATCTTTACTCTTTACTCCTATAAATTTATTTCTCAGGTATTTTGTCACAGTGACAGAAAGTGGACTAACAGTTGGATTGAACATTTGAAAGAAATACAGAAAGTCCTGTATTACAGGAGATTAAAAAGTCAGATATTTAATGTTTATGTATGTGTGTGTTTGTATGTGTTTACTCACCCACGTATACATTCATTACTATCACCATTTTGAGGCAAATAAATCTGATAAGTATATAGTTACCTATTCTCATACAGTCTTTTGGACCTATGTCATTATCTTCATGAAGAATTTTAAAAATTGGTTTCAGATTCTTAAAAATATAAGACCTCCTGATTTCCTCTGCCAATATTCCATAACTGTGTTTACATGGCCTAAAAGACAAGGAATTCTATAAAATATATTTTATGTATAAAGAAACATAATTAATTACTATGTGTGTAATCTATTACTTACCAAAACGTGTGCACAGACCACATACAAATTCTTATGCCTGCGCTAATATGGAGGGACGCTAAATCTTATCATGGTTGATGTGGGACACTGCAACCAGATTAATCCTAAATTACAATATTTTATGAAGAAATAGTATTTAGAAACAACATACATACTAAAAAATTCTAGGGACTATGTAGATTTTATTTAATCTCCAAAATAATTTATACAGATGTGTCCAGATAAATATATCATAAATTAAAAATGCATTTAAGATATTTGACTTTCTGAACATTGCAGTTGAACAACACAGTACATTGTAGAGTGTCAACTGTTTACCCTTGTGTCCATGTGGCCAAGTGGCAGCTGAGGCTTGCTTCTTCAGCCCAGTAACAGAATCATATTGTGTGGCATTTTGCTGGCCCTGGAAATAATCAAAATTCAAATTTTTATGTATGGTTTCTAATGAATGCATATCATTTTTACACCATTTTAAAGTTGACAAAAATCACAAATTGAACCATTGTTAAGTCAAAAGCCTTTGGAATACACACATACACACACACATTCACACACTTATAAGTGGTTTTCCATGATATATACGAGATGTACATATGAATACATACTATATGTGTGTATTTATAGCACATATGTGTACATGATTTATGTGAATATATGATATCTTTGTTTTCTTCCCCCTTTAATCTCTGAATCACATAACAAAAGATACGACATTACATCAAGGTATTTACATATTGCTAATTTCACGTTACAGTTTTTACGTTATGGGATATCAAGGGAAAGACTAAATATCATCCAATGGTTTTGCATCCTCTCCTGGAGAAAAGTAGAGTGCATTTTTGTTTATATGCAGAAGAGTTGTATCATGATAGGTGAAAGTACAGCCTTGTGATTGTCTTTATTTTGATATTAAATATGATTTGAAGAGATACATAGGATGCCAAATTAACAAGGGATGATTTATAACTGGTAATTTTATGTCAGATTGGCTGGGCAGTGACACCCAGATATGCAGTCAAACATTTTTCTATATATTTCTGCAAGGGTATTTTTTAATGAAATTAACATATATGTCAGTGAACTTTGAGTATAGCAAATTGAACTTTATAATGTAAGTGGGCCTCATCCAATGAGTTGAAGGCCTTAATAAATTTAAAGATGACATCCTTCAAATAAGTAGGAATTCTACAGTGGATATCTTGAAACTTTAACTGCAACCTCAGTTCTTCCCTATGCATCCAGTCAGACGGCTCACCCAGATGATTTTGGACTTGGAAATTACCGACTCCCGTAATCAAGTGAGCCAATTTCTTAAAGTAAATTTCACTACACACATACACACACACACACATATGCACACACAATTCTATTGGTTCTGGCTATGTAGATTCCCTTGAAAAATACACAACTGAATGAGGAAAGGATTCAGATCTATATTTGTTCAGATAAGGAAAATGAAGCTCACAGAGGTTTAATTGACCATGATCATAAAACTTTCAAGTGGTAGAGTTAGGATCTTCCGACAGGAAAGTCAGTGTTTGTTTGTATCTTCTCCATGACCCTCAATAGAGGCCTCTCATAATCAATAATTTCAATAATGTATTGATTATTGGAGTGACAAGTAATTACGATCATCAATCTGTAGACTCTGAAAGAATGAGAAATATGCCTTAGCTGTCTGGCCATTTATGTTTAACACAATGTCAGACACAGTAATCACCAGAAAGCAGACATACACACGTATCCTACACCCGACATGTACTACCTACATCACAAGCACATTCACACTCCCCGCAGCATAAATTATTTAACTAAAGAAAGTCTACCATTTACATACACTTAGGCAACAGCTCATTCCTTTTCTTCAAAGCATTTGATCCCATGAGTAACACTAAGCAGGCAAAGTTCTCTTCACCTTTCTGAGCTGCCATTTCTTTGTTAAATCAAAGTACAGGCTGCAATAGTTTCTCGACTTTCAGACTTCAGACATTTGCAAATTGCCTTCTTGATATCAGCCTTCTTCACATACCACGTACCAACTGTGTAATGTGCAGTTCAAAAACATTCAGAGATTGTGTGGAGACCCTGCTTATGTCGGGCTCAAATTCAGCAGTAGCACTCATTAAAATAAATGCATAATTTAAAAAAAATTAGTTTTTTTAATATGCAAACTAGAATCACACAGTACTACCAATGAATTGAGGGCCACCACGAGAAAAATGTTCTAAATTAGAAGAACTTAAAAGTCTTACTTATTTCTATCTCTTTATGTTTATAAATTCACTAGTGAATATTAGATAATTCTGTAATTTCCTTCAGATATGACCTGCCTCACTCCTCTTCAAAATATAAAATCTCCTAGATGTTGATAAGAAATGTTATTAATATTCACAATTCTTACTTTCTCACTGGCTCAAAGGTCCTATGAAGTTTTCATAGACACATGAGAATGTATACATTCACAACTTCAAGGAGACTTCCTAGGTTTGTAAAATAATTATTTTTACTACAACCCACATAATTAAATGCATTTATATTGTGATCCATACAGACATGTATGTGCAGTATATTTGGGGTAAATTTTTAATTAAATATGTTTACATTCACTTCATTCTATTCTATTCTTTTCCTTTAATCTACTGTATTCTGTTTCATACTTTAAACTGTAGATTATCACTTACCAAATTCATTTCCTCTCACTTTGTCTTAACTACCTATTGCTGTATAACAATATAGCCACAAACAAGCTTAAAACAACACATATTTATTATCTTACAATTTCTGTGGGCCAGGGGTTTACCTGTGTTCTTCCTCTATAAAACTGCAGGGGAGGTGTCAGCTAGGGCTGTGGTGTCATCTGAGACTCATCTGGGAAAGAATTCATTTCCTTGCTCACTTGGATGTTGGCAGCAATTAGCTCCTTTTGGGTTTCTGGACTGAGGGCCCAGTTTCTTTCACTGTTAACTGGAGGCTGCCTGGAGTTTCTTGCCACATGACCCTTTCCATAGGGAAGCTGACAACATGGAAGCTTGCTTCTTTAAAACTAGCAAGAGGGGGATTCTCTTTACAGAACAGGTCTTACAGTCTTACATAATATGATTACGTACATGCACTCATGTATGCCCCCATCTATTGATGAGAAGCATATCACAGATCCTGTGCACAAATAGAAGCCATTGTGCAAGGAGGAGAATATTAAGAGAGGACCTGGGGAGCCACCCTAGAAACTCTCTGCCACATTAACCTACCAACCTTTAGAATTTGAAAAGCATTGGTAACAGGTGAATTCCCCTAATATAATAATTCTAAGATTTTGTAGAGCAGAAAAAAGAGAATCATCATTCATAATAAGTTTTACAAGTCATTAATGAAACCACAAAAGCTAAAGAACTTGCTCAGTATTATGCAATTCTTTAGTGGCAGCATCAAGACAAGATTCACCTTTTTTGGTCCCCAGTCTCATGATGTTGTGGTGATATTCAGCACATAACAGAGGTTCTACCAAGGAAGTTACTCAATATGCTTTGACTGAATCAGTGAATGAGCCAATCCTGTGCTTTCATGAAATTCTTGGAACTAATCAGTTAGAAGTGCTAGTAAGCATAGGATACCACCTTGACTTTAAAATATCATTTAAAGTTATTAATTTTCTCTCTGATCTTTGCCATTCTTTATTATCTTACTTCATGTCATGCATATGTGTATATGTATATATTTTTTAAATAAAAGTTCTTAATGCCAATCTTGAACACTTCTCTACATATTTAAGGCAAATAGTCTTACCATCCAAAAGGAGGGACTTCACATAAATTCTATTCACTGAAAGTTAAAGAAAACTTTTAAGTCATTCAAGTGTGTATCATATTATTCCTCATCTTCATTAGTAGCCTAGTAATGTCCCAACAATTTTGATCACATTGTACTAGTGAAAGTTTTAAGAAATTGAAAACAGTCATCAATTTAGGTATGATTATTTCGCCACCCAACATTTTCCAAGAATTTTACTTCTTAGAACAATATCCTTTATCCATCACCACTGCCCCAAATAGAACCAGCTCTCAAATCAGGGTTTGAAGAGCTTTGAATTTGTAAATTAAGAATCATAATAAGAAACAGCTTTTCACTCTGTCTTGGGTTTTGTTTTGTTTTGGTTTATTTTCCCCCAGATAACGGTCACTTGAACTGTCTTTGAGTCTGGAGGTTGCTGTTAACAATCTGAATGGTATTGGCTGCTGGACTAGTTAACATTCAAATTAGACTTTCAAAACAGTGTGGAGAAAAACAGCCAGCTCTTTGATAGGATTTATGATGGACACACGGCTGGGCTAATGAAGACAATATGTCAAGTCTTGAACAACCATGACTGTAGGGATTTTTGAGTCAGCTATTTGGGTCAATGGAGCTGATTCCATCTTAGAAGGCTGTATTCTGAAAGAGTGATAACCAGCTTTAAGGAGAAAATATTCACTGCGAAGAGTATAGGGAGTTAAGGCTAGATAAATAATTTTAGGAGTCATCCAACAAGTAGAAATGTTGTCTGTAGAAAGGATATGGATGCCCTGGAATTAAATAAAAGATTTGGGTGTGGGCATTTGAGAGGGAGAGGGAAGGGTTAGTAAGAGACAATGGGGAATTGATATGGTAAAGAACTAAGAAAAGAGGAAAATAAGTACAACACAATGTTGTAGTTTCGCAAGATTCCTGTTGCTTATATCATCACACGTATGAGCTTCCACTTTGAGAGAAGACAAAGGAAGGAACAGCCGTTTCTCCACCTGCACTTGGTCATTTCTTGCCAGAAGTCTTTCAGATGAGTCTTTTAGGGTTCCCTAAAACTCTGATGAGGTCAGCTCTCTAGATTTCACTTGCTTTTAACTTCTGAACTCTCAAAATTATGGTTGATGTCTTCATGTCTAAGAAACATCTTTATTTCTGTAACAGCAATATTTTTTAGAGAGAATAATTTCTAGAGGACAGTTGATTTGAAAGTTGCCTAACTTAAAATACTGCAAAGTCTCATGAAACTATGTAGTCATCACCTTCATCCCAAGAAATCATTTCTAGATTGTGAGTGCGTTCTTTCCAACAAGACAAAAACTATTCACAGTCTTTCAGTCTCCTGATTGTGATTTTTGTAGGCCTCCTTCTGGTAAAACTCAAAAGTCTTATCAAGTCACTTTATTGCCTGTAAAACACCCCAATCATGATCCTAGCAAAGCCCATGTGAGCACCATTCAGTTTTAGGTGCATAGAGTTCACTAAATTTGGAAATCGTCAAAGCTTGCAATTAGTGCTATGCCACTGTCTCTTAAACTCATTCTTACTGCATGCCTTAGTTCCTTACATTACTATTTTCACAGTCATAATTACTATAATAGCTAACAGTTAATGAAGATTTACCATAAGCAAAACCGTGTTTTATACTCATTGCAGATTCCATCTTTAATTCACAGAGCAACCCTAGGAGGTAAATATTGTCTCCAACTTATGGATCAGAAAACTGAGGTTTAGAAAAGCTAAATAACTATGACAGCAATTAGGCAAAAAGTCCAGTAGTTATTTTTACCTATAATGCTGTATTCTGTTATTCAAGTTTAGCTTGAGCCACCAAATTAAGCCAGCTCTCAGCTGGCTGTGCTGGAGAAGGCATTCAAACTTAGCATCATATTGTTAAAAACAGGAACAGCATCAATTAGATGAGAGTTTATTTTTAACATTCCAAGATGGTATATGATTCAATGATTTTATTTTATGAAAAGTTAATTTTTTATGACTTTTAACCTTGGGCACACAGTACTCTAGTGGCTCTTTTTAAATCTGCTCAAATTTTGTTCCCATCTTGAGTTTCTGATGTAGCAGAACTATAGACAGGTCTGGGAAACTGTATGTTATGGTTTAGATATGAGGTATCTCCCAAAAGCTTATATGTGAGACAATGGAAGAAAGTTCAGAGGTGAAATAATTGGGTTATAAAAGATTTACTCTAATTAGTGCATTGATCCTTGATAGGGATTAAATGGGTGGTAGCCATAAGCATTTAGGGTGTGACTGGAAGAGGTTAGGGCAAGACTTTGGAGTGTATATTTTGTCCTTGTTGAGCAGAGCTCTCTCTCTCTCTCTTTCTCCTTCCTGGTGCCATGTTCCCAGCTGTTTTCCTTCACCATACCCTTCTGCCATGATGTTCTGCCTCATCTCAGGCCCTGAGGAATAGAGTTGGCCATCTATGTACTGAGACTTCTGAAACCATGAGCACCAAAATAAGCTTTTCCTCCTCTAATTGTTTTTGTCAGGTCTTTTGGTCACAGCAACAAAACACATTGACTCAAACATTATATGTTTTTAAATAATTTTGAGAAAATAGGACACAAAGCCAGGGTGGAGAACATCTGACTGAATCCAAAGGACAAAGAACTTTGACATTAGTAACAGGTGGTTAAATAGTTGAAGAGATGCTCTAGCCATGGGGCTGGCATGTCTTCTCTTCATATGAAAAGCTACGGTCTCCTCTAGAAGCTGAAAGTATTTGAGAGAAAATCAGATTCTATAAAATCTAACAAATTTAAAATAGAATGTTTGAGATATTACACCAGTAATTTGAATTGAGAATACAATTTGTATAATTGAGTATCTAGAGTGAATGAGAGTAGGCAAAGGAATATTAAGATGAGTAATAGGAGAACACACAGTAATATATGCCCCCATACACCCTCAACACCCACGCTTTATAGATCTTCAAAAGCAAAGTGAAGCATAGAATCTGGCATCAAGCCCTGACCTCAAGGGTATGCTTATGCTAGTCTGAACAGGAATTGCATCAGCCCTGCAGAAAGATAGACTCCATTTGTAATTTTGCTTGTGTATTCCAAGAAATTCCCCAAATCCCATTGCACTACATGTATCGGGAGCCTGCAGGGACAGCCTCTGAGCATATGGTGTCACTGGGATAGAGTTCATATCTACAACAGGACTGAAGACAAGATAAATCTCATTGCACTCAGGCTCAGTTGAAATGAGCAATAAAGGAGGCCTGGATTAGACCAATAGGTGGGTGGGGGTGGAGATTCTGATGGAGGAACATAAGAAGTATCATGAATCATGAAACCAGAGATCAGGCGAGTTGGCACCCAGGATTTTGCATTGAGGATGGTGCTGGCAGTGATGGTACAAAGGACTTCACCCATAGGCTGAGGATTTCTGATGAGGAGCTGGGACTTCCTGATAGTTAGCACAGCCCCTTCCTATCCTGGTATTGACTTCCTAAAGACAAAATATGAAGCAAGGAGCAGCAATACTAGGATGGACTGCCTTCAGGGAAGGCTGTCCATGTGGAGACTAACAAAAGATGTATATAGTTCATCACTATGCAGAAAGCATCCAGATATATTATTAGGTAGAATTGGTGACAGAGAATGAAAGCAGGCTGTAATACACTTCTGTAGAGAAGCACTCCCTCCCTCTCATCTCATCCAAATCCCTCACTAAAATACCAAATGGCAAAAGGGAAGGGGTGGCATCAGCAGGCTAAGTCTGATTCTCAGAAGACAGAATTTTAATTTCCTCTGTCATTTGACTCTTAAAAAATGATGGAAAGTTGCTGCCTTAAAAAAAAATCAGAATTCTTCTTCTCCACAGGTAAGTATTTTTAAAAGAAATGGTACTATCAATATCTGATTGAGCAGATTTCTATTCCCCCTAGATTTAATGTTTTCCATCTGCAATATAAAAGGAAGATAATGCACAATTATGCTAGTAAGACTCTCTCTTCCAATAATGTTTGCACTTCTCAATACTACATTTAAAAAGGAAATAGTAGCACTTGAAAAGTTAAGTAAGAAGATGAACAAAATTGAACAGAGGAAAAATAACTGTCTGAAGACACGTTGAAAATACATTTAAAGACTGTCTGTCTGAGACAGCAGCTGATTTAGCTAGTCCGTCTCTTAAGGAACTGAGTACCAGGCAGGTGTCAATTGTCTGACCTGGAGACTGAAAGGGGAATAAGACTCCAACACAAGTATGAAAGGATAAAAAAAATCCAAAGTCTTCCCAGGAATCAGGCAATGGAGGTCCAAAACTCTGCTTTTGCTTTGGTAAATTGTTGCTTCCTCCTGTTATGAACTAAAAACATATATAAAGGCCAGACGCCTAGATGTAGCTATCTATATTTCATATTATCTCTATATATTATAGATAGATATATCTGTATGTACAGATTATCTATTTAGATAGATATAGATGTATTTATATATGTTTTTAGTTCATAACAGAAGGAAGCAATAATTTATATATGTACATAGATGGATAGATAGATAAATGTTTATATATACATAAACAGACATCTACATATTGTACCTTGCTAAATGTCTTTCACTTATTCCTGGAAACACTATCCTCAAGGAAAAATTGCTAAATAAAAAAAAAAGGTTTCTTTAAAATATAAAAGTTATGAAATGTTCCATCCAACCATGATACTCAAAAGATATCAAATGAATTATACACATGTCAATTTTCAATCTATACTACAAGATACCAATTTAAAAAGATCAATTGAACTATGAAAGCAAACTTACATAAGCAACAAAGAATAAGTTCAAATAAGCACAGCTTATACTTAAAATGCAATAAATTGAAAGCTTATGGCTTTTATTTTTTTTTTATTGTAAACAAATGGGATACATGTTGTTTCTCTGTACATGGCGTAAAGGCATACCATTTGTGTAATCATAAATTTACATAGAGTAATGTTGTTTGATTCATTCTGTTATTTTTTCCCTTCCCCCCACCCCTCCCACCCCTCTTTACCCTCTATACAGTACTTCCTTCCTCCATACTTGCCCCCCTCCCTAACCCTAACTCTAACCCTAACACTAACCCTTCCCTCCCCCCCATTATGTGTCATCCTCCACTTATTAGTGATATCATTCGTCCTTTGGCTTTTTGAGATTGGCTTATCTCACTTAGCATGATATTCTCCAATATCATCCATTTGCCTGCAAATGCCATAATTTTATCATTCTTTATGGCCGAGTAATATTCCATTGTGTATATATACCACAGTTTCTTTATCCACTCATCAATTGAAGGGCATCTAGGTTGGTTCCACAGTCTGGCTATTGTGAATTGAGCAGCTATGAACATTGATGTGGCTGTATCTCTGTAGTATGCTGATTTTAAGTCCTTTGGGTATAGACCAAGGAGTGGGATAGCTGGGTCAAATGGAGGGTCCATTCCAAGTTTTCTGAGGAATCTCCACACTGCTTTCCAGAGTAGCTGCACTAATTTGCAGCCCCACCAGCAGTGTATGAGTGTACCTTTCTCCCCACATCCTCGCCAACACCTGTTGTTGCTCGTATTCTTGATAATCGCCATTCTAATTGGGGTGAGATGGAATCTTAGGGTGGTTTTGATTTGCATTTCTCTTATTACTAGAGATGTTGAACATTTTTCCATATGTTTGTTGATTGCTTGTAGATCTTCTTCTGTGAAGTGTCTATTCATTTCCTTAGCCCATTTGTTGACTGGATTATTTGAATTCTTGGAGTAGAGTTTTTTGAGTTCTTTATAGATTCTGGAGATTAGTGCTCTATCTGAAGTATGATTGGCAAAGATATTCTCCCACTCTGTAGGCTCTTTCTTTGCATTGCTGATAGTTTCCTTTAGCACAATTTTGGTGAATAAAAAGGAGTTGCTCAAAGATAGACTTTTTCAAGAACCATAACCCAGAGAGTGATGTGAGCTCAGTCTGTACCACACTCATGACTCAACTCATGATTCTTTTTTTGATGGTGAGTAGAGGTCTACAGAGAGGGGTGAGAAACAACCTTAACCCTAAGGTCCACACTTGCTATCCAAATGTGCCCTATGATGTATTGAACTGGAGTTCCACCAGTCACATTCCTAGAGAACCCAAGGGAAATGTACTAATGTGCCTTGGCCTTCTCACTTGGTGAATATGGTCACAGTAAATCTGCTTCCCAGTTGTGAAGATTTAAATCATTGTCTTTCTTCCTTAATAAGGGACAGAGACTTGAAAGGTGGGTAGAATTGAGGTGGTCTCTGTGGCCTCCAAAGGGAACTTGAGGTCTCCTTACCCCAGTTTTCTGATCAGAGGAGCCAGGAGAGCGAGACTGCATGCACTCAAGAACTCTAGATGTGGCATTCCCTGGAGACAGCATATCATCTTTAACTTGGTTTAACTGGAGGTTCACTCGGGTTAGGAGACATGATGTACTCTGTCAGTGGAGGCTTTATGCCTGAAACACTTAAAATGAATTCTTATATCATTTTTTCTTCTCCTAAAATGAAATTCCAGATTAAAAAAATAAAAGCAGCATATGCATAAATATTAGAGATAATAAAATCTGCAAAGCTTTTATATATATACAAGTGTTATTGTGTTTCTATGACTCCTGCATGGAATATAAAGGGCAGCCATTACTACTTTATTGCTATTTAAAAATAAGAAAATTGAAAAGTTGTCAAAAGACACAGTCAAAACACATCACAATGTCCGTGCAATTCAGGTCTTTGGATTTCAAAATCAGGTCTGTGGCTTACAAATTTAGGCCTTTTCATATTGCCATAAACTCTAGAATGTGAAAATAATGCTAACACCAAAAAACATATTTTTCCCCAATCACCATAGTATTCACTGTTTAGTGATGGAAATAGAAATGATTTACTTAGCAAGTGCATTCTAGTTCAAATAATTTGTATACGGGCTATGAAAACATAATAATGAGACAGATTCTTTTTAATCATCTTGTTTTATATTGCTAATTACACTCTTATTTAATGTTATTTTAAAGAAAAAATGCTTTTTTTCCCTCAAGTAGAAAAGTCATATATGTCCACCAAGGAAAGTTTGAAATAAACAAAAAGTATCTTAGAATGTGACAGCTAAATTTCTAAAGCATTTAAGAAAGGACAAATGGAATAGCATCCAAATAGGAAAGTGACTTGTCTTATAAGGCAGGACTAAAGGTATAATAGAGAGGATTGATTGCTTAGAGCTGTGGACCACAGAGTATGATTCTCAGTCCAGCAGCATCAGCATCACCTGGGAACCTACTAGAAATGCAGATTCTCAGGCACCATCCTGGATTCAGTAAATCAGACACTCTGGGGGTGGGACCTAGAGGATGTGTCTTTTAACAAGCCCTTCAGGTGATTCTGAGACAGCTGATGTTGGAAATACCATGGTTTAGAGAAAACTCAAGGGGGCAGTGTTAGTAATTTTAAATCAATGAAAAGAAAAGTTAAATAAGTGAGGCTTGTTTGTGCTTCAATGTACAGAACAGCTCCATTCAATGGACATTAAGAGGATGTAGATTTTGACCTTATATGGGTGAGCACTTCCAACTGAATAGAGCTCTCCAGGAGAGAGGTTGCCCCCTACAAGTGGGTGACTGGGAATCTCTAGAGACAGGTCCTTACATTGAAAGGTGTTGTGGGGTTGTCATAATACTTCTATTGCCGTTATAACTTGGCATCACCGATACTCCATTCTAAATTCTGTATCCGTATCCAGTGTGTTTGGGTTCTGGTGGTGATAGCATTAACAATTACTCTGCTGCTGACAAATGATGTAAAGGGAGCCCAGAATTGTACACTTCATAGCTTTACACCAACATCTAAGTCCTTAGCCTAAATATTTTTTCTACACTGACTTTACTTAATAAGTTCTCTGACTTAGAGACCAATGTGGTGTGATAAAAATAATTTTGAAAGCATGAGGAGCTCAGATGTTTAATTCTTGATCTCTTTTTCAGTAGTGCTATGCCTCCATTTCTTGTTTGTAACATTAAATGGTTGGAATGGAGGATCCTTAAGTCTTATTTAACTTGAAATTCTATACACTAAATACGAAGGTTCTCTCCTACTTACCTGACCCATTTGATAATGCCCCAGTAGCATTTCCAGGACTCAGAGGGGATGAATGTCATCATTCATGAATGTTTGGTTAAGAGAAATAATTTTCTATCTAAACAAGAAGCTCTTGATCTTACACAATTCTAGCCAGGTTCTAGGTGTTGACCAAGAACCACAGGACAATCATTTCACAAAAAGTGCTAAGAAAAATTTTTTCTTTGTAGATCCATATGCTCAATATGAAGTCTGGCTGTGGATAGCCAGCAGATAGTTCCCAGAACTGGAAAAAGTTTTAAATGAGGCTTGGTGGACTAACTACTTTTGCACCATTACAAAGAGGAAAAAAGAGAAATCTCGAAACTGAAGAAAGTGAAATCCACTTTACTTAATGCGGACCTCTGTCTCTGGTGTGCAGGTCCTCTGTGTCCAAAGATAATTAGCACTTTATAATGCTAATTATTATAATTATGTCTGAGAAAAAAATCATTAGGGGGTAGGTCCGTTCACTGATTTTCAATTGCCCCTTCTATTTAAAAATAAGGTCATTTTTCTATGAAATAGCTTTAGGAGCTCAAAGCAGAAGGAGGGTTATAGAAAATTGTTTAGGTATAGACCTGAGTTCTTAAAATGATGATTCTGTGATATGTCTGGGAACAGAACCGGGAAGAATTTTTGAATCTATTTAGTCTAGGATACTAGGACTATGAGGACCCAGAAGAGCAAATATATCCATAAGTCAATCATTAAATTTAATTTTTTTTGGCCATCCTCTGTGTGCCTTGCATTGTGCTAAGCTGTTTAGAGATGCCACCTCATGTAATGATCTTTACAATTCTGTGAAGCAAGTATTAGCATCTGATTTTTTTATGGATAAGAAAGTAATGTCTTAAAAATTATCCCAGTGGCCCAAAGTCACGTACATAAGAAACGGAAAGCTGACTTTAGACTCAGCTTTGCTCACAGTAAATACTTCACTATCCTGGGCTTGTATGTAAGTGCACTGTTTCTGTTAGGGCTCTTGAAATACTGAACTATGTACTTGGGGGAGGCTGTTTGGTATAACTTGAATATAGCCCACTGGCAGGTGCAAGGGGATGGAAGCTAACGGAAAAGCTAAGAACATTTTCTGAGAGCCCCAGAAGTACAGCAGTGGCCTAGAGGGAAGAATTTGGGTTGTGGACTGAATATAGCCTGGGTCCAAAAACCAGCTCCATTCCTTCCTTTCTGGATCATGAAAACAACCTTTAACTTCAGCAGACTTCAGTTCCTAATTCCCAAAACAACATTTCCTGCAGTTGCTACTATTACTACTGATCCTGCTGCTGTTATTACCACTTCTATCCCCCGCCACAACCAGTTTCTGAGAACTTATTAAGTACCCAGCAAAACACTGAGCACTTCATGTGTATTAGCTTATTAAATACTCATGATGAATACTATTAATCCAATTTCACGTTTGAAAAAAGAGTGAGGGCCGAAGGGCCTAAACAACTTGTATGTGAATACGTTTCATAAAATACAGAGTGAATATCACTATTACTCAGAATCTATCAGCTGAGTAGGAACTGGCCTTTCATCTTTCTAAGATGAACAGTTGTCTTTCTGTTTAATGGTTTTTTAAAAATCCCCTTGTGACAAGCTCCAGAGGACAAATAATTTATTTCTTGTGGTGTATGGCTCTCTAAATGAATTAATTGATAGGCATCCCATTGTCAGGCTGAGGGATATGGAAATAAAAAATAAAGGCATGGAATGTTCTTTACCAAATGAATCTGTCACACATAGATTATATATATATATATATATATTTAAAGTTAATTGTGTATTTACATCTCTCTTACTTCTCTTCGAATTTGAGAAACTCTTTGTTATGCCTTTGCATTGTCAGTTGAGAACTTTGGTTTTGTTTTTTGATCATTAGTAAGTAGAATTTAATAGCAATTATTACTGGGGGGGAGAGGAGGGAGAAAAATGCAATCCTTCCTACCCTTATTCATTGAAGGGAGAATAGGTGGGATATTTATAATCATCATAACAATAACAGAACACCAAGAGCTACACTTTCCTTCTGGGGGTTGGGGGTATGAGCCAGAACTCTTTTCAGATTAATATTAAAACACTATTTGCCTTTTCCTGTGTTGGCACTTACATTGATTGTGCAAAAGCCATGGTGCCTTAACACAAATTAAGACAGTAGACACAAACTGTATTAGTAAAAAATATACCCTTCATTATTATTTACTCACAGTGGAGGGGGCGGTCAGTTTCATTTAAGAAAGTTTTTGATGAGGTAGCTAAAAATACTAAAGGTATTGAATTTCAACCCTTGTGTACAAGTCCTTTTAAGTCCTGTGTGGTGAAAGGGGAAGAACATTTGAAGCACTTCTGTGTACCACAGTGTGACAGTTGTCTCGAGTCCTAGCGTTTGTGAGATTGAGGTGCCAGCTGAACTAGTCCCTTTTGTTTCAGGACCACCATCTTTACCTGACAGAAAGGCAGACAAATATGGGTATTCAAGATGGAATATTCGCAGACATTTTCTTGAAAATAAATGAAGGGCTTCTGTGGTTTCAAGGAAAACAACTGATAGTATTTTCAACCAATGATAAAATTAAAGATTTCAAGAGACCTTGCCTTGACAGCTCCCTGGTACTGATGAGATTGGCAGTGGCATTAATAAATGTGATTTTTTGATATTACATAATGAAATGTGTCAAAGATTGGAATGTCTAACTCCAAAACATAAAATTTTTGAAATGACCAACATATGATTTTACACAATTGTGAATGAATAAAGGATACATTGAAGTGCAGGATTAAAAGAAGAATTTTAGTGAAGCCCTAAACAACTTAGTGAGACCCTATCTCAAAATAAAAAATAAAAAAGGGCTGTGGTTGCAAAACATTTATTTCAGATTCCAAATTGCAACTACCTTTTTACAAAACAACCGCTTATTGAGATCTGAGCACTATCAAAGTTTAGCTGCAATTACATGAAAAGTTCTTCAAAATATTTATTCCTTTTCCAACTACTTGGGCAGATGAGGCAGGACTTTTTTTCATGTATCTCAACCCAGAGCAGATTGACATGTAGAAACAGATATAAGATTTTGATGGTGCAGTTTTCATGTGTGTATTCCCAGTAGCTCAGGAAGCTGAGGCAGGAGGATCACAAGTTCAAAGTCAGTCTCAGCAACTTAGCAAGGCTTTCAGCAACTTAGTAAAACCCTGTCTCAAAAAGAAAAAAAGGCTGTGATGTGTCTCAGTGTTTGACTACTTTGGGCTCAGTTCATGGTGCCAAAAAAAAAAAAAAGGAAATGAAATAGAAATTAGATTTCAACTGTCCTTTGTTTAGCCAGATATGAAAGAAATCTGCAACATTAAAAACAAAGTCATCCCTTGCAATATGTTTTGTTTTAGAAAATAGTTACTTTTCATAATATGCTGTATTTGCTATGTTCCATCACCCTATACAGAATTGAAAACCTAGGACTTAAAATGTAAATACATTTATTCTTGCTATTTTTAAATCAACTATATGCAAATGTTTATAATATTCTCTGCTCTAATTTATAATATGATAAATTTGAATTGATATATAATACATAAGCAAAGCTCTCTGGGGCCCTCAATAATATCTAAGAGTATAATGGTTATAAGATTAGAATGTTTGAGGACTTCTGCTATAAGTTAATGAACGACTGTATGAATTGCCATGGGTTTATAAATTGGTACAACTTTATGCAGAGTAATTTAAATTATGAAAACTATTGAAATTTGGGTAATGTTTAATCAACAATTCCTACATTTAGGATTTCATTCTTGCGAAATAAATTGTATATTTGTACGGATATTCATTTTATTAAAATACTTGTTAAAATCCTTTTTTAAGAGAATGAAGTACCCCAATAAATATCCAAGGAATTGTGCAAATAAACTTTAATATCTTCCTAAGATGAACTATCTTGTAACTATTAAAATATATTGTAAAATATTCATTGATAACATTGAAAGTATTAATAGTACAAGAAATTTAAAAGTAAAATAAAGCCATAGTTGTGTGATAAATTTATTTTGAAAAACTAAAATGAAAATTCTCTCTCTCTCTATATATATATATTTGGAAGCTTAATTTCTGCATCCTTCTATATATCTTAAAGTTTAGCTAAAATGTTAGTAATAAGTTTTGGGGAATTGATGGATGATTGGGTTATATGCACTTTAAAAAACTTTACATGTTTTCTTAATTTTCTACAGAAAATGCCTTAATTTTTATCAGAAGAAAAATTTGCAAAAATTTGGTAGATGAATCATGACTTTCAGATTAACTGTCTTTTACTCCGGAGTTTTGAAGGAAGGGAGTAGGTAGAATACATGAGCCTAAGGTGGGAGAAAGAAGAGCAGAACATGACTGGGGCACTGGGTAAACAGGTGGAGAGAGGGTCAGCTGGGTTGGTTAAGAAAATTGACCTTTACTGATTGATGACCTGAACTGGTTCATGTGTTGCTAGATGCAGAATTAGAAATAGAAAATTGTTATTTTTGTAGATAAAAAGTTGTTGAAAATCAGCAATTGTATATTATTGAAGCCAAGTATCCCATGTAATATAAGAGATATTCTTTTTATGCCTATTATAGAGTTGAAGCAACGAAGCACACAGGTTAAAATAACTCACTAGGGATAACAGATTCTTTTTCTAAAGCAGATTTTCCTTTCCTCAAAGTTCTGCCCTGAATCAAGTGAAGGAAGAGCTCTAAGTAGGCACTTGGGATATCCTCAATGAATTACATATAATATTCTTTTATAAAACCTTTGTCTACATATCTAAGATGGTGTTAGATTCCCTACTGAGTATTTGAACCTTGGATGTACAGGGTGATTAAAACTGACAAAACTTTAATGTGAATAAATGTATTATAAATGAAGGACAGATGAGTTTTCAAGAGCTCAGCATGAGGCCTCTTCCCCAAATAACTGAGATTCTGCTGAGAAGGAAGTGGGATGATAATCTCTGAAGTTCACCACCTACCCTCTCACAGAAAAGCCAAAATAAAGCAACTAGACATAAAAATGTCAATCACGGTTGAAAAACAAAGCAAAGTGGAATTCATATTTAACTGAGGGAAAGGAAATGCTAAAAGAAAAAATAGTTTAAAGCAAATATTAAATAGAAGAGAAAGAAAAAGATTAATTAAAAAAATATAATAATCTCAGAATTGACTCAACCCCTCCACAAATATTCAGAAAGACAAAAATCAAGAATACACAAATCATTAGGGCTGGGGGTATAGCTCAGTTGGTAAAGTGCTTGCCTCGCAAGCACAAGACCCTGGGTTCAATCCCCAGCACCGCAAAAAAAAAAAAAAAAAAAAAAAAAAAAAGAATAAGAATACACAAATCAGCTGGGCACAGTGGAATATGCCTGTAATCCCAGCAACTTGGAAGGCAGAGGCAGAAGTTTCCCAAGTTCAAAGTCAGTCTAGGAAACTTAGAGAAACTCTGTCTCAAAATAAAACAAATAAATAAAAAGGGCTGGGAAAGCAACTCAGTGGTAAGATGCTTTTGGGTTCAATCCCCAGCACTGACAAAAAGAATTCACAAATCTTATGTTAATATGAGAAGGTACAATTGAGAAAACAACGTTGAAAATAGCAGAAGCATACTCCAAATGTTAAATTGAAGAAGGCCCAGGGTAGAGGTGACCTTAAGAATTAAGATATCTAATGAAATTGGATAAAGCTGTCTTAATACTACCTGGATAATATATTCTTGGCTATTACCAACCCTGGGAAAAACAGAAGAAGCAAGAGCTAGAAAAAGACCAGTCTGAATGTATAAGAATGTAAGTGAGGTAAAGGAAGTATACGTATTTGTGTCGGCGCAAGGATCCAAATTATGAAGCCAGTTTTGCCCTGTCAATGTGAAATATTAGAAGAGAGATCCTTTGTTTGAGGTATGGTAGATTTGGACACAAACAGAAAATCTTAGGGCAGAAACTCTCTCAGGGGACTTAATATTCTGGTATGTGATGTGGATATATCATGTACCCCAACAGAAGCACTTTCTTCTTGAAGAGTAACCTCTTATGGAATAAGTATTTTCTGGAATGCACTTCATCAGAAACTTGCCTGGTAATCCAAAAACATTTTATAAACACAAAATTTCAAATTCAATGGCATGAAGAGATTTTCTCCATGGTTTTGAGTGAGGTCCAATTAAAACTCAATCCAGATCTCCTGTGAGCCTGTTCACTGTTTGCTCATTTGTATGTTTTCACCAAGTGGCATGCATGTAAACCTTCTCAAAACCAGTACTTGTCCAAACATTTTCATTGTACTCATCTAAATTAGCTCTCTTATGAGTGAGGAGTGGAGAAGGGAGTGCTGGTAGTGAGCATTGATGTGGGGTGACTGGTATAATTTGGGGAGGGTGGAGGTTAGAAAGACTCTAAGTTCTGCCAGTAAAATGACCCAGAGGACAAAAGAAGAGTTGTAGATATATTAGAAGGAATGAAGTGGGACTTGGAAAGCCCATGGAAATACAGGCCCCAAATGAAATTCCAAGAAAGTAATAAATGTTCTTTAGGACTCTGCTCAGATGGTACCTACCAGACAATGTAGGATCTTATACTCCTTATGTTTGAAGCCTCCTTGTTAGTTGGATGTCAGTTAAACTTAACTTGAACCTTCAATTTTACAGCTGTAAAATTTAGTGCCTTCTGCAGATTTCTACAAATTTCCAAAATTACAGCCTCGCAGAATCCTGGATTTTGACCTTCTGTCCACTGATGTCTTGGAATGATTTCATTCCAACTAGAATACTAAGTTCATCTCATTTGTTACTTTTTAAAAAATCCAGTCATAATTTCATGAAACTATAATGAATTCTTATAAGACCCAGGAAGAAATCACATTGGGCACCATATGAACTCTTACAATTTTCTATCTCCCTTACCTACATTCTCTTCTACCTTCACAAAGCCTAAGCTTCAATTGGTAGTGACAAAATATTTTTTTTTCTAAATCAGAATATTTCAATATGGAAATAGATTAATCATTATTCTGAAACCACAAGTTTAAACTAGGACTGTTTGGAAGAAAAAAGATACAGGATAGCCTACCAATATATATTTTACCAATAAGTGACCTCCCCACTGTAAGCGGCCCTATAGGAAATGTGGCCCCATTTCCTAGGCTCTGAGGTATTCCTTGATCAGACAATGGACTTTTCACAGGACCCCATGATATTCTGAAGAATAATATTTTTTTTCCAATTATGTATAATAATTGATTCTTTTAGCTATCATCAATAGTTTAATTTTTCCCTAAGTTGTTTATGCTTTAAATAATACATGCTTTATTTTAAAGCAGAACACATTTATCCTCGATATAATCATTTATGCACAGAAAAATATTTTCCACTAAATAGTAAACTCCTTTGTGGTAAGGACCATGTTCAAGAACATCACAGAAAAAAAATTTTTTTTAGTTGTTCTCCAATGTATTTTATCCATTTTCACTAAAACATGATCACACAGAACTGAAACACATTTTTTAGCTTTCTTTTAGCTTGTAGTACCCATCTAGTAAAAATTTATACAATGGAATAGGTGTGCCAGTTACATATGTACTTTCTAGACATGCTCTCACCTTTGCCAACTCATTCTTTTTGCTGGATATCATATAAATAGATTAGCATGGCCAAGATTGTTAAGGACTATCAATTACATATGTGGTATCTTACATTTACCATCTTCCTTTGCCTGTAAATTGAGATCATGTGACCACCTCTTGCCAAAATAATGTGACTGGTGTTGGAGTTGTTGTTCAGTGGTAGTGTGCTTGCCTAGCAGGTGTGAGGTCCTGGGCTCAATCCTCAGCACCACATAAAAATAAAATAAAGGTATTGTGTCTACCTTAAAAAAAAAAAAAAAAAAAAAAAAAAAAAAAATATATATATATATATATATATATATATATGTGTGTCACTTCCAGAAGGAGCCAGTTAAGATCCCATGTGTCTTCTCAATTTTTTTTGCTTTGTCACAGTAATCTTAAAGGCCATGGATTTCTGATATACAACTACAGGGAGAAGGGCCACTGAACTCAGATTTGGAGTCAACCTGTTACTGCAACACAACTTGTGTTACCCGAATAGAGAAGAGGGTGAACATCTTGGCCCATGAAGTCAAGGCCAACACCTTAGGAATGAGAGTCACAATACAGAAGGATCCCAGGTTCCTGATATTGTAGCGATAACAGATTACCTCAGAACTTTTTCTTCCTGAGCTTCTTATGAGAAACAAATTCCTATCTTGTTTAAGATACCACTAATTTGGGTCAAATTTGCAGCAGCCTAATTTTTTAATAATAAATCTATCTTTGCAAGACCTATTTTACAAGGTCTTAAATGGTATTTCACTTATTAGAGATGCTCAATTAAACATTTGGTGAATTTAAGTTGAATAGATGAGAAGACTACATGAAAGGGTCAATAAAGACTATTTTGGCAAAAGTAAATTCAGTAGAAGTCCAACGAATAGGAAAGCTATTTAAAAGTTATTTAGGAGGTATGAACTTCTGGAAAAACTCTCCTGCCATTTGCTGGCATAATAGAGTCCAAAACCAGAGGTGGCACTCCATCAGCCCTTGGGTCTAGTGACCATCATAGATGGATTTTGGTTGACTTGTACTACACCTTTTAAAAAATGTAAATTAGTTGCCAACTTTCATAAATAGGAAGTGTTTACATGAAAATCCCAATTTCTGGCTGATTTTGAAAAATCAAAAGATCTGGCAACCTAGGGTACACATTCTTATATGTTAAAAAATTACATATAATTTTTACATTAATTATTTATTAAAAAATAACTAGCTAAGATAATGGCTTGATTCCTTTAGTCAGGACATGAGTTACTCTGTTTGTAATGACTCCGATATGATCTCTAAAGTTAAGGCTACATGTCAACTGCTTTCTATATCACAGTGCTTGATTTCTTGCCTTTTAAAACTTGCTCTGCTACTACAGGTGACCTACAATTAAGCAAGATTGAGTCCTGCCTAAGATGTCCATACCCTGGCTTGGATATTGCCTTTAGGGGAAAGATTCCAAGGTAGAAGAGTTGAGCATCAAGAATAAAAAGATGTGGGAGATAACCACAAAGCAATAATGCCAACAGAGGACTCTCAGGCAACACGAGTCTTCATGTCAGAAGGCATTTATTGGAGCAGGTGTGATAGAGGACAGTGATCCCAGTCTGCATATGACCATCATATTCTCTAACTGTTCTCTTAGCCCCACCTAAAGATGAAGTGGCCCCCAGACCCCAGGTCTAATGTAAGAACCATATGCTATTGTGCTCTTTTGAGTCCTGCTCCTAGATCTTGATAGAATTCTTGACAACCTGAATAGTGATTGGTGCTTCTCCAAAGACTTGGAAGATTGAGAGGAAAATAGATGGTCCATACGTCTCCCCTCACTCATCCTGGTTTCAATAAGAAATGTGAGTATGGAAGGTGAAATACAAGCAGAGACAAAATGAGGCTGTAAATCAAACACTTTTCTTGCTTTCCCTGCTCAGAAAAGCCAGTTGAGCACTTACGAGGGGAAGAGAAAGAGCAAGGTATGGGAAGGGAGGGAGGAGCCTCTCACTGAGACAAAGGGGAAAGTTACATTTTTGTATTTCAGTTTAATCTCTTGATGTCAGTGGGTGTAGAGCCCCAGATGTTAGAGTTAATGCAATATGCATTAGTCCATCACATTGGGAAATCTCTAGTCCCTGCAACAAGGAATTAATAAATCTAGTAATTGCGTCATGTCTGTAATATCAGTTAGGAAAAAAATTGCGTAAATCATTTGATAAATGTGTGTGCCCAGATAGTTGGTGATCCTGAGGCCTTCCACAGGGATTCACCCCAAAGGTTGTCCAGGCATTTCTTCTTTTCCACTGTGCCCTCTGTAGGAGGAGCTGGCATGAAACAGAGTGGTTGTTTATTTAGTGTGACATTGGCTTCCAATTAATACCATCCCAAATCGATTCTTTATGCTTTGTTTCTTATCAACATCTCTCCCCAGAACACGAGTTCTCTAAGGCAATTAGAAATAATCATGGGCTTGCCAAAATGTTCTTTTCCATTTTTTAAGCATTATAACTGGAATGCGGTACAGTTTTAGCTCTTAAGAGGCTCAATTTTTTTTTTTCAATAAAATGAACAACTAAGCAGTTGTCTGGCGCATCAGGACACCATCTATGTATCCAGAATGACATATGCAATACTCTTTGTAAAACATTTCTGAATTTCTCTTTTGATTTTTCTGTGGCATGTTGAAGGGTATTAAATAAAAACTCACTGTAATCACATCATCGTCTTTGAATCTTGTACCTCTTCAGTGTGCTAAATTCTACACAGAGGTATGGATGGGAGAGAAAAAGAAGAAACCTGCAAAGTGAAAAGACTTCAAAGGAACTGTCTTGTGGATTGAATCATACTTGCCAGAATTACATCAATTCTCTTGCTGCTGGAAGATTTCTGTGCCATTTACAATAGCAAGTTGCGTAGGTTTGAATGAACCAATGAATAATAGCAAGCTATGTCCCTCTAGGTACCCAAGGCGATTAATCTCTTAGAGGCTTAGAACAAAATAATTTGAAGGTGCCACACGTCATAATCAACACAAGTGATTATTGACTGCATCTGCTTGGACAGACCCTTGGAGAGGGCTGTCTCATGACAGGTGGAAAACCATTATGCTCATATTGCTGTGATCCTCCATTGTGCCTTCAACAAGGTTTAGAAGCAAAACTTACCCCCATAGGCTTTCACACATAAATTCCTAACATAAACTTGATTTCATCTCTTTCTCTCTGTATTATGCACCCAGGAAGGCAAACAGATTTTATCTTGTGTGTCAACCCTGGTAGACTTATTGGTAGTAGTTCCCAAGGCACCATATTGAGGCTGTTTTAGTCACAGTGTTGTGACTGATTAGTCAGGTCTTCCATGGGTGAGGAGGAAGAGCACGGTGACATGTTTGCCAGCCTTGTCCTGCACTCCTTTCAATTTCCACTTTCCAGGGACTATGTGATTGACTCCTGGCTATCTTCACGCGATTTCCTTTGGTGGGCAACATCTTTTTGTGAATCAACAACAATTTCTCCTACAAGTAAGATGGAGTTTAGAGTTTTATCAGAACTACTGAATCTCTTGGGTCAGACTCTGATATTTCCAGATAATTAGTGTAGTTTACTAAAACTACAAAACTCAGCTTTATGGTAATGCAAAATTAATAACATATCTTTAAAAATAATCTAAAAATAAATTAACAAAATAGTCTAAGAGTCTAGAAATTTATTTTACTCTACTGTTTAGCCCTGGCTAGAGCTCGAACAAAATGACAGAAAGTAGTAGAGAACATGGTGATTGAGAGGTTGGCTGAACTTCACATGTCAAGTGACAAGGAAGCCAAAAAGAGTGAAGAGAAGATTTCCAAGGCATGTTAAAGGAATAAACTAGAAGTTAGGGAGGTAGGATAGAGATATATCTTGGGAAAAGAGTGTCTGCAAATTCTTTGACACTCCCATGAAAAGGCAGAATAATTCTCCATTTTAGAAGGACTGGTCTTGGTCTTAGTGACTTGCTGTCAAAGGTGCCTCAGGAAAGGTGATACAAATAATGCTAACCTATCCCCTCCCCTCCCCTCCTCTCACCTCCCCTCCTCTCCGCTCCTCTCCCTCTCCCTCTCTTTTTCTCTCTCATATGGATTTGGACTCTTGAGTCACAAACTAAGAAACACATATGTCCTGAAGCTGCCATGTTGGAGACATCATGTGGAAATGCCACCTAAAGACAGATGAAGATGCTGGAGGAGCCCAGCTGTTCCATTCCCACCTGTTTGAGCCACCAAGCAGCATCAGCCATCTAATTCATGAATGAACAAGCCTTCAGGTGATTTTAGTCCCACTGTCTATTTGATTGAACTGCCAGAGCCCAGTCAACTTTAGAAGCATTAGAAACAATGATGATGATAATAGTAGTAATAAGGACAACAATGAACATTGTTGCTTTGTTTTAAGCCACTCCGATTTGGGGTGGTTTGTTACACAGTAATAGATAACCAGAACTATGCCTTAAAGTCATTTTTTTTTTCTGAACCTCCTCTTCATCAGGGATAGAAGTAAACTATCTCTAAAGGTCTTTACAATTCTAAAGTAGAGTGAAGAATCTAAGTGGAAGTTGAAGCTGACATAGTTGGATAGTCTGAGATGAATTTTAGGGTTATATTGTCCTCACATTATGCCTTTATGTCTTCCTCTTCTTAAAGCGGGGACTTCTCTACCTGGCCCTGCCTCGGGGTGGTGTGGGGGATGTTTCAGGACTGAAACCAGAAGAGGTCTTGACTTTTCGTTTCCCAAACCTGAACCTTTAGAAAAGCATATGCCTTTTGTAGAAGTGAAAGAAAGGAAGCAAAATAGTGTAGAGGAAGAAGCAGAGCAGCTTGGGGAAATATATGCAAGAGGAAGAGGAAATGCCCTTCTTTCCCTGCAACCAGGTGATTCCTCTGGGACTGAAGTTGGAGTAGGGATCAAGAAGGGCAAAGGGTGTAGGAGTGGAGCAGGCAGAGGGGGCTGTGTGTGTCTCTCAGCAGCCTGAGGAAGCAGAAAGTCGCTAGAGAACAGTGTATTTGGACAGTGGGATTCTGGAAATCCTTTAGATAGCGGCAAACATGGCCTGATGCCCCAAAGAATCACCAGGTAGGAAAGACCTGAAAATTGAAATAAGTCAATTTATAGAAAATGAAAAGACACAATTTTTCTTGTCTTCCCGAGTTTGTGAGCAGTGATTTATAATCCATACTGAGACTTAGAAGTCATCAGGGTTATCTCAGGAACTGATGACTTGAACCTTCAGAATTTGGAGGAAAATTTGTTTTTCTGGGCTGGGAAGGAAAGAGAGTATTTTTGCCTAGAAAGGAGAGAATTAGGGAAAGTGTATGGAAAATAGGAAAAGAGAACAATGTATGTCTTTGATGATAACCTCTTTCGAAAACTCATGTGTTTATGTGAAGGCAAAATGGAAAAGAGGAGTTGTGTGTGTATTGTCTGTTAATATGATTTATCATAGGAAATGAAAATACAAGTCATGCTAGTGTCCCTGTCACTCCCACTAGTGAAGGAGTGAGACTTTTTCCTGAGAGCTAAAAAACATGAGTAAAACTTTGCTATAGAAAAAGAACAGGGAGGGAGCACCATGGATGTGTCAAGGAGGCACCAGTCACAGAGATCTGTGGGTTACCATAAGATGCTAAGAGGGATAGAGTTATACTGTCTATATGGAGACAGTTATATTGTCTCTATCTATATATATATTGTCATATATATATATGTCATATATATGACATAAAACCTATAAAGACTCTTCCAGTGTCTACATGAGACTTTCCACCGGATGTCCTGAATATTTTAGATGAAATATTAAGACCTGGATATTTTAATTATTGCATGTTGCATCAAGATAGTAGGAATATTTTATATGTATCTTTAGAGTGATAAACTCTGGGAAAACTCAGTTTCCAAAATCAGCTCATTGGAATCTAGAATAAACATTCTAAAATGATTCTGTGATCTAATTGGCAATAAGTAAGCTTCTGATATACCACTGTGCAAATCTAATTCTATGATTCTTGGTAATTGTGAAATTAAGTTTAGTCAGAAAGCTTCATTTCCTTCTATTTCTTAAACCATGTCTAAATAAACACTGCCTTTCAGAATTAATCTCTTTTTCCTCATGCACCTATAGAAGTGTGATTGTTTCTCTGTAGTAACAATTATCACAATCTGATTTGGGTTACTCTGTAATGTCTGTGACTGTCTCCCCATGAGAGTGTGAGCTCCTAAAGGGCAATGACTTTGTCCTATTTATTAAGTGCCTGTCACAATCCCTCTTATGGAAATCTATACATAATACTTTCTCATTCATTGAAAACATATTTGTAGAATATCCATGTTGTGCCCAACACTATGCTCAATAAATGGTGTAGGGAATCAAAAATAAAATCTTCTCATTGGTAGTGACAAATCTACTTGATAAAGTTGGGTCTCCAATAACATTTTCCTTTACATTTGTAATAGGCATGGCCTATTTTGCAGTTTGTGTGCTAACTATAAGGATTATGATAGATTCACACACTATGTTGAAATCATGGAATATTTTTCCAAGATCTGTAGTGACTTTTATACCATTGGAATCTGTTCTTTTAAGTTTAACAGAATTCATCTAAGAAGATACAGAGACCCAATCAGCTTGAGGTATGTCAATAGAGATGTCCCAAACTGAAATGCAAAGAGGAAAATAATAATTAGAAAAAAAAAAAAAACAGAACAAAACATTTATGACATGTGGAACAATTACAAAAGTTGCAACACATATGTTCTAGGAATATCAGAAAGACAAGAAAGCAATGGGCAAAATTCCTACATCCAGGCACATCCTATTCCAACTGCAGAAAACAAAGAAAAAAGAAAACTCTAGGAAAATAAAAGACTGAGAGGAAAATGAACTATAACTATAGAAGAATAAGGTTAAGAAGTATATTCAACTTCTCTTCAGAAACCATGAAAGAAAAGAGTGGAGTGAAATATCCAAAATGTTGAAAGCAAGGCCATCAACCAATAAGTCTGTATCCAGTGAAATTATCATTCAAAAGTGGAGAGAAAATAAAGATATTCTCTGACAAACAAAACTGGGGAATTTATTAATAATAGATATGTCTTACAACAAATGTCAAAAGAAGTTCTTCAGAGAGATGGAAGTTGATAAAGGTCAGAAACTGTCTATATAAAGAAAGGAAGACTATTACACAAGGAATAAATAAAAGTAAAATAAAATATTTTACTTTTCTTAAACTGATAACAATTTAAAATAATTGTACAGCAACAATGTACTGGATGATAATAGCTGATGAATAAGCCAAATAAATAATAGTAATGTTTTAAGGGATGAGAGAGAGAAATTGAGAATACTGTTTTAAGGCACCCTCACTGACTGTGAAGTGATATAGTGCTACTTAAAAATAGAGTTAAATGAGTGGTTTATGTATATTGCAAGCTCTAGGCAATCTCTAAGACATTTTTGAAATAAGTCTAATTGACAACCCAGGTGAGGAAAGAAAATGGAATCATTTAACATGCTCAATTAAAATCAGAAAAAGATTAACATACAAAAGTTTAAAAAAAAAAAAGAACAGAAGCAATGAATAGAAAACAGTAGGAAACAAGGTGAATATTAATCCAACTGTACAAATAATTACTTACAATGTGAATTGCCTAAGTGCCATAATTAAAAGGCAGAAACTGTCAGAGTGGAGTAGAAAACAAGACCAAGCTATAAGTTGTCTATAAGAAACTCCCTTTAAATAAAAATACAGATAGATCAAAAGTAAATTGTGAAGAGAAAGAGAGACCATGCTGGCACTATTTGAAGGTAAATGAAGTAGCTGTCTTAATTTCAGACAACACAGATTTCAAAACAAGGAAAATCTTCATGGATGAAGAGAGGCATGGCCTGGGTAGGTATAAATACACCTAGCCACACGATGTCAAGATAAGGGAGAAAAAAGTTGATAGAACTGTGAGGAAACATAGCTGGAGATGATTACACTGAAGACTTTAACACCTTACTCTCGGTAACTGACATAAGGATATTTCAATAAAACACCATCAATCAGCTGGAACTAATTGACAATTAGAGAATATATTTCATAAAGCAGCTTCAGAATATGCATTCTTCACATTGTTACATAGAACATTCACCAAAGAGGACTATTTAAGGACGTCATACAAACCATGACAAATGTTAAAGAATAGAAATATTACAAAGTGTGTGTTTGGAGAACAGTGGAGTTAAAGTAGAAATCCATAACACAAAGATAACTGTAATATTCCAAAATACTTGGGGATTATACAGTAGACTTCCAAACAGCATGGATAAGAAGAGTCTAAATATAAATTAAGAAATATTTTCAACTAAATGAAAATAAAAATACAACTTATTAAAACTTGTGGAATGCAGTGAAATCAATGATTCAAAGAGAATCTATGTCATTGAAAGCATATACATATATTTTTAAATTATTTATTTATTTTTTATTTTTTACAGACTGTATTTTGATTCATTGTACACAAATGGGGAACATCATTTCGTTTCTATGGTTGTGCACGATGTAGATTCACACCATTCGTGTAATCATACATGTACATAGGGTGATGATGTTTGTCTCATTCCACCATTTTCCATACCCCCCCATTTCCTTCTACATAATATAAAGTTTTCTCTATTCTTCTCTCATCCCCCACCCCTACTATATATCATCATCCACTTATCAGGGAAAACATTCAGCCTTTGGCTTATTTCACTTAGCATGATATTCTCCAATTCCACCCATTAATTGAAAATGCCATAATATTCTTTATGGTGAAATAATATTCCATTGTGTATATATACTTCAGTTTCTTTATCCATTTATCTGTTGAAGGGCATCTAGATTGGTTCCACAATATAGCTATTGTGATTTGAGCTGCTATAAACTTTGATGTGGCTGTGTTACTTTAGTACCCTGATTTTAAGGCCTTTGGGTATTAACAGAGGAGTGGGATAATTGGGTCAAAAGGTGGGTCTGTTCCAAGTTTTCTGAGGATTCTCCACACTGCTTTCCAGATCTAAAATTAATAATCTAAGCTCCTATCTTAAGAAACTAAACAAAAAGATCAAAATAAATCTAAAACAAGCAAGAGAAATAAAGTTTAAAAAATGGTGCAGACATCAATAAAATTAAAAACAGGAAATCAGTATAGAAAATAAATAAAACAGCTGGGCTTGCTGGCACTGTAACCCCAGTGTCTTGGGAAGCTGAGACAAGAGTTTTGCAATTTCAAAGCCAGGTTCTCACCAACTTAGTGAAGTCCCGAGCAACTTAGTGAGGACCTATTTCAAAATTAAAAAAGAAAAATTAAAAGAATGGGCTGGGGATGTGGTTCAGTTGCAACCGCCTCAGGGTTCAATCCCTGGTACTTAAAAAAAAAAAGGAAAAAAGAGGGAAAGAAGACTAAAATCTGGTTATTTTAAAGGTTCCTGAATTTCATAAATCTCTAACAAGAGTCTCTGAGAGAGAGAGAGAGAGAGAGAGAGAGAGAGAAGAGAGAAGACACATATCACTAATAAAGGAAATGAAAGGGGGGGGTCATAACTAATGATCCCATTGACACTGGAAAGATAATGAAAGTATATTATGAACAACTATATGCACACAAATTTGGTAATCTGGATGAAATAGGCAAATTCCCTCCAGTGTACTATTTGTGCTGTTTTCCAAAACTCATACAAAGTGAAACAATCTGAACAGGCCTAAGTCTACAAAAGAAATGGAATCAATGATCTTTCCAAAATGATAGACCAGGTCCAGATGGTTTCACTAGTGAACGCCACCAAATATTGAAAGAAGAAATGGTACTGAGGCTCCAAAATTTCTTTGAGAAAATATAAGCAGAGTAAACACTTCCTAAGTCATTTTACAGGGTAATATCACCCTATTACCAAAACCAAAGACATAACAAGAAAGAAAAACTATAGGCCAATATCTCACATGAACCTGAATGCAAAAATCTTCATCGAAATATTAACAAATTTAATCCAACAATGTATAAAAAGAAATATACAACACAATCAAGTTGGATTTATTCCATGTATGCAAACATCACTTAGAATTTAAAAATCAGTTAATTTAATTCATCATGTCTACCAGCTTCTAAAGAAAAATCATGATGATTTGAATATTTGCATAAAAGTGTTTCATAAAATCTGACATCCATTCATTATACAAGCTCTCACAAACTAGGAATGAAGAACTTCCCCAACTTGGTAATGAACATTTACAAAAAGCCTATAACTAATACCAAAATTTATTGGCAAGAAATTAAATGCTTTTCCCTTAAAATTCGAAACAAGACAAAGGAGTCCCCTCCAATCGCTCTCATTCAGCCTTACTCATGTCTTATACATACGTTATAGCTAAGGTAATAAGACTTTTAAAAAAGAGAAATAAAATTAAACAAAAGATATACATTATTAGGAAGAAAGAAATAAAAACTGCTTTTGTTCACAGATAACATGATTGTAGAAAATCCCGAAGAGTCAATAACAGCGAAAAAAAAAAAATTGAAAACTAATAACAACTATGGCAAAGGTGCAGGATACCATGGTAATATCTAAAAGTCAATTGCTTTTATAGATACCAAAAATTAGAATTTGAAATTAAAATATGTCATATTATCAATAAAGAATAAAATAACATAGGAGCAAAGATAACAAAACAATTACAAGATATATTTGAGGAAAACTATAAAACTCTGATGAAAGAAATCAAAGACAATCTAAATAAATGGAGACAGCCTCCAAGCTCATGATTTGAAAGGCTCATTATTCCCAATATAATCTATAGATTCAATGCAATCCTGAAAAAAAAAAAATCCTCAAAATTATTTTGTGCACATCTACAAACCCATTCTAAAGTTTATATAGAAAGACAAAAGACTCAGAATAGACAACACATTATTAAAGAACAAAGTCAATAGACTAACACTATCTGACTTTAAGTCTTACTATAAAACTACAGTAATCAAGAGAATATTGGGAAAAAAAGAAAAGACAAATGGCTCAATAGAACTAATGGAACAAAAGAGAAAGCCCCAATATAGTCCTGCAATCATCAACTGATTTTACATAAAGAAACAAAGACAATTCAGTGGAGAAAGAATAGTTGGTTCAACAAATAAGGTAGAACAAACGGACATCTATAAGCTGCAGCTCCAAAAGATGAACTTGGTCACAAACCTTGTATCTTCTACCTGCACAAGAATTAACTAACGTGAACCAGAAATTTAAGTGTAAAATGCTAATCCAAAAATTCTAGAAAATGACATAGGAGAAAACCTAGATAACTTTGGAACTGACAATGATTTTTAAATACGACACCAAAAACAAGATTTAAGAAAGAAAATCTGCTAAATTGAAGTTCACTCAAATTAAAAACCTCTGTTTTGAGAATGATACTGCTAAGAAAAAAAAAAAAAAAAAAAACAGCAAAAGACAAGCTATCGACCAGGAGAAAATATTTGTAAAACACATATATGATATAGAATTTATATGTAAAATATACAGAAAAACTCTTATAACTCAACAATAAGAAAACAAGCAACCTAATTAAAAATAGCCAAGAGATCTGAACATTTGTCTCACTAGAGAAACCATCTAGATGGCAAATAAACAATGAAAAGATGCTCAACATTATTTATAATTAAGGAATTACAAATTAAAATGAGATGACATTATACTCTTAGGAGAATGGTGAAAATATAAAGCATTGACCCCAAATGCTGATGAAGATGTAAAACAAGGAAACTATCGTGGAAATGCAAAATGGTGCATCCACTTTAGAAAACAATTTGGCAGGTTCCTATACAACACAATGAGTGACCTCTAATGTAAATTAGGTAAATACAGTTAACAATCATTTCTCAACATTGGTTCATGCAATGTTGTAACACACTAATGCAACATGCAGAAATTATACAGGACAGAGGGGCATATGGAAGTTCTCCAGGAAAGGGGCATATGCATCTTACATTTGATTGTTCAGTAAGCCTAAAACTCTTCTAAAAATGATTAATCTTTTAAACAAATCTATGGCTCAATGTCTTTATATATAAAGGTTGATAGTTTTAGAAGAGATGATATTTAACCACATTTTTTTTGTACTGCAGATCGAACTCAGGGTGCTTTACCACTAAATTACATCTCCAGCCTTTTTTATGTTTTATTTTGAGACAAGGTCTTGCTAAGTTGGCAGGCCTAGCCTCAAACTTGTGATCCTCCTGTCTCAGCCTCCCAAGTTGCTGAGATTTCAGACATGCACCATCACTCTGGACTGGCTGACTACTTCTAAATCTTTTTCTACAATATTCAGTCTTTTTATATCAATGGTGAAATCATAAATTATTAATTTTACCCTAAAGATTTATAATAGAGTCTCCAAAGAAGAAAGGTATCTAAAAAATTTAGATACCTAAACCGGTCGATCATTTACTTTTGTGTGTCACTTGGAAATAATTCTCTAGATTATTCAGACTGTACCTTTATAGAGAAATTTATCACATTCACATTTTTTGTGATGTTGGAATTACTCTTGTCACCATACTTAATATTTTCTATTTGCCTCATTTCTCCCCCCTTTCTTTTATTGAATGAATTTTTATCCTTGAGAAATTTTCCCCATCCTCTCGTCTTAAAAATATTAAATTCCTGCATTCTATTTTGCTATATTTCCTTTAATATTTTTATCTGAACACATATGTCAGTAACAAATCATGTAGTACAGAATAATCTCTGAAAAAAATTCATCTCCTGATTTTCCATTTCTTATTCTCTAGATGTATGTTTCAAACAAATCCACTGACTTTTTCCTAATATGCCATACCTCTGAAAATTTAGTTTTGTCTAAATATATTTCTCAATTTGCCAATTTAAAAAAATATATAAGGATTAGAAATTTCATATTGTAACATTTCCCTAATTACTTTACATTACACATCTTAGTTTTGGGGGAAGGATAATATGAAATAAAGAATGTGAATTTCTTAGATATTAAACAGTGTATTTTTTTTTTATTATTGTCATTATTGTCAATGGTTTTAGTCCACTTCCTATTGATCATGTTTTGGACCTAATGTCCAGAGGCAGTAAAGAAACATCAGACTATTATGTGGCTCTGCCTGGGACGAAAACTTAGCACATGGGGTACAGGATATATTTCCAACAGTTAGCATGCCAGGTTAATGTCTTGCACAAATTTTGTTTACTTAGTAAAAATGTTAGAATCTTTCTTTAGTCCCTTTCTCAATCATCATATGCTAAGAAGGAAGTGGACATAAAAATTAATAAAGTCAGATTCTTTTGTCTCTAGAAGGGAAATGGAAACTATAGTCTTATAACTAGAAGCAAGAGGTAGAATACATAGAATATTATGATATGATCAACTTCAGATTTTACTACCACAATACTTGAAGGCAAACACAGTGGTTCACATATTTCTAAAGAATAGAATGGGACTGTGACCAAATAATGAACATATAAAAATGATACTGGGATACATTTTTACAGATCATTTGTTTCTGTGGTGTCTAACCACTAGTACATGCATTCTTATTGAGAGTACTTATGAAGGTCTGCGACCCATTTGAATTTATATGCAAAACTTTATAGATGCATTTGTATATATAGCTTTCATCAGACTCTTAAAATTTTGTGTCATATAAATTCTGAGTCGCAAATGTAACTTAAATCTCTCATTTTACAGAATAAAAAACCAAGGCCTACCTGGGCATGATGGCACATGCTTATAAATCCAACAGCTTGGGATGCTAGGGCAGGAGGATCACAAGTTCAAAGCCAGCCTCAGCAACTTTTGAGGCCCTAAGCAACTTAGCAAGACTCTGTCTCAAAACAAAAAATAAAAAGGGTTGGGAATGTGGTTCAGTGGTTAAGCATCCCTGAGTGCCAAAACAACAACAACCAAATTCAAGGCCCAGATGAGAAAATTGACAACTGCTGATCAGCACTGAACTGCTGAGTCATGAAAGGAACGTGTGCATAGTACAGATGAGAACTAAATCCATTGTTCTCCCTCTACCTGTTGCTCTTTCTTTCTACCTAATCCCCATTAGCAGCAATCCTGAAAGATATGCCTCCTATTTTCCTTAGCCCCCAAATTTTACTTCATATCATGGCATCATGAATACATTGAAAGATCTGAGCCATGTTCAGGACTCAAGAATCTTTGTTGACAGACATCAATAATCAATGATGTCTATAATCAATGATCTTCAAGTGTGTAGAAATCTGACCCATGACTGGTCTACGACAGTTCTCAAAGAACCATGGGCTTGTTTGTATCAAAATCATATATGCGCCTGTGTTCTAGTTTAAGTTATTTATTATCTGACTCCACAGATTTTCTTTGCAGATCTACAAACAAAGCAGGTTAAGTTCCACCCATAATTAAATGGAGCGTATGACACCCAAACTTTAGATTTAGAAACAAAATGAGACCCTGAACAGAGATGGAATGATTTGTACAGTAGCAGTGAGAATTTTCAGTATGTTTTACCTTGAAGGCTTCATATCAACAATACTTTTATAATTTTTTTCTAAAGCTAAAGAAATGCACTTGAAAAATGTACCATCTGTGCTTTGTCTGATTAGCTCGTCCAAATGGAATGGATGTCAACTTTTGAGTCCTTTTATTTTTATGAAAATAAAAAGGAGCTTCACTTCTAACTCAGCTTTATGAGTGAATCAATGAGAAGTCATCTACTGCATAATCTTCCCCCTAGAAAGTGATAAATATTTACAGTATATAATGAGATTTCGTGTCAAAAATTGATGGTATTTATTGTGTTTTAATAAAAGCAGATTTGAAAACATTAGTTTTATTAAACAAAAAACAGAATATTGTTTTAAAAATTGCCATTTTCATATTTGCTTTTCCTGTGGAGACCTTATATACAAAGGCAGATTTTTAGCTAACTATATTACTATGGAAATCAGCTCCTACTGAATAGAAATAGTACAAAATAATGAAAACACTAATACATCTTTACACATTGTATTATTCATCTATCAATTACTTTCCCTTTTGTGGGGCTCAGTCTTCCAGGTTCAGCTGTTTAACAGTCATATATTTTCCATTATTTATTCTCAATTTCTTTTCTCAATCTTGATCCTAAGAATTAACTAAAAAGAATATTTAAAAGGTCATGCTGTCCTTTCCTGTGCAAATCTGGGAGATAAGGCTGTTACTAACTCATTTTCTAATTTTTTAAGTAAATGTTAAGGGGAACATTTGGTTCTCATATGAAAAGCTTTCCACAAACAGGTCAAATATGTTACAGGTGGTGGAAACACAGATTTTGCTTTGTGACCTTGCAAAGTCCTCTGACTCCTGAAATAGTGGGTTCAGAGGATACTTTCTTCAAACTGGCTTTTAGGAGCCAATATCCCTCCTATAGTGGAAAGGGCTCCTAGAGACCCATCTGCAGAAGGTAGTGCTTTCTCCAACCAATAATAAAAAGAGGTGATCACTAATGACTCTCTCTGCATCTAAGATTGTGACTCCAATGCTTTTCAATCCATGGAATAAGATAATAGAGATCCTTGGTGACCAAAGCAAACAGAAAACTGTAGGCCCATATAGATGCAAAGATTCTCATTTTAATATAAGTGTGCTGTCCAGGCTTGGGAGCTACAATTCTGCATGTTAAATTCAGTCAACGGCATCCCAGATTTTGGTCCCTGAACTACACAATAACGTGTCAACACTTAGGACTAAGTTGGTCCTTTCCTCTTTCACACTTATCCGTTAGTTTTCATGCTATAGTTTGATATATCCTGTGCCCCTACCATCAGGGTTTTTGTGATTTTTTTTCTAGTTAATCCTTTACTGTTTTTTTAAAATAGAATGATGCATTCATGTGGTTCAAGAACAGTAAGAAATATAAAACTCTATGCAGCAAAAAGCATTGGTCCATTCCTGCTTTTTATTAGCCCAGTTTCACCCTGCCTCCCGTTCCTGACAGGTATCTTGTTAGTGGTTTTGTGTTTCTACTAATGTTATTATGTGTATGCAAGCAAAACAAATACACACGCACGCACGCACGCACGCACGCACGCACGCACGCGTGCATTTCTCCCATTATCAACCATATGTTACAGGATATACATTCTTTTTCACTTTAAAACAAGTTGTTTGAAAGCCACATTTTTCTTCAATATGTGAATATATAAACTATACAAATAGATTGTATATCACCACTGTTGACCTTTATATATTTGTACATTGTATTTCTTCATTCCTTTATACTGCACCATATTTATTTATACAGATTACAGTGATTTATTTTATTATCCCAATAATGGTGTATATTTAAGTTATTTTCTATCATAAACACCACTGCATACATTATTTTGCTCTTGTATATGTACACATGTGCAATAAACAACAAAATGCAGTGACTTGATCAAAGGGTAAATGTATTTATAGTTTTAACAAATATTGTCAAATTACATTTAGAAACTATATTAGTTTGAATCAATATCCATTCTCACCATATCCAGTGCCACTATCTTTGCAAACAAACGGTACTATCGAACTTCCAATTTTTACTAATATTGACTAAAATGTTTTGTTCTAGGATAATCTTAATATATATTTTTAATATTATAAGTGAGATTGACTATTTTCTCATATGTTTAAGGCCACTGATATTTGCTTTCCCAAGAAATATCTGTACATATCATCAACTAATTTTTCCATAAGGATATTGATCTTATTTTCAGTTTCTAGTTCAATATAAATTAGGAATAGTAGCTCTTTTTTTGGTACAATTAGACATAAATCTAAGTTCTACTTTGTTATCTTGTTGCTAGTGGTGATTTTTTTATGCATAGGTTTTTTTATGTAATTAAATTTATTGATCTTTCCTTTTATTGTGTCTAGATTTTGAGTAGGTCTTCCTTTCTCCAGGACTACAAGGAATTAACTTATGTTTTCTTCTAGTATTTTTTTTATTTCATATTTTTGCATCTAAATTTTATTTTTTTGATTTATTATGGTACATAATATTGTCATATGGATGAAACTTTAAGAAAGAATTCACCTATGTCTCAGAGATTTGGTATACCATTTTTATTAGGGAATGAACTTGTGTAGGTATTTGGATCTGTTTCTGGAATTCTATTCAATTAGTTTGATTTTTATTTACTTATAAAGACCACAGTATTATAATGAGGTTTCAATATATGAAAGAGTTTAGTCAAATCTCAATTCTCTTCCTTATTAGAATTTTCCTTTTATATATCTGCTTTGTTTTATTTTCATATGAACTTTATTAACTTTTTAACTTTGCTTTTTTAATTGATATTTTTATTGGGATATCAAAAATTATTAATTAATGTGGGAAGAAAAGATAAATTTGTGAAGTTGGGATGCTAAAAGGAACATGGTCTTTCCATTTTTTCAAGCTTTTGTGTGTGTATGTGTGTGTCCTTTATGAACCTTTAAATATATCTTTCATACGTACATTGCACATTTCTTGTGAGATCTATTTTTGTTATTGCATTTTTATATTATTGTTTCTTTGGTAAATAAGGTCTTTTGTAAGTAAAATAGTCTTTGGGGGTTGAGATAGATAAAGACGAAAATAAATGGAGATATGGATGGGAGATTGCCATGTTAAAGAAATCTGCACTTGGTTTAATCACTTTATGAATTTTTTAATTGAAAATAAATACTGAACTTTATCAAATGTCTTTTAGTGGCTTAGATATGATCATATTCTTTTTTTCTTAATGTATTAACCTGATGAAATATATTTTAAAAGTTCTACTATGGAAACATCTTTGCATTTTTGGAATTGAACCCAGTATCTAGTATATTTTACTTTAATTGTTGCCAGATTCCATTTGCTAATGTTTTATTTAGAATTTTTACATTGATAAAAATGAGATTCTTAAATATTCTTTTTGTGCAATATTTGTTAGATTTTTAGTATTTATTATATTCATTAGAATAAATAATTTGAAAGTAGATTTCTTTTTCTAATGTTTGGAAAACTTTAGGAGGTATTAAATTATCTATTCATTAAGGTTTCATAGAATTCCTTTATAAACTTATCTCTGTATGGTGTTTTCTGGGAATTGGCTAACTCTCTTTCTTACATAGAATCTGTCTATTTAAATTTTCTATTTCATCTGAGAGAAGTTTTGGAATATTTTGTATTCCTAGAAATTAAAACATTTCATCCAGATTTTCAAATGTATTCAAATATTAGCAAAATGATTTTACTGAGTTTAAAATTTTCTCTATTGCTGTGAATATTCCCCCTTACTAGTTCTTACTTTTGCTATTGAGTGCTATTTTTCTCTTTCTCTTGATGAGATTAATGGTTTATTAGATTTTTCAAAATACAAGCATATAAGTAAAACCCAGATAAATTTTAAAAATATAAAACTTATAAATAAAACTAACCATTATTCGCTTTCCTCATTCATGAATTGGTGATGTTCTAGCAAACAACCATAGGATCTTAAGGGCTCCCTCTCCCTCTTAAAATGTGATGTTGCCTGGGACAGTTTTTCTCCTGGCTGTAGTGGCTGGAGAAGTTCTGTTTCATGCTATGAGTTGACCTGCCCAATTCTATTTTAGGTTTCCCATCCTCCTCCTACAATCAGCAGGCTACTTAGGCATGTTACTATCTTGACAGTGGCAGAAGCTCAAGAGGGCTTGCTCAACAGCAAAAACACTCCATAGACCTCTACTACACCACATCTGTTGACATCCCATTGACCAAAGAAACCCATATGGCCAAGTCAAAGTCAAGGGCAGAGAACACACCCAAGAATACCTGAACAAGTGAGATCATTTGTCAGTCTATCAGACATTCATCACTTCTCTTCAGTATATTTCATTTTCTCTTTATCAAATTTTTGAGTTGGCTGTCAATTTTCATTTCTTTATTTTATTTTTAATTTTTACAGACTGCATTTTGACATATTTTAAGATCATGCATCCTCCTCTAGATCCTGTCTCCATTACATCCCATAGGTTCTAAAGAGTTTTTGCTATAGTTTTTCCTGTATTTTCTGCTATTTCATTTTTTAATTTCCTCTTCAACTTAGATCTTAAGAAAATTATTTTTTTTATAAATTCCAGGTGGAAGTATCTTTTTTATTGTCTAGTTTTATTGCCTGGTGATTAGAAAAGCTTGCATCTTTGGTTCCAATTTATTTTAAATTGAGAGTATATTAAGAATTTTCTGCTGACCTATATGGTCAAGTTTCACTAAACATTCAGAGGTTTATTTGAAAATCAGCAAGAAACAGAATTATCTTATCAATTAGCTCTATATTATTGTATTTTCTGGGGCAAAAAATATGTTTCTCAAAGTTTATGTGTTGAAAACTTGATCCCCGAATTCATGTCAGTGGTATTTGGAATGGGAGTCTTTGGGGAGGAATTTAGGGTTACATGATAACCTAAGAAGTTTACGGTCCACTGAGTTTTCTATGTTAATAACTTAATTCTTCAACCCAGAATTACATACTTCTCTTTCTTTTATAACAGAAAATGTTTTCACCCCTCCAAATCTCTGGGCTTTTTGTATATGAAATGGAAATTATGTACCATTTGTAGGTGTCATATCTATGACTATCATGAGAATATCTTGAGATTGGATATCTGATCCTATTGCAGAGATCAAGGATAATCATAGCGATATCAGTTATAATTGTGGATCCAAGACATGGTAATTTTCATAACTATAACAATATTAGAAATATTAGGTTTGAAGAAGTCTCCAAAAATACAAGAAAAATTCTGGGAATTGGAATTTTCCCGGAATAACGAGATGTTGCCCTTCTTACCCTGCACTGGGTATGCCTTCAGGAACTACGTATTCCTGGGATTTCAGCTTGGACAGTGCTCACCAATCTCCACTTTGTCTATCAGTTGCCATTTTAATAATGTAATCATGTTCATCTGCTGAAGGAGTTGAGGCTACTGTGTTTGAATAACTATGAAATATAAGATTAGAAGCATGACTTTTGACTCATTGAACAGAAGACAGGTTAAAAGCTGTGATATGTTCTGACCTGCAGCCCCCCGCAATGTCTAAGCCACACTGGGGAATTCCCTACCCTCCTCAGAGGGTGCCTACTTGTTCTTAATCTCACTCTTATTTTTGTAGCTAACCTTCAGAAAGAAAAAAAAAATTGGTGGTAGAGTGGTCTTATTTGTGTTATAAAAGTTTATTTTCAGCAGGATTCCAGGAGGGAAGAAAGGAGTCCTGAAATCTGTGTGAGATTCCTTTCTGATCCTCTCTCAGTGGGCATTCTCATATCTCTGTGGCTTTTTGACATCCATCATTGTAGCAGATCACTGTGACTCATTTGGACTAACTGGCTGACAGAGCCATCTGCTGTCAAGGAACCCAATTCAGAATTATCCAATCAGGAAGCCAAACAAAATACATCTCTGAATCACAGGACAGAAGGAGAGCTGCTATCATCTGCCGGTAATTTTTTTTTTTCTTTAAATAAGGTTTTCCCTTCAAGCAGGTGGAAGGATTCACCTTACAGAGCCTCTGTGATTGGCTCTCAGCCAGTCTTCTGCATTTTTCACAGCTGGCATCAAGATAAACTAATTTTTTTTTTCACTGAATTGACCCCTATTACTTCCATTTTTCACCAGCTCACAACCAATTGATGGGATACAATTTAATACAATGCAATTAATGTTACAGCACCTTTCATAGCAAAGCATCAAAAAATGATTTAAAACTGAAAGGCCAACCAATGGGATTGGGGGGATAGGGAGAGGAGAGGTAGAAGACAACAGAACCCTTAGAGAAAAGAGAATCCTAAGAAACAGGACAACATATTCTGCCTACTCTGGCAGAAAGACAACAAAAGTTTAATATTTATTTCACTGAGATGATCCTAAGAATTCAATAAATCTTTCCAAAGATGGCACATAGAGGGATGGGGAACTGATGAAAAAGAGGAGGACTCTGTCAAACAGAAGGAAATTATGAGCAGGAGCAGAGAACTGAGAAAAAAGCATTTATAGCCAGCTCCTCATGACACTGCCCTTTGTCCTAAGTCATTTTCCACCACCACCTACCACCTGAGCTCTTTATGTATTCATTCACTCTTCTACCTGTCTTTGAATATGAAGTTGGACTTATGGATTTATCCAATGCATTACAGTCCATATTTAGCATTTTTTATGTCGATGGTCAGATTGCTTCAAATTTTTAACCTTGGTAGACCTGCTGGCTTCTATGTCCCTTTGACATTTTTCCAACATTCTTTGAATGCTTTCTTGCAACTCAGTTTGTATATTTTTAGTTGCAGCTCTGGAATTAATCTTTCTTCTAAGGAGTTATGGTAGCTTTGAGTGGAGAATGATATTTAGCAGCCAATGTCAAAGTACTGGCTATGCTCATGGTACTAGAATTTTCACGTTTTCTAACCTATCAGTGTTCAGAACTAGGAAAAACAACTAAACTGAGAATTCAAATATATGCACACTTATCTACACCTATTCACACATTAAAACAATGAATTTACCTTATAATTCAAATTCTAATACCCTGGGTTTATTCTATAAATCCGCCTTTCTGTGTGTATAATTCTCTTCTATGAGAAAAATCTGGAACTCATTACCATCAATAGAGCTCCATATTCAATCACAGTACAAACTGTGATTTCAGAATTGTTCATCTATACCTTGTGAAAATTCAAGCCTGTTAAACAGAGATCAATGTTTGAGAGTAAAGTTATATAAAAATAAGTGTTAAACTTGTATACTATAAAATATACAAATCTTAAATGCACAATTCAACGAGTTTCAATAAATGCCTGCATCCCGATAACTCACAATAGTATGAAGACAAAGTTTCATCATGGTAGAAAGTTCTTCCTTGCCACTTCCTGATAAACCTTACCTAATAGGTTTACGTTTCTTCTTTTAGAAATTCACATATTTGAAATCATGGAGTTTAGATTCTTTTGGGTCTGGCTTCATTTGCTCAGTATTGTCTGAAAGATTCATCCTCTGGTATTGATTGGCCAATAGTTGTTCATTTTTATTTTTTCATATTACTCCATTGCATGACTACATGAAAATTATCTCTTGTTGATAGGTATTTGGTTGTTTCCAACTTTGAACTATTATTAGTAAAACTACTAGAAATGCTTTTTATAAAGTGTGGAGTAAAAACATACTTACCTTTTGGGTAAATCTCTAGTACTGGATTTGGTAGATCATAAGGAGGATATATGCTCAACTAAAAAACGTTTTTTTTCAAAATGAATTTTACTGTTTTAACTCCATCACAAATGTATGAGAATTACAGTTGCTCCACATCCTTGACAATTGGTCTTTTTTGAGTTTAACTATTATGCTAATCATGGAGTAGACTCGTCATGATTTAATTGAATTTTCTATCTGATTAATGGTGCAGAATTCTTTTTCATTTACTTATTGCCCACATTTATTTCTTCCTCTGGAAGTTTCTAATCAGGTCTTTTTACACTGAAATGCCTATCTATTTATTATTAAATTGTAGGATAGATGTTTTTCATCTTTCATCAGATATGTGATTTGCAAATAATTCCTCTTGATTTACCCTCGGGTCATAAAGATTTGTTTTTCAGGGTTTCTTCCAGAAACTTTATAAGTTTAGTTTTTAAAATTAGGCCTGTGATTAATCTCAAACTGGATTTTGCAGGTTGCATGAAAAAGAGGCCAAATTTCATTGTTTTTAGGTAGTTATCTGGTTGTTTTAGCAGCATTTATTGAGGTCCTTCAATGCTATTGTCAAAAATCAAATGACTATATAATTGTGGGTATATTTCTGAACTCTATTTTGTTTTATTTAATAATCTCTTCAGACACCACACTGTCTTTATTTTGTAGCTTCATAGTAAATTTTGAAGTCAGGGAATGTAAGCCCTCCTATGTTATTTTCCTTTTTAATTGTTTAAGCTATTCAGATTACTTGCACTTCCACATAAATTTTAAAATAAATTTATGAAATTTAAAAATAAAACAACATGCTGAAGTTATTATTGATCTTGTATTGAATCTTTATTACAACTTGGGGAGAATTGACAGCTTGACAATAATGTGCCTTCCAATCCATGAATATGGTCTATGGTCATCTCTCAATTTATTTAGGATTTCTTTAATTTCTCTTATTAATTTTTTTGCAGATTCTGCAGAGAGATTTCATGTGTGTTGTTCAATTTATCCTTGGAATTTTATTCACTTGTTACTGTTGTAGATGAAGTTTTTAAATTATTTTTCCAAATTCTTTGATCTTAATACAGAAGTATAACAAATTGATGTGCGTTAACTTTTTATAATGTGACCTTACTAAATTCACTCTTTGGTCTAGCAGATGTTTTGTATATTCTTTAGGCTTTACTAATAATTATGCCATATGCATAATTCTGAATGTTTTAATTCTTACTTTCTAATCTTTTTATCTGTATTAGTGAGGGTTTTCTAGGGGATCAGAATGAATAGAATTGCATATGTAATATGAGAGGCGATTTATTAGATTGGCTTACATAATGGAAGACTAGATGGTTCCATCATGGCAATATAGAGAGCAGGGGAAAGAAGCAGCTGCTTGGTACAAGAAGTTGGAAGACTCAGAATGAGTAGGAGTAATGATGCAGCCCCATTCTAAGGCAGCAAGTCAGGAAGCTCTATGGAGTGCCACTGGTGCGAGTCCACATTCAAAGTCTTGAATCATTTGGAATCTAATGTCCATGGTTGATGGGAGGAATAAAAATTGCACCCTCTCAAGAAGATTGCATGCAATGGTAGGCTTCCTTCTTCTGCTTTTTTGTTTCATCTAGGCCCCAACCTATGAACTGGCTGGGTGAGACCCATAGGTCAGGGCAGGTCTTACCCCCTGAGTTGGCTGACCCACATGCCAATCATCTCTGGGAACACCCTCACAGACACAACTAGAGGTGTTTTTTATTTTTATTTTTTTTACCAGCTCTCTAGAAAACTCTCAATCCAGTCAGATGAACATCAAAGATTAAACAACATAATATTTGTCTTTTAAGCAAATAACAAGTTTAATTTGAAAAGAAATGTGATTTTATAGATATAATTCTAACACAAGACTAGGGCACTATCAACCAAAAGACATTCTAAGTGATAGCAATTCTGGCAGAAGATACCACATATTAACTTTTTAAAAATTTTCGAGTAAATTTGGGAGATGCTAAATTTTAAAATAGGAATTACCAGGCATGCTGACCTGTTATCCCAGTAACTGAGGAGGCTGAGACAGGAGGATCACAAGTTCAAAGCTGACCTCAGCAACATAGTGAGACCCTCCTCAAAATGAAAAATAGAAAGGGCTGGGGCGGTGACTCAGTGTCCCTGGGTTCAATCCCCAGTACCAAAAAAGAAAGGAATAGGAATTTATCTACATACTATTGTAGACTATCTACACTCATTTGTAAAAATTTTATATTTCTATGTGACTAAATTCTTACATGTTCTCTATTTCTAATGATGGTTAGAAAATAATAATGTAAAATTGCCAGTTAGCAGTAACTTGATCTTTCCAGTTTAAAGCCTGCTTGTTTAGGTAACTTTACTCAGTTTAACACCTCGACATGGTCCACACCATTTTCTTTCCAAAAATAAAGTTCGGAATTGAGGCAAATGCCTTCTGAGGCTTACTCTTATTAAACTCCAATGGAGGTATAGTTTGTCTCACCTTAATCTAGGCAATAACCATTTGTCCTACTCCATCTGTTGTTCAGGTGATCATAATAGATATTATGATTGTCTGTAGTCTCAGCAAAATCAAAGTCTCATGGTGACCGTCCTCATTGTTCCTCATTATTCTGGCTTGAATCGTATACCCTTAAAATCCACATGATGAATTCCAAACTCCAAATATCACAGAATATGATCTTATTTTGAAATAGGGTCATTGCTGATGGTTAAGTGAGGTCATTATAATGGGTTCTAATCTAATACGACTATGTTCTTATTTAAAAAGGGAAATTTGGAGGCAGACATGAACATAGGGATTATGCTATGTAAAGAGGAAATCAGAGTTTGAAGTGTCTATAAGCCAAGGAACCACAAGCATTGCCAGAAAACCACCAGAAACTAGAAAAGAGGCATGGAACACATTGTTTCTTGCAACCTGACAACATCTTGATCTTAAACTTCTAATCTCCAAAACTAGGAATTACAAATTTCTGTTGTTCCTAATCTACCAGTTTCTGGTCCTTTGTTAGAGCAGTTCTAGCAGACTAATGATTCATTTTCACTTCTGGATGTTCATACTTGGCTCCTATTGACACTCTAAGGCCCCTGCTTTTTTGCTACAACTTCTTTTTCTTGTTTAGACTCACTGTTGCACTCTTTTGTATGTGATCACCATGCCATTTACTATGGAGAACCAAAGTAAACCCAATGTCTTACTGCTCAGTTATTTTCTCTTTCCTCAATAAGAATACAGATAAATTTTGAACTCCTTCCATTCTATATAGCTGTCAAGGGAGAGTCCATTGGCAAATTCTCTCCTATTTTTCTGCCTTAATAATAATCTTTACTATATAATAGTCTTTTTCTATATAATCTTTTCTCTTTCACTGGACAGCCCACATTGGCACAACAGAAAATCTTGCATTTAGATGTTTGTTTGAGTCAGTATTTTTGTTGCTATGACCAAAAGACCTGGCAAGAACAATTAGATGAAGAAAAGTTTATTGGAGAGATCATGGCTTCAGAGGTCTCAGTCCACAGAGTGCTGGCTCCATTTCTCAGGGCTTGAGATGAGGCAGAACAACATGGAAGAAGAGTGTGGCAGAGGGAAGGGACTCACAAGATGATCAGAGAGCAAAAAGAGAGACTCCACTCACCAGATGCAAAAAATATACCCTAAAGTCACAGCCCCAATACCTACCTCCTCCAGTCACACCCTACCTGCTTTCAGTTACCACTCGGTTAATCTCCCGCAAAGGATTAATCCACTAATTGTGTTAAGGCTCCTATAACCCAATCATTTCACCTGTGAAAATGCTTGCATTATCTCACACATGATATTAGGACATCTAATATCTAAACCATAACATTCTACCCCTGGCCTCCTAAAGCTCATGCCCATCTCACAATGCAAAATACTTTTAGTCTAGTTTCAAGAGCTCCCGTAGCAGAGAATCCCAAATTCCAGGTCAGCCTCAGCAACTTAACAATACCCTAAGCAACTTAGTGAGAACCTGTCTCAAAGTAAAAAAATAAAAAGGGCTAGGAATGTGGCTCAGTGGTTCAGTGCCCCTGGGTTAAATCCCCAGGGCCAAAATAAAATAAAACAAAATAAAATAAAATAAAATAAATCTCTAGAGGTGGGTCAAGATGGTGAACTAGAGAAGGTTACTTTCCAAACTGCATGGGACAAGAGAGCAAACAGCTTCTCTCCAAGGTCAATAAAAAAAAAGAAAAAGAAAAAGAAGAAAGAAATCTTACTGGGATTTAATACTGGACTCTTAGAATGGCCTAGGGACTCAGAAAGTTAGATGGAATAAAATTTTCAAAAATAAAAGAAAGAAAAATCCCACTTCTGGCACCAGCAGCTGCCTATTTGGATCCACTGCGGGCAGGTCAGAGAGAGAGAGAGAGAGAGAGGCTAAGAGTCACCAAGGTGTGACTTGAAGCAGAGAGGATATTCAGGAGCGGAACCAGTGGGTAAGTCGCACTTTGCATCTCTGTGAGAGGGATGCTGTGCTTTTTCCCGTGATCTGTGAAGAGTGGGGTCAGTTGCCATCTCTCTCCACTGTGCTAGGGTGACTGGTGGGTGTGTCTCCAAACCCAGGCACCCAAACCAGGTGAAATTCAGGCATGATAAGTGTTGCACCCAGGGGAATTCCAGACACACAGAACTGAGATCCTGGGTGTCCCTCACTCTGAGACTCTAGGTTCACAGGCCCACCTGGGAAAAACCCAGGACTTGATTGGATAGAGGGGGAGATGAAATGTGCCCTCTGGATCTGAGCCCAGGTGGTGAAGATTCAGGAGCCACGGGAGGTGAAGAGGAGCGAAGGACTGGCTCCTCCAACCCTGAGTGGAACCCGGGGGAGATTCCAGCAATGTAGCCACCCAGAGTGAGACCAGAAGCAGCTGGGTTTTGGAGGGTGCTGATTTAAAAGCTTTACCAAACATCATTCCACAAAGCATCAGGGGTAGCTAGACCCAAATTCCACCTGTAGGAGCTCCACCTCTGTGAACCCCTTTCACAGAACTCTACAGTGACCTCTTGCTGTGCCTGGAGTAGACAACACTCTCCAACCTGCCCCACCACATACTACTGAGAAGGGAAGTTGAAAACTGCAACCTGACTACTTAGAAAAAAGAAGGAATTGACAGCCCCTGACTACTACTCTTGTGTGCAATATTCATCTTAATGAATAAATGACCTAAAATTACATCTCAAAACCCTAGGAAAAGAAAAACAAATCAACACCAAAATAGTAGAAGAGAGGAAATAATTAAAACCAGAGCCAAAATCAATGAAATTGAAACAAAAGAAACAATGAAAAAATTGACAAAAATGTTGATGCCTTGAAAAAAATCAATAAAATTGATAAACCCCTAGCCATACCGACGAAGAGAAAAAGATAGAAAATCCAAATTACTAAAACATGTGATGAAAAAGGAAATATCACAACAGACCCAACTGAAATACAGAAGATAGAGATTATTTGAAAATTTATACTCTAATGAAATAGAAAATATTGAAGATATCAATGAATTTCTAGAGCCATATGACCTACCTAAACTGAATCAGGAGGTCAGACACGATTTAAACAGAACAATTTCAAGTAATGAAATAGAAAACTCCATCAAAAACCTACCAATTAAGAAAAACCCCAGACCTTATAGACTCTCAACCAAGTTCTACAAGACCTTCAAAGAAGAATTAACACCAATATGCCTCAATTTATTGCATGAAATAGAAAGAGAGGGAACCCTTCCAAACTCATTCTATGAGGCTAATATCACCCTGATACCAAAACCAGACAAAGACACATCAAGGAAAGAAAACTTCAAACCAATATCTCTGATGAACATACATGCAAAAATTCTCAATAAAATTCTGACAAATTGCATACAAAAACATATTAAAAAGATAGTACATCGCAATCAAGTGGGGTTCAACCCAGGGATGCAGGATTGGTTCAACATACAGAAATCAATAAATGTAATTCATCATATCAATAGGCTTAAAAATAAGAATCATATGATCATCTCAATAGATGCAGAAAAAACATTTGACAAAATACAGCACCCCTTCATGTTCAAAATGTAGAAAATCTAGGGATAGTAGGAACATACCTGAACACCATAAAAGCCATGTATGCTAACCCAAGGCCAACATAATTCTAAACAGAAAAATTGAAAACATTCTTCTAAAAATTCTTTCACCACTTTTATTCAACATTGTCATTGAAATTCTAGCCAAAGCAATTAGAAGAAAGAAATTAAAGGTATACAAATAGGAAAAGAAGAGCTTAAACTATCACTATTTGCTGATGAAATTATTCTATATTTAGAAGATCCAAAAAATTCCATAAAATAACTTGTAGAACTAATAAATGAATTCAGCAAAGTAGCAGGGTATAAAACCAATATCCATAAATCAATTGCATTCCTATACACCAATGATGAATCAGCTGAAAGAGAAATTCAGAAAACTACCCCATTCACATTACCCTCAAAAAACAAACAAACAAACAAACAAAAAATAACAACCAAAAAACCCACCTGGGAATCAATCTAACAAAAGCAGTGAATGGCATCTATGATGAAAACTACAGAACACTAAAGAAAGAAATTGAAGAAGACCTTAGAAGATGGAAAGATCTCCCATGTTCTTGGATAAGCAGAATCAATGTTATTCAATATGGCCATAGTACCAAAAGCACTAAACAGATTTAAAGCAATTCTATTAAAATTCCAATGACATTCTTCATAGAAATAGAAAAGCAATCATGAAATTCATTTGGAAAAATAAGAGACCCAGAATAGTCAAAGCAATCCTTTGCAAGAAAAGTGGAGCAGGAGGCAGCACAATACCAAACCTCAAACTATGCTACAGAGCTATAATAACAAAACCAGCATGGTATTATTAGCACCAAAACAGACATGGAGACCAATGGTACAGAATAGAAGACACAAAGACAAACCCAGTCTCATTCTAGACACAGGTGCCAAAAACATTCACCGGAGGAAAGATAGCCTATTCAACAAATGGTGCTGAGAAAAATAGAAAGCCACATGTAACAAAATGAAATTAAACCTTTATCTCTCACCCTGCATAAACCTCAATTCAAAGTGGATCAAAAACTTAGGCACAAGAACAGACATCCTGCACCTAAAAGAAGAAAGAGTAATCTTCACCATGGTGAACCCAAATCTTCACCATGTTGGGTTAGGATCTGACTTCCTTAACAAGACCCCTAAAGTGCAAGAAGTTAAATCAAGAGTCAATAAATGGATGGATTCACACTAAAAAGTTTTTTCTCGGCAAAAGAAATAATCAGTAATGTGAATAGAGAACCTGCAGTTTGGGAGAAAATCTTTAACACATGCACCTCAGATAAAGCATTAATTTCTAGGGTACATAAAGAACTCAAAAACTTAACACCAAACAACCAAATAACCCAATCAAGAAATGGGATAAGGAACTGAACAAACACTTCACAGAAGAAGATATACAATCAATCAACAAATGTATGAAAAAATGTTCAATAATCTAGCGATTAAAGAAATGCAAATCAAAGCTACTCTAAGATATCATCTCACTCCCGTGAGAATGGTAATTATCAAGAATACAATTAAAATGAATCAAACAACATTACCATATGTAAACTTATGATTATACAAATGGTATGCCTTTAACCCATGTACAAACAGACAAACAACATGTATCCCATTTGTTTACAATAAAAAAAAAATAAAAAAAAATAAAAAAAATAAATTCCAAAAAAAAAGAATACAATTAAATATAAAAGTAGGTGAGGATGTGGGGGAAAAGGTACACTCATATATTGATGATGGGAATTCAAAATGGCACAACCTTTATGGAAAGCAGTATGGAGAGTCCTCATAAAACTTGGAATGGAACCACCATTTGACCCAGTTATCCCATTCCTCGGTTTATACACAAAGGACTTAAAATTAGCATATTACAGTGATGCAGCCACATCAATGTTTATAGCAGTTCAACTCAGAAGAATGAAATTATGGCATTTGCTAGTAAATGGAGAATATCATGCTAAGTGAAATAAGCCAAACCCAAGAAACCAAAAGCCAAACGTTTTCTCTGATATGCAGATGCTCATTCACAACAAGGGGTGGGGGGCTAGGGAAGAATATAATTACTTTATATTAAGTAGAGGGGAGGGAAGGGGATAGAGGGGGAGGAAGGATAGTAGATTGAAATAGATATTATTACCTCACGTACATATATGACTGCATGACCAATGTGATCCAACAATATGTACAACCAGAAAAATGAGAAATTATACTCCACTTATGTATGATCTATCAAAATGTATAAATACATTCTACTGTCATTTACAACTAATTAGAACAAAATTAAAACACTTTTAAGAACTCTTCATAAAACCATATATATATATATATTTATAGGTGTATGTATATATATGCACACACATATATATACACACACATGCACACACCTCAGTTTTGTTTTATATTATGAACAGCCAAAATCTATTGTTCTCTTTTACTCTTCCTTTAACTCTTTACTACTATTATCTCTCTTCCTTCCTCTCAATTATTACATCTTACATCTACTCTACATTCTCCCTCTTTACTTTTTGAAATAAAAATTTTTATTTTTATCTTTTTTAAACAAAATGTCTCTAGGCAATTGGCTATTATACCATTTCTGTTCATAGTGCCAATTAACATTGTGGATGCCAAAATAGGAACCAAATATTTAGTTTAATGCTGAATATTATTTAAAATAATATTAATAAAATTAATATTATTTTGGTTGTTGCTATTATTTATCTCCCCCTAAAATTCGAGGTACTAGAAATCTTCAGGACCACTATAAATTCATAAGGTAGAAGATCTACCACCTCAGATTCTTACTGATAAATAGGTAGATATTCAAAAATATGCAAAAGCAAAGGAACAAATCATCCCAAACAAATCAAAATACCCCATTAACAGATTCCAAGGATATCACAGTGTAAGATATGTCAGAGAAGTAATTTAGAATGTTCACAGTGATGCTAGTCTTTAAGTTAAAAACAATATGAGGATTAAAATCAAAAAGAAAATGCAAGAAATGAATGATTATTTCAATAAGAAGATAAAAATTCCAAAAAAGAATCAATCTGAAATTCTAAAGATGAAGGAATCAATACACCAATTTAAAAATTCAATGGAAAGCATCACCAGCAGACCAGACCACATGAAAGATCAAGTTTCAGGCACAGAAGATAAAATACATAATCTGGAAAATAAAGTTGACCATGGAGTAAAGATGCTAAGAGAACACGAACAGAACTTTTAAGCAATGTGGGATAAAATGAAAAGACCCAATTTAAGATTTATTGGGATAAATGAAGGCTTAGCAATACAAACCAAAGGAATGCACCATCTTTTCAATGGAATAAAACCAGAAAACTTCCAACACCTTAACAATGAAATGGAAAATCAAATAGGGGAAGCTTTCAGGACTCTAAATATGCAAAATTACAACAGACCTATACCAAAATACATCATTTTGAAAATGCTCAACACATAGAATAAGGATAAAATTTTAAAGTCCACCAGAGGGGGGGAAAAAAACAGGTCACATTTAGAGAAAAACCACCTCAGATCTCAGGTGATTTCTCGGCTCAGATCATAAAAGGCAGAAAGTCTTGGAATAATATATACCAAGTCCTGAAAAACAATAACTGTCAACCAAAAATACTATATCTGGCAAAATTAAGTTTTAGATTTGATGACAAAACAGTAACCTTCCATGATAAACCAAAGTTAAAGGAATTCACAACTAGAAAGCTTGTACTACAAAACATACTCAGTAAAATATTTCATGAAGAAAAAATGAAAACTAAAATTGAAAACCAGAAAAGAGAGGAACTACGCTATAATGCTCAATCAAAGGAGAAACTAACTCAAATTAAAAACCAAAAATAAATCAAAATGACAGGGAATAAAAATCATATCTCAATAATAACATTGAATGCAAATGGCCTGAACTCCTCAATCAAAAGACAAAGACTGGCAGATTGGATTTAAAAACAATACCCAACAATATGCTGTTTCCAAGCATATGTTGCTATGCTGCTCACCTCATAGGCAAAGACATCCACAGATTTAAAATAAAAGGATGGGGAAAAAAATCACTCACATGGTTCTGGAAAACAAAGAGTTGTTTCTATCTTCATGTCAGATAAAGTGGACTTCAAACCAGAGTTAATTGGAAGGGACCAAGAAGTTCATTTCATCTGTTTAAGGGAACTATACATCACAAGATGTAACAACTGTAAATATTTATGCCCCAAACAATGGATCATATCTGTACATCAAATAAACCCTTCTCAATTTCAAGAATCAAATAGACCACAACATAATAATACTTTTTGGCTTTAATAAGCTTCTCTCATCACCAGATAGATCATCCAAACAAAAACTAAATAAAAGAAGCTATAGAACTAAAAAACACAATTAATAATTTAGACTTAACAGACATATATGGAACATTTCACCAATCAGTGACTGAATACACGATCTTCTTAGAAGCACACAGATCATTTTCTAACATAAATCACATCTTGGGGCACAAAGCAACTTTTAGCAAATATGAAAAATATTAGAGATAATACCTTGCATTCTATCAGATCATAAGGGAATGAAATTATAAATCAACAATATAATAAAAATAGAAGCTACTCTAACACCTGGACACTAAATAATATATCACTGAATGATAAATAGAGACTAGAAAAAATCAGGGATAAAATTTAAAAAGAAACTTAAAGGCAAATAAATGAGAATAGCAACAAACATATCAAAATCCCTGGATCACTATGAAGGTAGTTTTAAGAGGAAAGTTCATAGAACTGAGCTCATTCATTAAAACATTAGAAAGTCACCAAATAAATAACCTAACATTACATCTCAAAGCCCTGGGAAAAGACGAACAAATCAACACTAAAAGTGGTAGAAACAGGAAATAATTAAAATCAGATTCAAAGTCAATAAAATTGAAACAACAAGAACCAAAACCAATTCAAAAAATCAATAAAACTAAAAGTTTTTTTTTTTTAAATCACTAAAATTGATAAACCCTTTGCCATGCTAACTAATAAAAACAGGGAAAAATAATTTCTAAGATTCATGATGAAAAAGGAAGTATCACCATGGACACCACAAAATTAGTTTGAAAACTTATACTTCAATAAAATAGAGAATCTTGAAGACATTGACAAATTTCTGGAGACATATGACCTGCCCAAATTGAACAAGGAGGACATAGAAGATGAAAACAGATTAATTTCAAGCAATGAAATTAAAGAAAACATCAAAAGCCTTTAGCAAAAGCAAAGCCCAGGACTGGATGAATTCTCTACTGAATTCTACCAGACCCTCAAAGAAGAACCAACACCAGTCCTTCTCAAACTATTCCAAGAAATATGAAATAAGGGACCCTTCCAAGCTCATTCTATGAAGATAGTATTACCCAAAACCAGACAAAGACACATCAAGGAAAGAAAACTTCAGACCAATATCCCTAATGAACACAGATGTAAAAATTATTAATAAAACTCTGGCAAATCACATACCAAAAAAAAAAAAAAAAAAGCATTAAAAAGATAGAGCACCATGATCATGTGGGTTTCATTCCAGGAATGCAAGGTTGGTTCAACATAAGGAAATTAGTAAATGTAATTCATCACATCAATAGACATAAAGACAAGAATCTATGATTATCTTGATAGATGAAGAAAGAGCATTTGACAAAATACAGCATCTATTCATATTCAAAACACTAGGAAAACTTGGGATAGTAGGAAAATACCTCAACATTGTAAAAGCTATATTCATTACACCCAAGGCCAGCATCATTGTAAATGGAGATAAACTGAAGGCATTCCCTCTAAAAACTGGAACAAGACATGGATGCCCTCTTTCACCACTTCTATTCAAAATAATCCTTGAAATTCTAGCCAGAGTAACTAGGCAAAAGATAGAAATTAAAGGGATACGAGTAGAAAAAGAAGAGCTCAAACTATTCCTACTTGCCAACAACATGATCCTAATTTTATAAGTCCCAAAAACTCCAACAGAAAACTTATAGAACTCCTAAATGAAATCAGAAAAATATTAAAATTAATACCCATAGATCAATTACATTCTTATACATCAATGATGAATCAGCTGAAAGAGAAATTAGGAAAACTATTTCATTCACAATAGCTCAGGGGAAAAAAAATGTCTGGGAATCAATCTAGCAAAAGAGGTGAATGGTATCTACAATGAAAACTACAGAACACTAAAGAAAGAAATTGAAGAAGACCTTAGAATATGAATAGATGTCCCATGTTTTTGGGTAGGTAGAATTAATATTATCAAAATGCCCATAGTATCAAAAGCACTAAGCCAATTTAAAACAATTCCTATTAAAATCCCAATAACATTCTTCATAGAAATAGAAAAAACCGATCATGAAGTTCATTTAGAAAAATAGGAGGCCCAGAATAACCAAAGCAATCCTCAGCAAGAAATGTGAAGCAGAAGGCATCACAATACCAGACCTTAAATTATACTACAGAGCTATAGTAACAAAAACAGCACAGTGTTTGCACCAAAACAGACATGGCGACCAATGGTACAGAATAGAAGACACAAAGACAAACTCACATAAATACAGTTATCTCATACTGGACAAAGGAACCATAAAAACACATTGGAGAAAGTATAACTTCTTTAAAAATTGTGCTGGGAAAACTGGAAATCCATGTGTAACAGAATAAAAATTAACCCCTATCTCTCACTCTGCACAAAACTGAACTCAACATGAATCAAAGACCTAGACATTATACCAGAAATCCTACACCTACTAAAAAAAAAATATATATAGTCCCCAATACTCCATCCTATCAGCTTAGGAACCAACTTCCTCAACAAGACACCTAAAGAATAAGAGTAAAATCAAGAATCAATAAATAAAACTAAAAAGGTTCTTCATGCAGTGGGTTCCTCGTGACAAGATCTGTGGACACCACACCCACCTGACCTAGAGATGGTGGGTCTTTATGACTCCACCGTGCCATGCACTGTACATCATTCATTATAGTAGAGGGAGGTATGGAGAGATTTCAGAGCCTAGCTGGAGTCAAAGCCAACAGTGCACACCAAACTGACACCTGACGTAACTATTCAGGAAAGTCATTTACTAAAAAGGCTACCCATAAAAGTGGTAAAGATATCCGAATCATATGTACAAATTCCAATGTAAAAGCACAAGAAATGTTTAAAATCAAGGTAACATGACACATCCAGAAGAACAAAATAACTCTTTAAAGAAAGACCCCAAATAAAATGATATTGATGAAATACCTAATATATAATTTAAAAGAATGATTATAAATAAGTTCAATGAAATTCAAATGAATATAAGCAGGTAGTTGAATGAAATTAGAAAATGCAGGATATGATTGAGAAATTCAGCAAAGGGAGATCTTGAGAAAGAATCAAACAGAAATTTCCAAAATGGCTCAATAGTCAAATTAAAAACATAGTTGAAAACCTTGACAATAGACTAAATCAATCAGAAGAAAGAATATTTGGATTTAAACACAGGTCTATTGAAATATTCCAGTCAGATCTAGAGAGTAGAAAGACAGAAGAAAAGAAAGATTGATTGAAGAGAAACTGGATGCAATGATGTAGCCCTGTAATTCCAGGGCCCTGGAAGACTGAGGTAGAAGGATCACAAATTCAAGGCCAGCTCGGCAACTTTTTCAGAGCCTGTCTGAAGATAAAAAAATTAAAAACTGGGAATGTAGCTCAATGGTAAAGCACTTCCAGGTTCAATCCCCAGTACAGAGAGAGATTGTAAGAGAGAGAGAGACACACACACAGAGAGAGAGAGAGAGAGAGAGAGAGAGAGAGAGAGAATTCTAGACATTTGAGACACTGTTAAATAAACAAATATTCACTTATTTGGAGGATCTAAAGGAAGATAAAATAAAAGACATAGAATGTCTATTTGATGAAATAATAATTAAAAACTTCCCTAATCTTAGGAAATATATGGACACCTAATCTTAGGAAAGATACAGATATCCAGGAACAGGAGGCCTACAGGACACCAAATAGACATGAACATAAAAGATCCTAACTCTGACATATTATAATCAAACTGTCAGTAATATAAGCAACAAGAGAATTCTAAAAGCTAAAAAAGCACTAAATCACATGTAAGGGAAAATCCATTAGACTAATAACAGATTTCTTACAGAGCTGATGAGAATGGACTGACGTGTTAACAAGTTATGAAAGAAATTAATAGTCATTCAAATATACTATATCCAGCAAAGCTATCCTTCAGACATGAAAGAAAAATAAAGACTTCTCAGGAAAAGCAAAAACAGGGAATCATTATCACAGGACCAACTTCTTTCTAAAGATGCTTAAGAAAGTCCTAGGTCCAAAAGAAAAAGAAAGATAACTGCCATCATGAAACACATGAATGTATAAAACCCACTGATAGAGTAGACGTAAAAAAGAGAAATAGAAATGAATCAAAACTCAATATAAGAAACCACCAAACACAAAGATGAACAATAAGAGAGGAATAAAAAAATGAATGGTATTCAAAACAAATAAAGAAATTTAACAAAATAAGAGGAATAAGTCCTTACAAGATATGAAATTGCACATCAATGTTTACGGCAGCTTAATTCACTGGACAAATGGATAAAGAAAATGTGGTATATATATATTTATATATATATACACACACACATATATATACATGATGGAATATTACTCAGCTTTAAAGAAGAATGGAATCCTGGCATTTTCTGGTAAATGGATGGAGCTGGAGAATATCATGTTATGTGAAGTAAGCCAAACCCCAAAAAACCAAAGGCTGAATGTTTTCTCTGATATGTAGATGCTGATTCACAATAAGGGGGTGGGGAAAAATAGGGAAGAATAGAGTTACTTTATATTAGGTAGAGAGGAATGAAGGGAGGAGAAGTGTTATAGGGGAAGGAATAATAGTAGAGTGAAATAGACATTATTACCTCATGTACATATATGACTGCATGACCCATGTGATCCTACAATATGTGTAATTAGAAAATGAGAGATTACATTCCATTTATACATAAATGTATTCTACTGTCATGTACAAGTAATTAGGACAAAATAAATGAATAAATAAAAACAATAAAAAATAAAAAGATATATAATGGTTGAATAAATACAAAAATAAGGCCCCAAAATATGCTGCCTACTAGAAACTTTCTTTCAGTAAAAATAACCCAGATGAAAAGTGAAAGGAGAGAAAAAGTTATTCCATGCAAACAGAAACCAAAAGTAACCAGGAGTAGCTATTTTTATGTCAGACAAAATAGACTTTGGATCTATCAAGATCTCTGTTGGTTGGGATCTTAAATGTCCCCCAAAAGCTCATCTGTTGAAGTCTCAGTTCCAAGCTGGTGGTGCTATCGTGAGAACTGAAAGAGGTAGAACCAAAGTAAATCACTAGGGGTGTGTCTTTGGAAGGTATATTGAGACTTGGGCCCCCTCTCTTCTCTCCCCCTCCATTTCTTGGCCACTCTGAAGTAAGCAGCTCTGCTCTACAACCTGTTCCCTGCTGAAGCACCTAATTTTGCAAAACAAACACTATTAGATGACTGAAGCTGGACCTTAAACATATACAGTGGTCAATGAAACTTGACATTTCTGCCATATGTATTCAATGTCATTCAGATAAAAAAATTCTCTGCCATTAAAAAAGAAAAAAAGACTACACAGAGAGACCAATAGAAAAGAAAACAGAGGCATACATCTGCAGCCAATTAATTTCAAAGGCGCCAAAAACATATGTTGGAGAAAGGATAGTCTTTTTGATAGTCACGCAGGAAAAACAGAATATTTAAACAGAAGATTTAAACTTGATCTTTATTCCCCACACTGTACAAAAATATACTCAAAATGAATCAAGGACCTAAATGTAATATATGAACTGTGAAACAACTAGAAGAAAACGGAAGAAAAGCATCATGACTTTGGTATAGGCAATGAGTCTTTGAATATGGCCCCAAATGCACAGGAAACAAAAATAGACAAATGGGATCCCATGGAATTTTAAATCTTCTGAACAATAAAGAAAATAATCAACAGAGTAAAGAGACAAACTTTAGAAAGGGAGAGCATATCTGCTAACTATTCATCTGGCAAAGGGTTAATATCCTACATATATAAGGAGCTCAAAAAACTTAAAACAATCCAATTGCAAGTAGACAAGTAATCTGAATGAATGCTTCTCAAAATGAGAAATACAAATTGCCAACAAATACATGAAAAAATGTGTAATGTTATTAGCTATTAGTGAAATGCTAGTCAAACCTACAATGAGGTCTCATCTCACCTTAGTTGGAAAAGATATTATCAAAAATAACAAATTCTGATGAGGAAGTGGAGAAAAAGAAACCCTTATACGTTGTTGATGGTAATATAAATTAGTGTAAGCATTATGGAGAACAGTAAGGAATTCCTTTTAAAAAACTAAAACCTGTCAGCACAATGGTGCATGCCTGTAATCCCAGCAGCTTGGGAGACTAAGGAAGGAAGATTGCAAGTTCAAAACCAACCTCTGCAACTTAGCAAGGCCCTCAGTAACTTAGGGAGATTCTGTCTCAAAATTTAAGAAACATAAAATGGGTTATGGATGTGGCTCAGTGGTTAAGTACCCCTGAGTTCAACCCCCAGTACCAAAAACCAAAACCAAAACAAAACAAAACAGAAGACCTAAAAATAGTTTTATGATATGATCCAGCAATCCTACTCCTGGGTCTGTTTCCAAAGAAAATGAAATTATTATGTTGAGGAGATATCTGCTTCTCATGTTTGTTGCTGAACTATTGACATTATCCAAGGAACAGAAACAAGCCAAATGTCTATCAAATGATGAATATAGAAAGAAAATATGATACATATATATGTATATATTATGCATACACATATATATGTGTGTGTGTGTGTGTGTGTGTGTGTGTATGTGTGTAAGAAAGAATGAAATTCTGTCATTTGCAGCAAAATGAATGAAACCAATGGATGTTCTGTTAAGTAAAATAACCCAGACAGAGAAAGACAAGTATGGCATGTTCTCTCTCATATGTAAAACTTTGGGGGAAAACATGTTGACCTGGTTATAGTATATTGATTACTAGAGTTTGGGAAGGGGTGGGGAGTGTAAAAAAAGAGAGGCTAGATTTATCAGTGCAGGCTATAAGCACGTATGGAAGTATCACCCTGGATCCCATCAGTATGTACAGTTAATACATATTCATAGAAAGCATAACTTCCCTCCCTCCTTTTATCCATGCCCCTTTGCAATGTGAATTGTAGTTACTTGACTCAAAAGGTAGACTTTGCTTTCCCATCTCTTATATCTGGTCTGAACTTATGACTTGCAATGACCAGTGGAATACAGACAAAGTAACCTTGTGATGGTTTCAAGTCTAGGCCTCTAGTGGCCTTAGGAATTCTACTCTGTGCAGAAACATCCCAGCCTCTCTGGGAACAAGTGTGAGCCAACCTATTGGATGATGGAAAGTCACATGCACCATCCCAACTGAGGCCATCCTCCACCAGCCTTCCCTATTAACTGACTGTAGGCTTATGGTTGAGACCAGCTGAGACCAGAACTGTGCAGCTAGGCCTGGCCCTAACACCCATCTATAGAATCATGGTACAAACAAGTGGTTTCTGCTTCAGGTAATTAAACTTGGGGGTGGTTTGTTATTCAGTCACTAGTTCTGTGGCCAGATTGTTCCTCTCCATAACTATTTTAATCACTTTTTGGTAGTCTTTCTCTCTTCTCTCTCTACTTTCATCCTATGTACACATTGATTTCAATTTAATTTCTTAATCAGTACTCTTATTCTTCCACTTCTTGTTCAAATAAACCCTCAGTGACTCTTGCTTGTCCAGGTAATAAAGTCTCAACTTTCATCTGTTATTCAAGGCCCTTCATGATTTTTCCATAATGTAAAGGTTGACTCCAAGGCTACTGCTACTTTGCTTCACTTACCCTTGAATTTGTCAAAATCTGTAATCAGAAGTCCTTGACTATGAGAGACCATCGACTGAAGAGCATCATTCATTTAACGCACATCTTATTCTACTACCTTGTGGATGATACGTTTCTTTTGAAATTGATTCTAAGACAGCTCCTGATTTAGGGACATTAAAATATGAAAAGGTAATGTGACTGAGAAGGGAAGAAACAGAGTCCTCATCTTTTTCTCCTGTCTGATGTTACTTGCCTCTTGCCTCTGTCTAGAACAGCTCTCCCCACTTATATTCACCCCGTCTACATATTCAAATAATCCTGAACATACAAAGTCTATTCAAAAGCCCCCACCTTAGAAATCCTTGAGACCCTGTCTGTTCCCTGAGCTGAATGCAATTGCTCCTACATGACCTCCCTTAGAATCATGAAAACCACTCTCAGGCACTTGTCACCTCCTACTCTCTACCGGCAACATTTTTCTTTGCTATTTGATTATATACAGCTTCAGAATAATTTAGCATTTATTGAATATTTTACACTTTTTTGTTACTCCAAAAGAAGTTCTGAGTATGACATCTATTGGACATTATTCTCTTTATATTAATCAAATAAATTAATGAACCTCTAAGACTTCCTTTTATTCTGCCACTAATTAACCATGTGACTTTAGACAACTTAACTTCCTCTGGCTGATGCGCAAATCATAGAGGAGACAATGGATGTGTAAATATTCTGTATAAACTGTAAGATCAATTCAAGGCATTAGCACTGTTTCTTCTTCTGAGAAATGAGGCAGTTGAATTTAATCTATTTCAAAAATTGCCTGTAAGTAGCATTCCACAGTGATATGATTGCCAGCTTTTGCTTTTTCCTTGAAGGTGAGGTGACTTTAAACACCAGGTACAGAACCTGCCTCTTAGAAAGCTTTTCTTGGTAGCTGTTTGTGCTAGTGAATATTCCTAGTTTTTATTCCATACAGCTTTGCACCATGTGCACAGGTCAAAGGAGACATAGATAGGTACAATGAGCCAATGCTATTCAGTTCTGTCTCCTGCATTCTGAGACCAAAGGAGATATTCTTATGAAGAAAGAGTTAGGTGTTATTACAGTGATATAAATCACCCAAGAGTTTGATTCAGAAGATTTTTTATTAACTAAAACTTTTATTAATAAAAGTAGATTAAAAACATATTAAGAGTTCAATATTTTAAAGAATTACCCTCAGGAAATAGGCATATGGTGATTGGTGTTAGCTATAATGATATACCATAATTAACATGAGCACTACAGAATCTTGAGCCCTATGTCCCTGCATGATGGTGGGTTTTCTAGCTTAGTTTGAAAAAGTTTGATTCAATTCACTCTCATTCAATTTTATTTATTTCAACATAAAGGTAGCATTTGATGTTGTGGAAAGAAGGTTGGTTTTATCTAAGATTTTAGAATTCATGGACTTCAACATTGACCACTGTATATGTGGTGTTTGGAAACTTACCTGTAGCTTTTAAACCTAATTTCCTCATCTGCAAAATGAGAACAATATATGACACTTCACAATAAAGTCTCCAGCACAATGATCATCTCATCTTACTCTAACTTCTTTAGTTTATGCCAGTTTTTTAACTTAATTCAACGTCAACTATTTATCAACTGCAAGGCTGTAACATAACAATGAATGATAATAGCATCCTGGCAAATATGGGCTTCTGGGAAACCTCTGTGATTCAAAAGCTTATCCTTGAGAAGATGTGCATTATTTGATTAAGCAAAAGATTACATTGCAATGGGCAATGAAGCAGATGTATTTAGTCCAAGACACAAAGCGATGGGAGATTTGGTGATCATGCATATGGACACATTAAAAGATGTCACACTAAACTGGAAATCCCTATGCAACAGAATGAAATCAAACCCCTATCTCTCACCCTGCACAAAACTCAACTCAAAATGGACCAAGGACTTCGGAATCAGACCAGAGACCCTTCATCTTATAGAAGAAAAAGTAGGTCCAAATCTTCAACATGTCGGCTTAGGATCAGAATTCCTTAACAGGACTCCCATAGCACAAGAAATAAAATCAAGAATCAACAACTGGGATAGATTCAAACTAGAAAGCTTTCTTTCAGCAAAGGAAGCTATCAGCAATGTGAAGAGAGAGCCTACAGAGTGGGAGAAAATCTTTGCCACTCATACTTCAGATAGAGCACTAATTTCCAGAATATATAAAGAACTCAAAAAACACTACACCAAGAATACAAATAATCCAATCAAAAAATGGGCTAAGGAAATGAACAGACACTTCACAGAAGAAGATGTACAAGCAATCAACAGATATATGAAAAAATGTTCAACATCTCTAGTAATAAGAGAAATGCAAATCAAAACCACCCTAAGATTCCATCTCACCCCAATTAGAATGGCGATTATCAAGAACATAAGTAACAATAGGTGTTGGTGAGGATGTGGGGAAAAAGGTACACTCATACATTGTTGGTGGGGTTGCAAATTAGTGCAGCCACTCTGGAAAGCAGTATGGAGATTCCTCAGAAAGCTTGGAATGGAACCACCATTTGTCCCAGTTATCCCACTCCTCGGCCTATACCCAAAGGACTTAAAATCAGCATACTACAGAGATACAGCCACATCAATGTTCATAGCTGCTCAATTCACAATAGCCAGATTGTGGAACCAACCTAGATGTCCTTCAATTGATGAATGGATAAAGAAACTGTGGTATATATATATACAATGGAATGTTACTCCACCATAAAGAATGATAAAACTATGGCACTTGCAGGCTAATGGATGAAATTGGAGAATATCATGCTAAGTGAGATAAGCAATCTTAAAAAGCCAAAGGACGAATGATCTCACTGATAAGTGGATGATGACACCTAATGAGGGGTGGGAGGGGGGCAAGAATGGAGGAAGGAAGGACTATGTAGAGGGAAAAGAGGGGTGGGAGGGGTGGTGGGAAGGAAAAAAAATAACAGAATGAATCAAACAACATTACCCTATGTAAATTTATGATTACACAAATGGTATGCCTTGACTCCATGTACAGAGAAACAACATGTATCCCATTTGTCTACAATAAAAAAAAAAAAAAAAGATGTCACACTGTGGTGAGTTTTGAGATCTTAAACTGAAATTTTCCCGTGTCAAAGATGAATTCTGACTTGACAGAAAGTATTACAAAGTTTACTATAAGCTGAAAATGTTGGCACATTCTCTCATTGATGAATTTAATTGCTCTTGAGCATTAAAGATAACAGTTTGGGAAGCTGGTGAGCATGTCCATGGTAGAGTGCTTGCCTGGTATGAAAGAAGCCCTGGGTTTGATCTCCAGCACCGCAATAAGTAAGTAAATAAATAAATAAACAAAAGGATGAATAGAAGGTAATAGTTCATTCTAAGTAATTGATAACATTGAAGTATAACTCACACTCCTGGCTTTTATTATTGTGACCAAAGAAATTTGCAAGGGTTTAAGGTTATTCTAGACAGAATATCTTATAATAGTATAGCACACAATCCCTAGATCTCAGGAGCTAAACATATAAAGTTGATTACTTGTTCCCACAAGCTCTATTATACACTGAGTAACACTGCTGCCACCATCACCACCACCACCAAGGCAGCTGTGCTCCATGGGATGACTCAGCGATCCAGGCTCTTGTGGTTTTGTCATCTCAACAACCACCATGTTTTCCACTCAAGGAGAGAAGAGAGAGTTGGGGAATTTTGCAGTGACTTTCTCTGCCTCCAGTGGGAGCAATGCATATCAGTTCTCCTTCTATTTCATTGGCCACAGTTATTACCTGGATCTGCCTTCTTCCTGCTAGAGAGTTAGGAAGCATTGGCTCTCATATCCCCTGGAAGAGAACAATGACTAGATACTGGTGTTCTTCATAGATTATTAAAGGCTACCCTAGTGAGACTATTACAAAGGAGAACCTGATGTTTTCTCTGAAAAATTGGTGTCTCTACTCCACTATAAAAATAAAGAAGCCTCTGGATTTTAGGGAGACAGTGGTCTCCTATGAAGAGGTCAGTGGGCATGGTCTCAAAGGAAGGCATGAGTGAAGATACATATTGCAGTTAATGGACTGTATCCGACCCTTCCTGTTCCCCACTTAATGCAGCTCAGCCCTACTTCTTTCCCAGTCCCTGCTGCATAACCAGCTCTGCATGAGCTTTCCCACTCAGAACTCAAATACATGCAAGCAGAACTGTGAGTGAATTAATAGACCAATACATAAACGATTCCCTCTTCACTCTTCACCCAGACATGGAGGTCTGAGATGCATTTCAGAAGGCATTACAAAGTCCCAAGGGATGAGCAGCAGGCACACAGCAGTGGCCATCACGATCATGCCTTCTCTTCTTAGCCTTTCCTCCTTTCCTGTGTCATTTTGCTGCCACTCCCTCCTGTTTCCTCAAAGCACATTCAGAGGAACTTTGGCTAAAACTGAATATGATAGAACAATCTTTAAAGCTTGAAATTCCTAACTCCATAACTCCTCATAATGTAAACTGATAAGGGTGATCAACTGTGTATAAGGAGCCAAGGAGACCCCTGGAAAGAAAAGATTGAAATGTACATTTCTTTGGGGTTCAAGGTTATTAGAATAACTCTGATGCATGAACACAGTCCCAAGTGAGGTTGGTCAGTAGCAGAAAACACGCTGGGTCTCTAATGCCAGTCTTATTATCTTATTATAAGCTGTAACCTAGGCCAGGGTTAAGCACAGTGTGAGGACAAGGTTATGAACGTTGTCTAATCTGGACTGTGTGAATGTGCTTGGGACAGGTTGCTGGTGTACATGACTGTAATCTACACAGCTATGCAAATGGGAGCCCAGTCATAATGCAGTGTGGGCCAGGATAGATGAGGGGAATCCTGAAGGCAGATGCTTGTTTCCTTTCTGCTCTGTAAGCCACTATGTTGAACAGTGATGTCTGGGCTTATGCATGTTGGTCATCAGGAGAGGGGCAGGATTTCATAAGACCTATGCTGTGTACCACACAAGAATCTGCAGCTCTTTCTGCCAGAGACTTTCAGACTAGGGCTGAGAATACAACAGCTATAAGACAAGAATTGCTATTGCTTGGATGGAAGCATCCTTACTCCGGGGGGGGGGGGGGGGGGGGAGTTGCCTCAGAGAGCAGTGTAACCGGATGACCCAGGTAGGATTGAACCAAGAAGGAGAGACATGCTTGTGGTAGTCAAGATAGAAGCTGGACTTGCAAAATGTCTTTTAAGCTTTGTTAGAAGGTAGCAAACAATAAGGAGGCATCACCTGACCTGAGTGCCATGAATTATTTTAAATCTCTTCAAACATAAAAAAATTTTAAAAATCTCAACATGTTTCTGATCCTCCTGGTCACTCAGAGATGGGAAACTAAAGCTATGTATGTAGTCAGGAGTTTTATAATAGTCACTGATTCTCAGCGTTTGCTTATTGTGGGTTTGTGCAGTGTTAATATTAAATCTGAATTACATCACCCCGAATCCTCTTTTCCTGCATGGAAAACACTTGACCAAAAAGAAGTTTCATGTGAGGCTGAAAGACAGAGTGAAACTGCAACTGTGTTTATGTGTACAGGATACATGAAGGTTCAGGAGTGGTCACTGAGCACTCACTTTGTCACTGCTGTGCTGATTTGCCTCATTGGTGTGGGGCAGTCACGAAGCGATGCTACTCCAACCCACCCAGGTATCCTCTTCAGTCTCTCTGCACCCTGGACCAGGATCATGTCTAGCTTTTTGATTAGGGCACTGACGTCTCCTGCTGGACACCCATGCTAGCAAAGCAAGAGGCCTGGAGGTAAGTTCCAGTGTTCCCCAGGGGTTCCAATTTGTCCTTGCCCTCTCCCATTCCACACCTATTCTTCTTTTTTCATGGCCAGTCCTGTGGATGTCAGGACCAGATCAAGACACAAAAAGAATAGTCCTACATAAACTATTTTACCAGCTCCTACATTTTTACATGGTAACCTCCCTTAATAAGCCCCTTATTCTCTGTCTCTCCTGGTGCATCTGCTTCTCCGATCAAACTGTGACTTGCTATCTTGGGGAAAAACCAGAGATTTCTGTTTCACAACTTTGGGTCAGAAGAGTTTCAACCTGCTTTGTCCTGATTTCACTTGTGCTATGTGTAATAGGGGTTGTGAAAGGAGGTGAGAAAAACAATGCTGTGCTAAGAGAAGGGTCTCTGGGGACTGTCCCCAGTGTCACACAGCAGCACAGATGCCATGACACCCAAAACCAACATCAAATCCCTGCAGGGACATGACAGGTGAAGAATAGGAAGGGAGCAGGCCAGGGCAGACTGGAGGCATGCACATGCATCTTCTTAGGGGGAAGCAGCCGATCCCTCAAGCCCATTGTAAGTAGGTGAGTGTAATGGCCTGTTGTACTACTGCTAAGTGGATTCATGAAAAGCTGCAAATTCAAGTTCTTATATAAAATTTCCCAATTTTAAATGCTCATTACAACAAGAACAAAAATCAATGTGTAAATCTAATGAATTCTGTCAGTGGGCCACATTTAGCCCAGATTAAACGAATTCCAGAGCCAAATTATCTGGGTTCAGGTTTTTGCTTCACCCTTTGGTAGATGTGTCGCCTTGGACAAGTCTTTGCATCCCTAATGCATAGATGAGAGTGACACTACTTACCTTGTATGTTCATGAAGATCAAATAAGTTACGAATGAACTTCCTAAGAGACCAACAAAAGCAAGATGCACCATTACTTTATGGGCCCCGGAGAAAAGATGGCCACCAGTTAGGCTATGACACAATGCTTTCTTATCCCTTAGAATTGATATTTTAGAATTATTGGAAACTATTGAACTTCCTTCGGAGTTATTTCAGCATAGATTTTTGTCATATTATCACTGTTGGATAGATGTATAAATATTGTGATAATTTGGTTTGGTATTCTTTGAAGTTCCCCCACATTCTAAGTCTGACAAGCATGAATTAGTTTTCAATTGTTTTCCAACAGATTGCCATGACAAGTGCTGTTGGGGGCAGTGGTGATGTGGCACTTCATTAAAGAGAGCTCCCTACTGCCTCCAGAAATTTCCTCCAAGTTGCTGACCCTTAATGAAAGTTTCTATGTTGCCACTTTCTTGATCTCACCAGAAGATGTAAATGGAGAATTCTTAAATAGAAAGATTTGTGTTAGAAAGACTTGTGTTCTTTCCATACGTGGTCTTTAAATTAACGATTGCTGTCTAAACACTCAAAGGATTTCAATTGTTCAGTCACTCACTAGTCTGTGCAAACATCAGCACCATGTAATAACTGTTTTGCTGAGTGAGGCTGTCAAAATTTCATTAATTGTAAGATATTTTCGGGTTTCCTAGACGTTAATATGTAAAGGAAAAAAAATATGTATTAATACTGAAGGAGAGCCTTGGCAAAGCTCTTAGAAAATAAAGCAATATCTAAGTGTTTGATAAAAACAAATCTTTTATAGAGGAAAAAGCTAATATTTTTGTAAGTCTCAGTTCAATCAATGTATTCTCTACAAGGCCTTCCTTAAGATATTATTTGACCTGTAAAATAGGTATCATCTGAATGGGAATGACTGCTTATGACGATACATGGGTAGATAGTGGTCAGGAGTAGCGCACCATATGTGTGCCGATTCATCCAACCTGAGTCTGAGGGCTAGAATGGTCTAACCTGGGAAAGACCCAGGGGTTGGGAAGGGCAAAGAGAACATCTAGAGATCCTTGGAGAAGTAAAAACAGACATATAATATCGGTTTTGACCAACAAATGTAACCTGTTGAAGATGAGAACCAATGAGAATCAGGGAAGAGAGAAAAAAAACAGAGACGACACATGCAAGTTGGATGTTCTAGTTAGACGGCCTCAGAAAACGCAAGTCAAGGCTCATCTGTCTGACCTAGGCTGTCTGGGCCAAGCCAAGTCCAGGAGAGGTCATCATTTGTGATGGCGTAGTCTCAGGGACCCACTTGTCCATTAAACCTGAATTTCAAAATCTCCCCTATGAGAGCAAAAAAAGCACTGCTCCGGCTTTGGGATTCTCATTGCCGTTTGGCCCCTTCCCCATCCTGAGCCCCTAGAAGGGTCAGGATTTAGTGAGGCCCGCGCCAGTGAGAAATCAGGCAGAGGGAAGGGCCAGCTCTCTCCGACCCCACCTCCCGCGATTATAAATGATTCTGTGAGCCGAACGGGGCATTGTATATTTCATTTACAATGATTGTACAACAGCTGTATAATCGATGTTGCCGAAGATATGAGTGTTGCTCAGAGTGTAGCATAAATGTCCACAGTGCGCTGCAAATGTGAATAAGAATGGCCCTGCCTGCATAGTAATTGGTATTATTACTGGAATGAATGAGAAAGCCACATATGGATGAATGGGTGGGGCTGCAAGAGGGTGCAGCATGAGAGACTAATGGTAGCTTTTATTTCTCTTATCCATGCCTGTTCTTTTGAATAACCAGCCAGAGTAGGTGGAGGAAAAGACATAAGAAGTGGGAATATGGTAGAGAAAGAGTAAAGCTGTGTATTCACAATGTTCTCTATCATGACCTTTCCTCTTTGTCAATGCCCACTCTTATTAATTGCATTAAAGTACATCACACATCCCCTCCTGGAAAAATAAAATCTCCCTCTTACAGAGGGGTGGAAGGAAAGACTTAGTGAAAGGGATGGGGGTGGGGGGAGACATTGGGAAGAGAAACACTTCAGGTTAATTGGAGCTGAGAATATAAAATACTCGTCTTAAAGTGTGTGCTTCAGTTATGAGAAGGAAAGAGTCGAGATCATAATGTTTTCTGTGCAGGATTCAACACAGCATGGGTGTTTTAAAACAAGCGGTAATCATTTCTCACAGAGAAATTAGAAGCAGCAGCTCCCGGCTCAGGACAAGCACGGGAGAGACCGGTTCTTTTCTTCTCTCCAGGGAGACACACAGTAGTCAACAGAGGAGTCCCTTAAACCAAACGGCAGAGTTAGTGACGGAGAGAATTACAGAGTTCAATTTGCTTAGTGCTTCACTCAGTCAGAAAGAAATGACACTGAATTCTCCTGGAAATCTGAAAATTAGGAGGGAAGAAATGTGGGTTGGAAAAATTAAACAGTCCGGCCTCTACAGAGGTTGAAAAAGCAAATTCATCGGTCAACTTTGGAGTCAGGAAATAACAGAACATTGTTACAACAATTTCTTTGGCAAAGCTGGCTATGCTATTTCTTTGAGAAGAGGAGCTTTTGAGCCTAGTTTAAAAAAAAAAAAAAAAAAAAAAACAGCCTCTGCCGGGCTAGACAGAGCTTTGACTTGCTTGCTCTCATTCTGGGTGCATTCATGTGGCATCTGAATCACTATTAGGTCTCTGTTTAAAAATTCATTTTTTTTTTAACTAGAAATAATTTCTCTAAAGTAATAAACAATGCACTGCATAACACCAAGTTGAAAATTCTTAGAAATAAATGCAGGGAAATTAGTTACAATTATTCACATAGTTCTTCAAAATGGTAGCACATGAGAAGAAAGAGGGATCCTTCTCACCCTCTTTTTGAAGACCATCTTTGTTTACTTCATTCCCAAGTATTAAGAGATTGCATGATCCATTTGCATAGGATAACTAACATATACCACATCATTTGCACGTCTGCAAGTACACGTGAGTAACCGTAATTACACGTGACACCAATTACTCTATTACTTTGTATTAAATTATAATGGAAAATTCCACTAGAGAATTGAAGCCTAATTGCATCTTAATTTGCATAATTTTGCATATTAATTACATCTCAGATGAATAATAAATTTCAGCAGATTTTTAATTTATGCATAGACACAAAAACAAGTGGAGAAATAATTTAGAAAAAAAATACCAGCAACTATTACTTAGGGCATTCAACTAATTTTGCTTAGTTTAGCAAAACAAAACTTGGTTTGTTTAATATAGCATCTTTAGGCTGATTGCTGTTTATTGCACAATATGTCAGTCTTGTAGCATAGGTGCAGACATGGCTTCTCTTAATAAAAAAAAAGTGTTCAATTATAGTATTTATTCAAGTTTAGGGATTTTATATTTCGATAAAACTGTCTCAGATAACATCATTTGGTTGGAAATATCTTTAATTGTGATACATTTTTTACTGAGGATTAATTTCTATTGAGTTATTTTAAATGTAGATTACAAAAAAAATAAAATATAAAGATATCTTGGTGAAGGAGATCACTAATAAAATATGTCAATTGCTTTCTTGTTTTGAATCTACAATGAAATCACCTAAGACTGTTTGAGTGATTTTGCATGAACAATTCAGAGTGAGAATTTCCATGCATTTTTGTATTATGGGGTACAATGATTTAGAAGGATGGCTTTTAAAGATGACTATTATTTTCTGATTGTTTTCTTTGTTTTACATTGCCTGCATGGTAAACAGTAATACTTGTTCTTGATTGCTAGAGACCTCGATTTTAAATTCAGTCACCTTTGCTTTGGATTTATTAAATAAACTGAAGGTATATTTCTCTAAGTTAATTAATGCATTTTTAGTTACATAGCGGTATCTACATTGACAGTCATTAAAAAATACACTGACTTAGTATTCTCCAATGACAATTTGTAACTGAAAATTCTTTTCATCCACCTTTTGCCTACATCCAAGGTTTATTTCTTTTTACCTGCTGCCACTGTTCAAGGAGGGGGAAAACCCTTAGCTCTGCCTCCACCAAGTCTAATACTATGATCATTTGCCAAATTATACAAAAGGAGAGGATGACAAAGTCCTAATAAATCAGGAAACTGTCAAGATTAATAATCTCAGCCGTCATCTGTTTTCCTATAAAAACCCTACTGGCATCAAATATTTTCCAGTTTGTTTTGCAGTTCTGTTGGAGCAGAAACTGGACCCGTGCCAGCCTGGTGCCGTGCGACCTCCAAGAAGCCATTCTATATGTCTTTTATCACATTAGTCTGGATTTCACAATTGTGCTGGTTCACAGGGCTGTAAGCAAGAATTCTTTACAACATATGTTCCCCTTCTCCGGTTACTGATCATTGTTATTATTCGCTATGTGATAGGCAACACTTTTGAGCCTAAACGTCTGGAATTGTCTTTGTTTCCTTATATGTCAGTATCTTCTGTTTGTATCAGAAAAGTTTGACTCGTTTTAGGCAAACTAAAAAAGCTGGAAAAATAAAGACTTGTCCGTGCTTGCATTATTACATAAATTCCTTTTAAGTGCTTGACTCTGGTCTTTGGCTTCTGTTACCAGGTTACAGCCTAGGAATACTCTTGATTATTTGGATATTTAACAACTGAAATAGTTCAGCAATCCAAAATAGAACCGCATTGATGATTGCATCTATCTCTACTTTTTTGTTCAACCCTTTTGATCAGGTTCTTATATTAAAGAGATTTGAGCTGGCTGAGTTCCTCAGACAGCCCCAATCCTTCTAACATTTGAACAATGGTTCCCTCTTGTGGCCTTGCTTTAGTACTACAGTTTGAGAAAGTGGGGAAAGTAAAAATCTCTTGTGATATTAAAATGAGCTTCTATGAAGCACACTGTATTAATCTACTTGCACATTTTATTTGGAGAACTTACCAGAATTCCCACACCTTTATTGCTTATTTACAGTAAGACATAAGTTTTGGAATTTTGGAGAAAGAACAATCAAGCAGTCTGATGTTTATGACTAAAGATATTAAAGGGAAAATCTGTTCGGAATAGAGTGTCTACATTTTAGGACGATTTGGAAGTTGTTGATGTGTTTATGGGGAAAAGGCAGTTTGACTTCCATCGTAAGCTTCAGAAATAAATTTATAATTTAACAATTGGCAAGATTCATCACCTTCTAAAGGAGCATGACAGGTGTAGAAATTAATCTAGATCATGCTTATACTTTCAGGCATTTTATACTTAGAGTTCATCAGGGGCTAAAAACCTTAAGCTTAACCTGTTGTTCAGAGATGATCTTTCCAAGCACCTTTGATATGTGCTTTTAAAGATTGACTTTGAGTTCCTTTTCTCCAGGGGCCCCCATCTTACACCCTCCAAATGACTGTGATCCATAGCATTCTTCTGACCCAGCCACTGTAAACAGCCTCAGATGCATCCTCTCAGTGTTAAGCTATGTTCAGAACAGCAACCACCAGGAGATGTCCCTTAAGTAGATTTTTTTTCTCCCTCTGAAGATCATGTTTAATGTAAAAGTAAAGTGTTGTTCGTAACAGAGACAAGAATCTGCTCTTGCGGTCACAGGACTGTTACTATCTACGAAAGATCGCAGCCATCCATGCAAGATGGATGTGATGTTTTTTAGTAGACTTCACAATTCCGAGTAATACAAATACCATCCTTCAATTCTATTCTAAGGATCCGTTTTAAAGAATGGAAGCATTTGTATTTGTCAAGCCATTTTCAAGCCACAATCCTTCTCATTCACCACAGAGTTTATTTATTTGAAAGTTGAACGTGGGAAATGAGATTCAGAATGAAAATGGACACTCTTTTGAGAGTCCTGGGGAAGGTAGTAAAAAGAGAGTTGATTGCCAAGAAGCAAGAGCTCGGCGAGCATATCATTACTGGCACAACATATTACTTATTCTTTTGATTCCGAATGAACTCCTTCCCTCCCCTCCCTCAGCCACCCTGGCTCGGTCACCAACTCGGTCTCCACCTTGTTGCCAAGGCTGCCGGGAACCTGCAGGACACCTGCGTGGATTTTGCTGATGAGACTCCATTTCCTTGAGACTCGCACACCTTTCTGTTGTGTGGGGATAAAAGCACAGGCGGTTAATTTTTAACTCTCCACCTGCAACGTGAGTCATGTCAGAAGTTCACCTCACAGAGGAAAGTAATATATTCAGGATATAGGAAAACCTTCAAATTTTTAATTTAGCACAAACTTCAAAATGTAAAAGAGTGACTTTTCTTCTTCAAATAGTGAGATTTAATTTTTTTTTTTTAAATGCTGCTTGTAATGGTCCTTTGCTGCCCTATTCCATCATGACTGTGAGTTGGAGATACATCTCTCTTTGTCAAGGGCAACCCAGGTCTGTTCCAAGGCCTTTCATGGAGTTAATGCCCAATCTTCTATGACAGGTTTCCTACCATTACACGATTACTAGCATCTTGTGGACATTTTCTTTAAAAAAAAAAAAAACAAAACAAAACAAAAAAAAAATCAACTACTTTTTATAGTATACCTGTTTTTAAACTCTTATTCCCTCCCTGCCCTTGTTCCCAATTTATCTCTGTCTCTGGCCCTGTCTCTCCCTCTCTCTGTCTTATTATCTCTCTTTATGAGATCAGCAGATTTAATTTGTTTGCACAGGAATAATAAAAAGCAAAATCCATTGGCTCTTCATTTTCTTTCTCTTAAGAGATCACAGACAACTTGGAAGTTAGCAAAATAAATAAGGAAATAGGACAACTGACTCAAATTTCAGATTTAAGGAACCTGTAAAATGTTAAAGTATTTTGGGTTTGAGACTAATAATTTGCCAGCTCTTTATTTTTCCAAAATAGGTTGCAGACAACCTAGAAAATCACCATATTTCCTAAACATCATTTAATAAAATCTTTAATAATGAAAGAATGAGGAGAACATAAACTCAGAAAGATAAAAAAAAGGATATCCTTGTTGTATTTAGCTTGAAAAAATTATCTTTGCATTTTCTTATTTTTCTCCTTTTGTCTATGAGGAAAGCTGAAGTTCAATCTAGAATGGGGTTAGTCCACAGACCAGTGCCTGGAACTCGCTTGCTGTTTGTCTGTCCTGCAGGGCCCTCATCAAATTCACCTCCTCCAGGAGATTCCCCTGGATTTCCAAGATAAGAACAAGCAACTCCGCAATCAAAGCTTTCATCAGGCATCATTTCATTTCCATGTGTTTTATCATGAAATTTGATTCATAGGTAATTACTTCCACCTCCAGATTGTAGATTCCATGAGGTCAGGAATTCCTGCAACTTCCTCATTTTTTTTAAGAAGCACTCCATAAATGTCAAGTGACCGAATGAACCCAAATCTAGAAGAAAATAATATGATTTATTCGAGTTGCTTTTTCTTCCTGCAGCCCAACAATTTCTTATTACCACGCAGAAGAAGGTTGAGACATGGCAGAACTGGGACTCCATCGCCCTCACCATGCTTGTGACGAAGGCCCAAGAGGAGGGAGAAGGCTCCCCAACAGTTCTGTGTTCAACCCCCAAATCACTATATATGGAGAGAGAGTATCCAGAACATTGCTCTAATAAGACTATAACCTAAAACTCAGGTACAGGAGATTGCGTGTGTGTGTGTGTGTGTGTGTGTGTGTGTGTGTGTGTGTGTGTAGACATATTCTAAGTCTTAGATGCTCCTCCATGAGCTTGACTGGTCACAAGCCGGGTACAGAAGCTCTTGTCTGGTCTGAGCTTCTGGTTCTTTAGGGTGAGTCAGGTGTTAGAGATTTCTCTCTCTCAACATCCCAAATGTATGGGAGAGGAGTCAGAAACTGAGACCCAGAAAAACAAAACAACCACCTTCTGACTCCCCAGCCAACACTTTCCCCACTCAAACCATTTAATCAACAGAAGGGACAATCATGTGGCCACTTGTGCTTTTAAAAGAGAGGATTTGGGAAGTCATCTAATTATTTTTATGCGACATTAAGAAAGGAAAAGGAAAAGAGGAGCAGTGTACCAAAAGCTGGAAGGTAACTCTACAGGAAACCCGGTCTCTCTCAGCTGCTCATGGCCTCGGGAGCCAAGACCAGGGCCCAGAGGAAAATCCAGGACTGATTCATTCTTGGCAGAAACCTTTTTTTTTTTTTTGGGTGAGTTAGCCGCCCACTAGCCTTTTTTTTCTCCCATCTTCTAGATAAAAATGAGTGTTTAAAAACTGTGCTAAAATTTTCAAAAACACCTTAAAAAGATTCCATTACTTAAAGTGATTTGGATAATTGTGTTCAATGGTAGCCATTATTTAAAAATATAATTAGTTGCTGAACTCAGAGAAGGAGGGAAATTTCTGCAGGTGTTTCTCATTATTTGCTATGCATACAAAATATCTGCATAAATTACCATTATTATTCCAATGTATACTAAGAGACAATAAAGCATTAGCAAGCAAAGAAGAATGCTGTTGACCCACAGACTGCGAGAGGCCTGGATGAGCAGTAATAGTGTGCTGGCCTTCAGCTCTATTGCCGCACACGTGCGACGGCATTCAGAATGGAGAGAAACAATTCTGCACCTGTAACAATATTACATATGGAACGTAACTCCATCAGAAAGATATTGAACATAGCAGAGGGGGAGGGAGGAACCACCACAGAGCTGGTGACACGGAATCACGTAGCTGCGATTGTTTTAAAAGGTGGATGCACACCGTCGGTGGTTATTGGGGGGTATATTTCTTTGAGTTTCAAGCCCCCCTAGAATACACAACTGATTCTTTTTTTTAAGTATGTGCTGCATTTCACATTTTTCTTTTATGGGTATTTCTGGGGTTGGATGGCAATGTTATTGGCAGCATGGTCCGACAGAATTTTCTGTGATGATGGAAATGTTCCATCTGCACAGTCCAATACAGTAGCCAGGTGTGGCTGTTGAGACCTTGAAATAAGATTGGTGTGACTAAGAAACTGATTTTTAAAAAACTTTAATTTTAATTAGTTTTCATCTAAATAACCATCTGTGGGTGGTAGCTACTATATTAGACAACTTAAGGAATTTAATTTCATTGACTAGTTCATGTCAATAAAAATAGTGACTAATGTCTTTTAAGTACTTATTACATACCAGACCCTGGCTTAAACATTATTTCATTTAAATTACCAGAACAAATCTGAGTTAGGTACTGTTGGGTTGAGGATACTGAGGTTTATAGTTATTAAATATGTGTCTTGATGACAACGTACTAACTTACGGAAGTCGGGATATATTCTAGACGGTCCGACTCAAGCTTTCTCCTTATGAATTTTGTTAAAGTGGCATCAAGAAATATGCTACTGAATCTGCTCTATTTATCTACAATAAGTCCTGTAGTTATATAAATGGGAGCAAGTGATAAATGAATGATGTGGAAACATGCTGTGTAGAAGGTCAAGATTATCCAACAATCAATGCAGTTCTTGACATGGACAAGCTGGAGTCCCAAGGAGCTGAGTCCAAGCACATCAGTGGCCAGCAGCTCAGGACCATGTCACTGAGTCACACAAGTGTACAGCAAGTACCGGCAACAGCCTGCCCCACCATGAGCACTCATAAGATGGTGCATCTGCCTTCTCCATGGAAACTGGATACAGAAGCCAAGAAGGAAACATGGAAAGAAGATAGGTTGGGTCCGATTGCCTGGTGACAAAGAGCAAAGGAAAATCACAAATTGGGCAGTGAAAAGTCACTAAGGACTTGATACATAATTCTGTCTTTTATTTATCATCCTTGAGCTATCTGTGATTCTCTACCTGAATACTTTCATAGCTTCCTGTATTTCAAGAGTTCACCATCCTGCTCATGCCGAAGGCCCATCCAAAAACAGAAGTACTTGGTCAAGAAAATTAAGGAAGCAAATATTTTTCACACTCCTGTCACAGTGTGTGCTAAAAGAAACCTGTTCGAGTCTTGCAGCTGCAGCCTTTGGTATATTCTTAGAATTCATGTAATTTTCTGCAGACTATACACATATGCATATATTTTGAATATTACTGGAAGAAAGACCCAGAAGAAAACTTTCATTTCGCCCAAACTGTGTACTTGTCACATCCCCTATGTTAGGTAGGTTAAGTTATTCCCACTGGACTTCAGAAAGTTTTAGGAACTTTCCCAAAGACACACAGTTAGTGAATTAGGAAGTCAAAATTTGTACTCAGATCTATTAAACTCTGAAAAGTGACCCTGTGTTATTGCTCGGACCTGCCTCCCACTGCTATGTAGTAATGTCTGTGACCCAAGCTTGAAGTTCTAAATAGAGTCTGAATAGAGTCTCATTTTTGATGTTCAACACAATCAAAGCTTCAAAGATGCAAACCAGTTCATCAGACTTGAGTGACAACATGTCTCACAATCCTTCTGATTCTCTTCCTTTCAAATGAACTCCACACTCTGTCCTTAGCCCAGCTTTATGCCATCTTCTACCGGAACTTTCCTGATTTATAATTCTTCACAGTCATTTTATTGTTATTCTGGCCCAATTTCTTAGGGGCTGAACTAATTACCTCTCCCTCAATGTATCATGTCCTTCCTCTGCATTTGCACCTGTCTTTCCATCTCAAGGGCCCTTGTTTAGGTGTCTGCCCTTCATTCCAGCTCTTGTAGGCACATTTTATCCCCTTTCTTTTTGTATCTTCAGGCACTCACAAAGTGCCTGAACGTAGTAGGTGCATTTTCAGGCTGAACTCAATTAAACCACAGAGCCAGTTCACCTAAGCTCTACCAACTACTAATTAAACCAAGATACGCATCCCTTTCGCATGGACAGTACTGCTGAGTGATCTAGCCAAATAATGCTGTGTCCATAACCAGTTCACCTACTGCTGTATAATTATTTGCTCTGATTCCGTTTCACCATGGGATGGTGAGCCCTTTAAAGTAAGGATCTTATTATTTATATCAATACAGCACATAGGCCAAAAATACAAACTTTGGAGCCAGATCACCCAATTCAAGTCCCAAAGACCACACAGTGAATACTGCTCAGATCTTTGTTTATAAAATTGACAGACTACATAGAGATCATTGCCACTAAAAGAAAAGTTGAATGTCACTCACAGCTGCCTTAAAAACACATCACACGGGTCCACAGGAGGAAGCCACAGACTTGATCAGGAGGCAGAAGCAGCAGAAGTCAGGGAATAGGCTAGGTCAGAGATTTTGTTGGGATTTCTGCAGGAAAGGCAAGCAGGGCAGAACAAATAGTTGCTCTATTTATATGTATATATGTATATATTTGTGTATTCATATTTACGTGTGTGTGTGTGTATATGTGTGTGTGTTTATCGTTGGCTGATTTAAACGATTACTGTGAGCCCTGGGCTATAGGAGTGCTCCCTAAAGCCTGTGCACAGTCCTGGAATGATTTGAAGCAGTGAAACCTGGCTTGACATGTGAAAGGGTCTGTGGAAGCATCCACTAGGGATCACTTGGTTTGCATATGAAAAGTACACTCCTGGCCCTTTCTTATCTCTCAGGATTGGCTAACCCTAGAAAAGGCAATTTCTCTGTGGCCAGCAAGATTTTTAGAATGTAAAACAGCATAAGACATAGAAAATAAGAAGAAGAAGAAGAAAAAAAAGCCAACGTAAGACAAAATATTTTCAAAATTAAAAAACAAAACAGGAAATAAGCATATTAGCACAATGACCTTGAAGAAGTTGCTTAACTTCTGCGTGACTTTTCTCCTCTGTAAAATGGGGATAATAATAATCACAACATCATAGGGCTATGGTGAGGATTAAATAAATTAATATGAAAAACGAAGAGTAATCCCAGCAGCTCAGGAGGCTGAGGCAGGAGGATCACAAATTCAAAGCCAGCCTCAGCAATTTAGCAAGGCCCTAAGTAACTCAGTGAGACCCTGTCTCTAAATAAAATATAAAAAAGGGCTGGGGATGTGGCTCAGTGGTTAAGCCTCCCTGGGTTCAATCCCTAGTAACAACAACAACAACAAAATCAGAGAGAAGTATATGACATGGAAGACATATGATATGAAAATTAGCAATAGCATTTGTCACTAACACCTCTCATAAATGCCTCCCAAATAGGAGGTGCTCAAACAGCACTGAATGAATGAATGCAGGAGTGAGTGAGAGAGAGACCTTATGACTATGTACCTTCATGTTAAGAAACCACTTTTTTAATTTCTTAGAGACAGAAAATGAATGCATATGTAAAATTGGCACCGGAATAAGGACCAATCAAGACTAGTGAAAGAATAAGATTCCCAGTGACTAAAGCTTTTGCTACTGTTTTCCCATAGTGCTTCTTTTAGTTCATCTATCTCTGTCTCAATATTTAAGGCAGGCATTTGTCTTTCAGGTTTCTTTTGGCATCACTGCAGTCATCAAATGAAACATAATTTCCCCCATCCATAACCCAGTGAAGTTTAGTTGGACTTGGTACCGCTTCCAATTTAAAAAAAAAAAAAAAAAAAAAAAAAACACATCTTCAGACATCAGCAGCATGAGGCAATCTAAGAAATAAGTGTGCATTAGGTCTCGAAATAGACTTTTCCTTTATTATCTGTATATAGCAGCTATCTAATAGAAAACGAAGCAACAGCATTCATCTCCTTCTGCAGGCATTACTACCCTTGCAACAAGCATAGAATCTAGCCCCATTCTCTACTTTTAGTCTCAGATACATAGATGTTTAGAGTTGGAAAACTGGATGATATTTAATCTACTCCCTGGATTTTCAAAGAAGAAAACAGTTTCCAGTGCCCCATCTGGCATCTCTTGTCAACAGCCTTGGGACAAGGACTCATTTCTATGTATTTAGGACATGCAGGATAATGCCTTATTTTCTTAAATCGGTATGGTGCTCAAATGAATGCAAACATTTTTACTATTCATAATACAAAAAATTAACTTTAGTGAGCAATGAGGCCTGTAAATGTCCATCTACTGTAGCCCTGATGCTAAGAACATGCCAGAGACAATTTATATCACGACACAGGTAAGTAACTAATCCTCTTTTTCGTGGATATGAACTGTTCTACTGGAATCAACACTGGATGGAGACTTCAGAGGCAGAGACCTACTCACCTCTAGATATGTGACTGTGTAAATGATTTAAAACTCCAGGGCCTCTGTTTTCTTATCTGTAAAATAAAAAGCGTAAACCAGATGTTCATGATCTAACATCTCATGATTTTATGAGGGGATTTATAATCAAACCTTATGGTACTAATTACCTACAGGTCATTAGTAGGTAATCTTTTAAAAAACTTTTTAGGTTATTTCCTATAACAAGAGGTCTAATTTAAAAATGAGTCAAGTTATAGGCCTTTCTATAGCATTCAGTTCTACACACTTGAAATAGGAAATGTTAGCTATTTAATCAGTCAGGTTCGTAATTTAGTTTGTAAACTCAGAGACCATATCTAGGTTTTACATAATATTGATTACATGATCAGGGCTCATTAAAGGATAATAATTTAAAAATCACTTCTAAGTGCTACCATTTTCTAGCTAATTTCCTTTCCATGTGAATGCTTCATATTTTAATATATCACCCTTTTCTCCTATTTATTTATTTATTTGCTCTAGAAAAACCAGTGAAAATTAATCCAGAATGATGACAAAATTAATGAAAATTTAAATGAAAGTGTAATCTTATTGGAATTTCAATTTTGATGACATAATAATAGGCTTATATAGCACCTTTCATCTATGGACCTCTAAGCACTTTACAAACATTAGTTAATTCGCACAACAATCCTGTGAGGTTGGCAATTATAATCAGCCCCATTATGTAAATCAGGGAAGTGCAATACAGGAAGGTTAAGTTCCTCAGGCAACAGGAAAACCAGTGGCAGAGCCAGCATCAGACCAGGAGTTTTCCTCTGCTTAGAACTGCACACTCAAAGAACCTCCTGGAAAGCCTAATATTTTGGTTGGTTTCCATGAAAGACCTCTTTTCAAAAGAAAGTCCCAAATAAATGCCTAATTTTGCCAACTTTACAGAGTTCCATATAGGTTGTGAAAAAATAGGAGGGTTAGAAGAGGACAGTGGGGAACCTGCCTTGAAACATGAACAATACCAGTATTCTTGTGCATTTCCTCAGCAGCAAGACTCCAGTCAGGAGGCTGTGTGATTAACCCTTTTTTTCATGAGCAACATTTGAAGGAAAAATATTAATCCAAATACTAATGTGAATGTTGTTTATAATAGCAGAAATTCTTTCTGCAGAGCTTTTTGTTGAAATGTGCAAGATATTAGAGGTTTTGTATGTTATCTCATTTACTCTTCATAATGACCTATACATTGATGTATTCGTTAGCCATTGCTGTGTAACAAAGTGCCTTAAGACATAATGACTTCAATATACTTTCATTCTTGCTCACGTATCTGAGTCAGATGGGGTTGGTGATGTGGACAGGTGTTATGGTTTGAATCTGGAATGTCTGCCAAAGTCTCTGTGCTGTGCTCAGAGGTGGGGCTTTTGGTAAGGGATTAGATCCTGAGGCTCTGACCTCAATAGTGGATAACCTAATCCATTGATGGCTAAATGGACTACTGGGAGGTGAGACCTTGGAAGAAGGAAGTCCCTGGGCGTGTTCCCTGCAAGGGTTTGTCTTCTCTCTCTCTTTCTCTTTGCTTCTCAGCCGCCATGATCTGAGAAGCTTCTCTCCATCATGCCCCTTCTACCATGATGCTCTGCCTCACTTCAGGCCTAGAGCAATGGAGCTGGCCAATGCTGGGCTGAATCCTCTGAAAACATGAACCAAAATAACTCTTTCATCCTCTAAATTGTTCTTGTCAAATATTTTGGTCACAAAAAATGGGAAGCTGACTAACACAGTGGGGCTTGGCTTTTAGCTCCAGATTGGATCCAGCTCTACTCCACTCCACGAGTCGCTCCTCCTTAGACAGCAGGGTATCTGGAACATATTTTTCTCGTGGTCAGAAGATTTTCAATTGTCACTGCATCACATCTACTGCCACCCGCTTGGGAATGCAAGTTACATGGCCAGCCTAAAGCCAAAATGTGGTAAGGAACCCAGCCCAGCATAAGACAATGGATTTGTATGGCTAAATTCAGCATCCATGAGGTAGAAAAGTTTATTCTGCCCATGATGTTAGTGGAAAAAGAGTGAATATTTTTAATGCTAATCAAACCTATGTCATTGTAGGTATTCTTGTCCCCATTTTATTTTATTTATTTTTATTTTTTATTGGTTTAGGGGGATGGGATACTGGGGATTGAACTCAGGGACATTGGACCACTGAGCCACATCCCCAGCCCTATTTTGTATTTTATTTAGACACAGGGTCTCACTGAGTTGCTTAGCGCCCTGCTTTTGCTGAGGCTGGCTTTGACTCAAGATCCTCCTGCCTCAGCCTCCTGAGCCACTGGGATTATAGGCAGGTGCTACCACTCCCGGCTTGTCCCCATTTTATAGATGAGAAAGCAGGCTGAAGGCAGGGAAGAATAGGTCATTTTACTTCCATATTTCTACCAGTCCCTGCTCCCAGTGTTGTCTCTCTTTAAACACCAAGTGTATTATAGGCTGTTTTCTCGTCTCCCAAATCATCCACTCAAAAGGGATAATATACCCACCTCCTCCTCTTCACTGGAGACTGATGATGATTTAAATTACAGGGCCAGGGACCTCTTTATCCTGGTTATGGCTTAAGCAGAGGCTAAATAGCCCTTTTTGATTCTGTGCCTACAGTTTCTCATGGGACCAAAAAGCCCTGAGCCCTTCTCAAACCTTCATCACCAGTGCATTTAAGCCATTAAACCATCCTGCTGCATTTCAAAGAATGATGCAGGCAATTCACAGAAAGCGCCCTTTAGCTTTTGGATGTATGAATTAATCATTCCAGCTAACTAGATACAGAGTTCACCTAAGGTCTCTGACCTCCTCAAGATAAATATTAAACATATCGGACTTACTCAGTGGAAGCAATGCAAATTACCAGCAGTCCCCAGGTCAAGGATTTAAGAGGTGATAAGAAGTTCAAATAAATCAGACCATAAGGGCAGGCAGGAGTTTTATTATTGGTGTGAATATTGCATTGTTCATATACTGTTGTCTCCTGCCAATATCAGCAGGAACACCAGGAAGGGTAAGACCGGCTGGTTCAAATTTTGTACTTTTGCTGGCAGTTATAACTTTCAACTCTATTTACTCTGCATGAATTACAAACATGAGAAAAGAGAAAAGATTTGCAACTTTATTAGTATATATCCACTGGTTTAAAGGCGCTAACACTATTTTGTATCAGTGAAACTATGAAATGCATAAAAGCTGCAACATTCCAATATTTGCTCTTCAAATTCCATTTTGCAGAGAGCAAGGATTCCCTGGCAGGGCTTCAGGAGCAGCTGCAGGAGAAAAAAGAGAGGCAGAGGTACTGTGCCCTTGGCCTCCCCTTATTCTACCGGAGCAGCTGCATTTTTATCTGCTTTATCAATTGAACTCCATGTACAATTACATTGAAATAAAAGCATTCTGCTGTTGAAAAAATGGTTGAAAACCATTGGTTTTGATCATGTCTTTCTCTGCTATAATATTCATTTTTCTAGACCAAACAACTGTGCTTATCTTGAACATGGCCTTAACATTTATTTATTTTATTTTTGGCTCTTTGTGTATCAGTAAAGAATGGCATTCTCTTTGGCACGTTTTAGCTTTTTTCCAAAACATGCCCAATTTTGTTTTGATTGCTTTAATCTTTCTGTTCTCTTCTCCTTATGTTCAGCATCAAAATTGCTATTTTACTCCTAGCCTAGGGACAAGGCATGTTTGATACCATTTCAAATAAATAATCTAAGTGGAGATTGGAGAGGAAAACAATGTGATCTCTCAGGTCTAGGCATGGTTGTGTTACATTTAATTTATGCAAAGCTTTCCGTATCACACTCCCTATAGGATTTCCCTTGGAAGCTGATCACTACCTTTCAGGATAGTGGAGTTTTGTGGCCCACACAGTAAGGAATGGTCTAACCCAAAGGGCTCTTTCCCATCACTTCCACTTTCCATCTCTTTTTTCTAAGTGTCATGGATGGATGAGCGGAGAGACCACAGAAACACACAGGCTGTTCCCAGAAAGCCAGAGCTGCTTTGTATCCATTTATATGTCGACATGGTGTGAAACCCCCTGGACAGATACAGCAGCTCTTCATTGCGAACACTTCAGCCTTCTCTTTTAACACAATATTCCAACCCTCCCTTCTCTCTTACCACACTGAGCAATGCCTCACTTTGCACCAACCCTCAGCTCCAGGGTCTGTGTCACCATGCAGCAGAGAAAGAAGAATCAAATTGAAACTCTGGTGCTGTCAAGTGATTCCTGTCTCGTTGGCACCAAATGCTGGTGGAAATTTCTGACCTATTTAAATGACTGTGATTTCCGACATCACGAAAACTATCTTGCCAATTCTTTCTTATATTGGCAATCATGTTGAAATAAAATTCATGATGATTCTTTGTCACATTTTAGCAATGTTGAAGAATTATAGCGGGAGTATTCATTTTGAATCTTTACATGTGTTCAACACAGTGTCTATATTGATCCGTTAAGTAAAAAGTATTTTACTTCCCTATAACACAGAGACAGGTCTGAGTCCTACTAACATTTTAAGTTCTTTATACAGCACCATATTATGAATTTGTGTGCAAATTCTGTTTTTGAAAAACACTGGTTCCTCAATTCCTAGTAGTAGATGTGGCCAGCACTCCATCTGTATCTAGGTATTACCATTTGGAAGCACCTAGGGCCAACTTCCAATCATTAGGCAAAAGAGGTTCCACTAGTGGACATATGTATCTCTACATGTACAACAGAATGAGAGTACAACTGATTAGTATGCTTTGGTTGACAGCCCCAACCTATCGCTGTTAGGAATTTGGGTCAACCTGCTCCAGTTCTATCACCCTTTGGGTGGCATAACTCTAAGGGCCATGTCCTACACTAACTTCCAGAGTCCCCCAATGAGATGAAACTCCAGTTGCCCACGGTGATGGCTGACTTGATAACACATCATTTTTCTGTTCTTTCTTTCCCTGACTCACTTCCCCTGTTTCCTACTTGAATTTCCTGGGATCAACTCCCGAACAATTTGCACTCAGATCTTTGTTTCACAATTTGTTTCAAAGGTCATTCAAACTAAAACTACTCTCAGCTTTCAGCTCATCATCGATAATAGGAAGGATATGCTAACTCCCTCATAGCCTTGGAAAGATGCAATGAAACACTATCTATAAGCCGCTACTGCCACCAAGTAGGCATTCAGTGAATTACAGTTAACCATAGCATGTACCTCTCACCTTGACTCCCTACCTCCATTCCCTGTTTCCCTACAGTTTTCTCTCTTCCTCTTTTTTTTTTTTTTTTTTTTAAATCGGGACACAGTGTTCTTGCTCTTCCTCAGATACCCCAAGCACATTCCTGCTATGGTCTTCACAATATCCTCTTCCTGATATCTGCCAGGCTATTCCCTTCACCTCTCTTCAGCCTTGCTCAAAACTTGATCTGACCAATAAGGATTTCCCAGACCAATCATATATAAGATGGCACTTTCCATAAGATTTCAAATTTCCCTTACCCTACTTTGTTTTACTTCATTATACTCATGATGGCAGGAGCCAGGTGTTGTTTTATGTCCTACTGTATCACCAGTACCGGTAATAGAGATAAGCACATACAGAATGTAAAAATAGCACTTATTAAATGAATAAATGAATATTCACAAGATCCCAAACTTAAAAATCCCTTTTAAAAATTCTTATGCTGAAATATATTGATTAGGGGAATCTTATCAGATTATGCCAGTGGTGTGCTGGAGATGGCTTATAAATACAAGAGCCAACTGTTAAACATTCAACAATTTTTTTTCCCAACCATTTGCTAAAGTGTTATAGTTTTAAATTGGCTATGATGGAAGGATTTACACCATGGAAATTAGCAAATGCTATAAATCAAGACTTTCAGAAAACCAGCTTTCCAACACACCACTGATGACAGCTAAGATTTGAGTGTGAACCAAACTAACTGCTTTTGGATTGACTGGAATGTAACTTTGGACTAAGGATAAAGAGTAACATTACTCAACACAGATATCAATCTTGTCATTCAGTTGGGCTTTACATGTGATAGGGTAGGATAATCCCCCAGGAAGCTGTAGTAACGTTTTCTTCTGTGCTGTATCACATGATGCATACATTTTTATTGTTGCTTATATGACATGTGGAAAATCTGAAACTTTGAAAACAACATTAATATATTAAAAATTAACTCTATAAGGACAAGACACTGCTCATCTTTATAATCCCCAAAGACTAACAAAATTTGACTATAGTAGGCTCATTGAAAGTTTGAATGATACAACAGTAAGAGTCAGGTTATGAAGATTGACACAAAAATAAGGACATAAAACTGACTCCATAATGCTCCCTTCCATAATATCTTAAATAATGAAGTTGAGCCCAATGTCATCTTGAATTGGCAATCACTTCATGGAGATGGCAGAAATAATGCAATGGACTTGGTCCTTTTTTTTCTTTGCACAAATAATCTCTACTAAGGGTAGGAGTTTTCAAGATATCATTTCTAGTCAATGTTTAAATATAAATTGACTTATTGAGCCACAGGGATATATGATGAAAACTGAGTAAAATTTCAGTTTCGGTTTACATGCCATGAGTTCAGTTAAAGGTGTGTTATTGACTACTGTCAGGTATAACTAATTAGAACAAATTTTTTAAAATATGTTATTGAAGTCTGAGTACTAATTTTCTCTTTAGATGAATGTCTTAGGTAAGCAGGAAAGTTTATGCTGCGCTAATAACGAAATCCAGAAATTTTAGTGATAGAAATCAATAAAACTTTTTCCTATGTATCTTAGTTTTATATGAGAAATGGGGATCTCTTAGGTAGGGCTCCTCCAACATGTTTCTACTTGCAGAACGCAGACATACGACTCCATTATAATTGCAAGAAGTGGAAAAGAGGTAGTCTTCCTGTGGTTTAGGGAAGGAGAAATAACTCTGTTGAGTATCCAGTCAGTCTCTGCTACAATGCAGCTAAAATTCTCAAGAGATTCTGCACACAAATTCATTTCGTGGAAAATCTCACTACCAAAAATTATTGACAACAGTCTACTTGTCCTGTGAGTCAAAGTCTGTTTGCTGCCCAACCACTAGCCATGTATCCTTTCCCATTCTTGGCTAGGAGCCTGTTTCCTTCTCCTGGAGTCTGGTTTGCCTAACCTCTCTTCATTGACCTTATGAATCTGGAAGATAAATCTGACGGGAGTTCCTGGAGAAAATTTTCCTCCCTGATCAAAAAGAGAACAGAAGTTAAGTTCCCCCATTTTCTTTCGTTGATGTGGGCATGTGTTCTGTGATGCCTGGAATTAGTTCCACCACCTTGTGACAATGAGAAGAGACATAGCAGAGGTACAGAGATGGCAGGCCCAGAAGATGGAAGTGACAGACTCTGATGACAGAAAAGAACCACTGAATGAACTCTGGAACCTGCTACCGTTGGTCTCTTTATTATTTGAGATAATAAAATTTTTATAATAGAGCCTATGAGAGAAGAATGGGGGAACTTTAGAACATGTAGAAGAAAATGAGAGGAAAGGGGCTATGAAAAATGGTGGAATGAGATAGACATCATTATCCTATGTACATGTATGATTACACGAATGGTCTGAATCTACATTGTGCACAACCATAGAAATGAAATTATGTACTGCATTTGTGTACAATGAATCAAAAGGCAGTCTGTAAAAAATTAAAAGCTAAATAAAAATAATAAAATAAATAAATAAATAGAGCCTATCTCAGGGTATTATTATAGTTACATATTTCAGGGTATTTAAGCCTGTATTAACATGTATGTACTGAGTGCCCTATTGACACAAGGTGCAGAGGTGACCATAATAAGGCCATTTCTGTACCACTCCAGATCTGCTCTGTTACATCAGCTGGACACTCAGATGCTGTTAGACACCATGGTGAAAGACAAGCCATGACAAGGTCTCTAGTGAAGAGATGCCAGAGATGTGAAGGGGGACATTAAATTGTTCTTCATTACAAAGCAACAGGAATTTTCAGGATGTTTCTCTGGTAGATCAACAGAAAAGAGCTTTGGGACTCAAAGGGAATAAAAGGAGGTGGGAGAAAGTTTTCCATGGTGAAACCTGATCTTAAGAGTTTGTCTGTAAACATCCATAAGGGGAGGGGAGAAGGACCAGGCATTTTTGTCACATTGATGTCTGATCTCTAAGTTTCTGCTGTTTTTCTCTTTCTGCTTTTATTTCACTTTTGTTATACCAAATCTTTGAGAAAGTTATTAAACATTAACAGTTATGCCTTGGTGTCTTAGAGAATAAGGTGAACAACTCATTCAAGTTTTCTTGGGACTTCTTCAGTCTTAGCCCAGAAAGTTCCTCATCCCACACACCCAGATGAATGGTTGTCCTACTGAAGAATGAGGGAAGAGAGATAGATCCCTGGATGACAGTGGTGATTAAAGGGTGAGAGTTAATAAAAATGGAACCAGGAGCAGTGTTTTGAACCAGAAGGTGACAGGCACTGAGAAAATGATAGTACTTTGCTGGGAATTTTGAGTGACACAGGACAGGTTATTGCATTTACCCCTGGGACCCGAGAAGTCAAATGGACTATTTGAATGTAAAGAAAAGAGCAACCTCAGACAATTGGGAAGCACAAGGATCCTGTTGTTGCTAGTTTAAACTGATTTCTATAAGTCTGGTAAGTACTGCAAAGAAACACAAAACTTCCTGACAGCACCTAACAGAGAAATCTTTCTAGATGTATCTAGACAGACCTGCAGAGGACATGCATCCTTGCCAATCTGAATTTGAGATCTTCCAGGCAGATTAATTCTCCAGTGTCACTGATAAAATAGCACTTTTTAATGACTACAATTAATAGTGACTTTTAGTGACTGCAAAAAATAAAACTTGGAAACTAGTGTGAGAATTATAAATAATTCAAATAATTTTTTATAGACCTCAGCACCTGTAAGACTGTCCCATTCTCAAAACGGGTGCTTTTGAATCTCTCTGATTCATTTTTACCTGACTCTGACTAAGGACAAAATTTTCCCATAAATCAATTCTGCTTAACACATTACCCAGTTAGAAGGTTGATTCTCCCAGATACAGACTCTCAAGATGAGGGACTGATGATAATATGTGGCATCACATCAGCCTCCAGTGTATGGTGTGGGAACACGCGATGTTGACCATGAGAATCTCAAGATGTTTTCTAAGCCAGTTTCCAGAAAAAGATAACTTTGAGGGTTCAATCATTTTCTTTATGTCACACCATGTGACATGGAGGGCCCAGGCGCCCTGATTTCCTTTTTTTTTTTTTTTTTTTTGTTCTTTAAAATTCTCTTATATTTAGGTAATAATTGGACCATTGGCCATACAACCTTCTTGCAACTCCTATCTATTTGCCAGAACCTGTTGGGGGTTATAACATATGAGGACAAATAGAACCCTGGGTTTTGGGTCCAGGGGTAGACTAAGGAGTGCTGCTTCTGAGGAGCAGTGTCCAATCCAGGAAACATTTGTGGAGTCACTGCATAGAAGTTGGAGCAGCCCTTTTAAAACTGATAGACAAGGGACTGGCATAGGGTTGGAAACCAGAACTCTGAAAATCAGGTCATTGCTTAGGAGAGATAAACAAGCGCCAAATGGGCCATGGTTCTCTCATGTTCCTTGAAGGCTGCAAGGCCTACAGGTGGATCATCACAGAGTTGTAGCATCAGCTAGTGTCAATGGGGGTGTGTTTTCTGGTTATCAGCTCCCTGTTCCAGAAGGCAAGAAAATCTGGAATACATCAGGAAAAAGAAATCGTGGAGCTACTTCGACTTCATTCTTTAGAGCTTTGAAGGTAAATGGCATTCTCAATGAGGATACCACAGTTCTGCCAGGCACACCAGGATAAGAAAGCAGATTTGGAATTTGCACCAAACACCTTTCTTATGGGCAATCCACCTTCTCATCATCCAAATCTCCAAAACCGAAAAGAATGTGCAAAGTTAAGTATAAACTATAGAATCTCAGGGAAGAGAATTCTATTCACCCAAAGGCAGTTAAGCTCATAATGTGTTTTTGTGTGCTAAGTGGTATTTCACTGTAGAAGTTGTCTGAGCAGCACACATTGGATTGCCACCAGCCTCCAGAGTCGTAAGAAAAGAAAATGATCACTTATGTATCTTAGTGGCTTATCAGGGAACATGGAAGAATTAATGTATTTATTCTTTCTTCTGAGATTAAATGTAATTGCTTTAAAAAGATAATCATGCTATTGTTTGAATTGTATGCATTTCTTATGAAGCACTAATACATTTTCCTGTAGTCTGACAAAGTGTATGGTCTCTTATCCTCATTTCCCTGTGGATAAATACTTTGTTAATTAATAAAGTATTATACGAGCACTTAGTGTCTGCATTTAACAGTGCAAGGATTTCATTCAGATTATGTTAATAGATTGTTCACATTATTTCTTGCATTAATTACAACTTCTTTCTGTGGTTTCATCATAAGAGCATTGTCTCTGTGAATACAGGGGGCTTTTTGGATTATATTCTTGTTTGACTGCTGAAGTAACGCTAAGAAAATATTATTATATTGAGAACCACTCGCTAGGACTTGGATCAAAAGACAAAAACAGAGATTCAATTATTTCAAACTCTTAGAGGCAACACAATTAGTCTGCCCTACTTGAATCAAAATCAAGCAAGTTGGGAATTTTTCTAGAAACCACAATAACTTAGGAACAAATTTATGACATTGGTATTCCATATCATGTTACCTTAGGCATAATTATGAGGAAAAAAAGTAAAAGGTTTCCTCCTAGTAATTGGTAAATGCAGAATTCAAATGAAGCAAATATGTGGTGTGGGTACAAATTCTTAGGCCACAGGTGTGCAGGAAATTTCACTTTATTTTTTCAAATCAACTTAATTTTGACTCATCCTGCTGTGCTAGTAGGAACTTTAATCATCATTACTACATGGACCACCCCTCTCTCCTGGTGTTAAACAGGTTCTGAAGTCTTTGGTAGTTTCTAGAAATAATGAAGCCTAGGATATCCACCATGGATCCACCGTGGTCACCACTGAGGCATCTGTGACTCATACCCAGTGTCCTTTCAGGTCTGACTTTGCTGCATCTGTGCCCCAGCAATTTGCCTACTTTGGAAAGCTGAGGGTCTCTTTTGGCTCCAAGGATGAGCCTCCCAGCATATCTCTAAAGAAGCAATCCCCATTGGTCTACAGATGGAGCACTGCCACCAGGAAATAGGTCAGTCCCCCTCCATCTCTTTTCTCTGTCCTAAAAAATATTTCCCTTCTTCACTCCTGTTACTCCAATAGCCATTTACTTTGTCTGTAGTTGTCCAGAGAAGTAACTATCTTTAGCATTTGTCTTTTTTAGGCTTTTCCTGGTCAGGAGTACAAGTTCTAAGGAACTGAAAGATGTCTGCCAGGCCAAAATATCTCGGAGGTCTTTTCGAGAGAACTAGCTATGTGCTTCCAGTAAAGGTGAGAAGAATAAATATAGGAGGAAAACACATAAATCATGATCTCAGTAACAGATCCTGGAACATAAACCATTTTATGAAGCCATGCAATCTTGTTTTCTAAAAATTAAAATTTGCAAAATAAGTTCTGTAGTCATTATTTCATATAGAAAGGGAAATGTTTTGTAAAAACTAAACTAGCTTGCATTCAGACTTTACAAAGGCACAAATTTGATGTTGTAGGTGATAAAATGATAAAACATTAATATTTGACATTTTGTCTAATTATATTTGTATACAAAATGATTAGATTATTTTCACTTTATTGAATATTCCAGTGAAGTGTAATTTCTGAAAGTAAGAAATGTATTTTCCTTCCTCTATTTATATGCACACCCACTCTTCATTTTTTCCTCTTGCCTTTTCTCTCTGAACCAGCCCTTCAAAATGTACCCCATTTCGTTGGTGGTTTATCCCATTCATGACTACCTCTTGCCCTTTCCACTTCTTCCGTTATCTGTGGTTGCAGATTTAGTGAACAACAACAGGACAACCAGTCTGAAATGCCCTGAATTTCAGAAAAACAGTACAGAAAATTTTAGTATTTCAGTGCATGGAACAAACTTGCTGTAGTTTGGAAGTCAAATATCCCCCGGAGGCCTGTGTGTTAAGGTGCTAGGGAGATGCTATTAGAAGGTGATAAAATCTTCAAGAGGAAGAACTTTGTGAAAGGTTCTTAGGATATTGGAGGTGTGTCCTTAAAGGGGCCAATGGGATCCCAGTTCATTTTTCTTCACTCTCATTGCTTCATGGCCATGAGGGTGGTGTTGTAGCTTGGTCATGTGCTCTCCTTGTGATGTACTGCCTTGTCACAGGCCCAAAGCAATGGGGTCAATGACTCAAGGACTGGAACCTCTAAAAGTATGAGTCAAACAGAAAAATAAAACAAAAGAAAACAAAACAAAACTTTTCTCTTTATACGTTGACTATCTCAGGTATGTATTATAGTAATGGAAAGCTAAGTAACACAATAGTTATACCAAAGAAAAAAGAAACTTCATAGTTTATATGAATTTTAGTGATAACTGAGAATTTTGTATTTTAACTGGCAACTCTACTCATATCCCAAGTCACTTTCTCCTGTTTTTTCCTCTAACCTCTTCCACCTCCTGTCACAGATAATTACTAATCCATGAGCAAAGTTTCACAAAAAGCAAGATGAATATGCTCTAGAGAGCTACTGTACCACCTTGTCCCTATAGTTGATGATACAATAATGTATCATGCACTTTAAAATTGGTTAAGAGGGCCATATATCATGTTAAGTGCTCTCACTACAATAAGATAAAATTTCAAGAAGAAAAGCCATTGTAGTAAATTGTGAAAGAATCTTCAAAGAAGAGGCACTTTGGTTGAATATCTCAAAATCTCTGACGAATTTCTCAACCTGTGCTCCCAGGACCTAAAGTATCTTAGAAACAGAAGACTGACCTCAAAAGATAAAATCTAACAGCCTCAGGATTCCACATTTATGGTGGAAATAAAAAGTCAAGATAAGGAATTAAGAGTTTAGGTTAGAAGACAGTTTGAGTCATGTCAAAAAGAAAACTCAAAGAGTTTATAATAACTGAGCATTGTGAATTCATGAAATAAAATGGAAAATCCACACTGAAATTGCAATGGAAAGAGAGTTGTTGTTTTTAACTTGATAGCACTAGAGTTAGGAAGATAAGTTTATCATCAAACAGTTCTCTTTAGAAATCATCCATCTATCCATCTGGAATATGAAGACCCTTGATACAGAGAGAGGGGAGGCTGGGGAGGTGGAGACCCTCTGAAGACGGCAATTCTGTCAACCGTATCTGTGGTTGAAGTGAAGGTAAAGAAGAAATGATTGTTCCTGCTAGAAAACAGAAATAAACTTACAGATCAGGATTTCCAAGTGAGAGTGCAGGAATGGGGAAGCAGAGGTGTTTATTTCAAGTCAAAACAAAAAAGCATGTAGGATATGGGCCTCCAGGTACGACCAAGTCTCCAGGATGCTTTCAAGTTGAACATGTTTCTGCATTGCAAGGATATTTCCTAAGTGGTTTTTCTTAAGCTGTTGCTGATTAAATCAAATCTGAATCTGGCAAAGTAACAGCACAAGACAGGGGAAAGCCAGTAGATGATGCATTAATGCAGTCTTGAAAATAATTTTCAAGTCTTACTCAGCAACAAAATTTGTTTATATCCTGCTTCATATGGAATGATTTCATTCCTTTGTTTTTTTTTTTAAGTCTGCTTTTTATAATACCCATTTGAATCAGGCATTAAATTAATCAAAAAAAAAATTCTTCTTATAATTAATTCCAAAGAAAAGAAGAGTACCACCTTCTCCAGCCAACAGAGTGAGGACCTCTGTCATTCAGTAGAATTTATGCAGAAAGAAATGGTCTTTATTTTTAAAAAGACAAAAAGACGAACAAAAGAAAGAAAAAAAGAAAGAGGCAGCAGATTGAGGCAGATCTATGTTTGAAACCCATCATAATCATTTACTGTCATTTACTATGTGTAGCTTTGAATGGAGCCATTAACCTCTCTGAGTTTCTTTCCTTAACTATAATATGCTATAATAATGCCTACTATACAAGACTGTTAAAAATTTAAAATAATATCTGTAAAGTGCTTCATATATAATAATACCTACCATTTAATGAGGGTTATTAATATACCCCAAAGCTCAAAAAATAGAATTACTAAGACCTCTTGAGTAAGTTACATTTCTCAAAATGTGTTGGGGAAACATTAGTCCCTACAGATGGGTCTATTTGTTAAAGACCATGAGAAGCACTACAACTTAAAAATCTGCTTGAGTGTAACACTGAGCTTTCTAAAGTTAGGAATGCTGTAACCTTTAATTCAGTTTTTTAGTCTGTTTTACACTACTATAAGAGAATAGAGAGACAAGGTAAATGATAAACAGAAGTTTATTTGACTTTCAATTCTGGAGGCTGGAAAGGCCTAGAGCTTGTGCTAGCTTCTGGTGAGGGCCTTCACACAAGGTGGTGGCAGGGCAGGGGGGGCACATGTGAGACCAAGAGAAATAATGGTGCTGAACTCATCCTTATATCAGGAGCCCATTCCCCTGGAAATGGCATTAAGGGGTTAATTCCCTCTAAAAAAGCCCTACATCTTAATCATCACATTGGGAATTAAGTTTCCAACACATGAATTTTGGGGACCCATTTAGACCATAGCAGACTTCTACAGAAATTTCAGTCTTGAGCCAACTTTGTTCCCAGTATTGAAAAAAAGTAATTTATTTCTGGTAGTTCAGCTGAGGAAATACTTCCGACTTACATTGTTTTAAACATTGTTTCCTTTACCTTTCACTGATATTTTTTAATCCCCAGTTTATGAAGTTTGGAAGAAATGTCATTTATTAAAAGTATACTAATGTATAATCTGACCAAGGGACTTGTGCCAAAAATTTCAAAGTATTTTATCTGAATTGATTCATTTCTTTAAGGAACTAATACATCTACCACAATTAAAATGCACTGGAAGAGAATTTCAAAGACCTCTTTGTCTTATGAATGAAACACTACATTCCCAGTTTCTATGGCTAAAGATCCTAGATTGCCTCCATTTACACTCTGAGCCCTCTTTCTCATCTCATTCTCTCAAATTCCCTTAGTTTCTGCTTTCACTGCTCTCTCCATCTTGAATAATAATGGTGAGCATCCCTACATAAATACAATCCACTGTACCATTTGTTTTGCTTGAAAACTTCATGTCTTCACCAACTGGGTTCCACATGTCCATGAATGACTGTCTACAAACAGCTGCACAGAATATCAATGAACCAAGTCAACCTCCTATTCTAGATCTGAGAGTCCATGAATGCCTCTGCTTCCTACAGCCCCAATAGAAAGACCCTTACCTATCAATCCCAACCTCTAGGTTTAATCTAAACATTTTTAATAACCTAAAAGCAAACAGGGAATCAATATTTTTGATAATATATAAGATGGCAGTGATTTTTACATGACTGGTGAAGTACTTACACAAGTACCTGTTAAACAAGACAAGACTTCTCTATGAGCAGGCTGACAACACAGTCTTACTTAGGTACTGTTTTGGACTTTAGAGGAAGTAGTCTGTTGGTAATAGACCATAATCCAGAAGCTACCAATCTGAGCATTTCATACCTGGCCATCATGCGATAAGCCCAGAGATCATCAGCTCTGATCCCAAAGGCCTCATAGAAAGCACTGGTTGTGGGATGCAGCCAGAGCTCTCATCTCAAAATCTCAATTCCTAGAACACTACAGCATCAAAAGGCCTGCTGGGTTGGCAGGGGCTTCCTCAGTGATGTCCAAGTCCAGGGCTGTGGTGGTGAAAGGGCTGAGGTGTTTTGGCACCAAGGATGGAGAATGGCTTCTCAGCACCTGCCCACAGCATGCTTGCTTCCAGGTGCTATGATAAAAACCTTGGCTTTTTATTATTCTTCAGCCCAACATAAGACCATAAACAAAGAGGAATGAGGATGAACTCCCTGGATGGTGGAAATAAGACCTCTATTATAGCAGAATGAAATACACATGCTCATCATCAATCTCTGCTTATAACTTTCATATTGTTATTTTCATGCATATGAAAACTCATTGTCATAAAATTCAAGTGTAGGTTTTTTCATCAAGTTTCAGCTTCCCAGACAGGAAGTCTTGAATAAAATGTCTAATAATAATAAACACACTTAACACTTTTCCTTTATAAGCACAATTCCAAACATTTCACAAATGTTGACTACCTCAATACTCAGAACCCTCTGAAGCAAATACTATTATGAGTCCATTTTAGAGGTGAGAGTAAAATGAAATAATGCTAGGTGGGGAGACTGAGGCTCTGTTTGATTGTGAGCCTTTACAGACCAGAGAACCCTGTCTGAGCAAAGAGGTACCAGGAAGGACTTGACAGTGGAGACCTCTGATGTTACTGTGAAGTGATAAATAGAGGAAAGTCATTAAAATCACAGTTGGCCTCAGTTTCCCTGTCTGTAAGATGAACATATGTTCAGTGTTCTCCCTGAGCACCTGAAAATGTTTCCAAACAAGAAAAGCCACAACTGTTATGAATAATAGCATAATCACTATCAATAGGTGACCTACTATTATGGAAATGAAAGTAACACAATTTGAACCAGAATTGTCTGATTTCTATGCAATATGATACCTCTTGCAAAAGGACTAATGAAATGGGCTGGGATGTGGCTCAGTGGCAGAGTGCTTGCCTAGCATGCACTAGGCCCTGGGTTCAATCCCCAGCACCACACACACTCACACACACACAAATACACACAAAAATCAAAATGAGGAGACGGTTTTAAACACAGAAAAGTAGATTTTTTAAAAAAGAAGGTTTTAGGAAATAAAGTGTACTCTCTCTGGAGTAAACTTTTAAGGAAGAGAGGCAGTCATAATTTATTCTGAGTTATTTTCTAGTTCAGGCAAAATATTACAGAAGGCTAAATGAAATCCTCTATATTCAACAATTTTTGGCTTTAAAAAATAACAATCTAACATAAACATGGGGGGGGAAAGCATGTTTGATTAGAAGGTAAATCTGCAACAAGTATAGGCTGAAATATTTAACCAAAAACAACTGACCTCTATCAGATCTACAACCTTAAATATATAATGAAGAGATGGGAGCAAAATGTAATTATTTCTATGGAAATTTTAGTTCATTTATGAGATCACAGCCCAGGTGATACAGCTGGAAACATAGGATTTCAGTCCTCATGCTCAGTATTCCAGAAAACATGATGCAGCTATGTTCAACCTTTCTGGGCAGGAAATTTTAAATGCAAATTTTCTAGGAGACCTCTTGCAAAACAACAAAATAAAACAACAATAAATCCTCTTTCCAGGATCTTTTTTTGAAAGACAGTGAGGTAATGTAATGAAACTCTCTAATATACTTCTACAACTACCATTGTAATCTGTGAGATAATCCTACAAAAACAGATTTGGAGTGACTCCAGTTCCTGCTGTCATTTTGGACTAAGACAAGTAGTACAAATGGGCAGACAATTTTTTTTTTATAATGAAATCTAGAAATTTGTTTGGAAGACCCTGAGTAATTTCATTGGTGCCGTTTGATACTACAGTGCCATCAGCATGAAACGGAACAGTTCTGCTTTAAAGTGCCTGGCAAAAAAAGTGTATGTCTGCATCTCAGAAGCATAAGCCATAAACATGTTACTGTAAATTCCATTTTTTAGAGCAGAGATTAATAATGCATGAGCATGCATTTCTTATCACCATTCCAATGGAATTTCTGGAGACTTTTAATTCTAAGGTAAAAAAAAAGGTGTATATTTTCTATGTTGTCATATGTGTGCTGTACATGTACTAAGAGATAGAGACACATAAAGAAAAAATATGAATCTTGAAAGAATTATCTTTTTATCCTTAAGTATTTTCTGGTGTCTCTGGAGGAATCAAAAGTGTCACTGCACATATTTCAGAAAGTTAAAAAAAAAGAACAGAAACATAATGATGTATCTTCATGGGGATTCCATTATTTACAAGTGAATTTGCAGGTGAGTACAAAGGAATGGTTTCTCAGCACTCCCCAAATCCTTTAGAAATTGAAAATTTGTATGAAGTTTAACTCTAGAATGCCTGGCTTGGAAAAATGCTATTTCTAAGAATACATGTTTGCTCCCACATGCACACACATATGAATATGCACTCAGAAACATAAAATATGCACAAATAGAAGGTGGTGGCTAAGATGGTCTTTTTGCGGTCAAGATATAAGGTCTTTAGTCAGGAACTTCCATTTTTTTTTTCAGTCCATAAAACCATTAGATTATCGATGGGAACTCTTATTTAGGAGGCTCCCAAGAAAGCTCTTCTGTTTGCTTTGATGCTATGCATTTGGGTGAAAAGTACCTCGTGTTCCAGTACTTGACCTGTTGGCTAAGCTCTACAACCTCCACATAATTCTTTTTCTGGTTCTCCTTCTCTGATTCATAATGTTTCCATAGATTTTTAATCTATCTTATTTTTGTATTAGCCACACAACAGCATGTGTTGGACGGTACTTTCCGTAGCCTGCCTAAGCCCGCACAAGGGAGGTTGGCCTCTAATTGCATGAAGACACTAGAATAGTCACATCTCTAGGGTCCATTCTTTAGAAATTGATTTTACAAAATGACCTTTGAGGGAGGTACAAATTCTGCTGTGAGATCATTTGAGTTTTACTTGTGGCTCACCTTATGAGGAGGATGGTGATGATTGTCAACCTAATATTAATTCTTCAATCCCATCTCCCTTGCTCAGGGTGGCAGTGTACCTAGCTAAAAATAGTCTATTGCAGCTATAGATGGTTGTAGATGTAATGCTGACCAATAAAAATGGCTGAAAGCTTCTGGTTCCCTATTATTTTCATTAACATAAACACACCCACTTCTATAGCTAGTACTGAGCAGCCATTGAGTTTCTCAATGATGCCAGAGTCCCTGTCCCAAGTGCAACCATTATCATCTTTTTGATATGCCCTCCTTGGGAATATAGTTAGCCAGAGGATGCTCTGCTCTTACATATCTTAATTAATGAATCTATTTTAATGCATTTCTATGCTTTTAAATCCTTATTCAAATCTACCATAGTTATCCCGTATCTTTACCTTACTTCCTGCTATTATTTCTAGCACCAAGGAAATATTCCTACTCTAGGGGTCAAGTACAGAGCACCAATAATATGTGTTCCAAGAAGAAAGAGATAAATCCTTTCCTATTTTTATTGCCTAATTTATTGCTCTGAATTGTGCACTTCTTATAATAGAAACCACTAAATATATGTGGTAGTTTAAATTTAAATGAATTAAAATTAAACCAAAGTTAAAACCACTTCCTCAGTCATAGTAGTCACATTTTTAAGTTCTCTGCAACCATGTATTATTGGTGAATATTTCTTTATCCATGACATTATTACCAGTTCTTTATAGTTATTTCTCACGATAACTTTCTGAAACAGATTCTGTTTTTACCAGCACCAACAATATCGCAGAGAATAATCTTTGTGAATATAATATGTGATGGTATTGCTATGGTTTTTCCCTCCAGGACTCATACATTAGAATCTTGGTCCTCAGTGTAGTGATGCTGGGATTTGTTGGAACCTTTAAGAAGAGACTTACTGTGAGGTAAGTAGATCATTGTGGGCACCACCCTCAGAAGAGATTGATACTGGTTTCACAGAGTGAGTTAGTCATTCTTGCAAGAGTAAGTTGTTATAAAGGAGCAAATCTGACCATGAAGATTACTCTAGCTTCCTGTTTTGGCAAGGGATGCCTCTCACAACATTCCCACCATGATGCCAGCTACCATAAGTCCCTCATCAGAGGCCAAATGGGGATGCCTGATCTTAGACATTTAGAATCCAAAACTGTGAGTTCTTTTTTTATATATTACTCAACCTCAAGTATTTTGTGATAGAAACAGAAAATTGAATGTAAATAGATTAACGTATCTTGATGGACTTTCTAAAGTTATACAGTCAGTAGTTGTGAGTCTGGAAAATACACCTATATTATTCATCTCCAAAGTCACTCCATTATGTTGCCACTAAAGATCATATTTTTCTGTTGACTTAGATTTCTCTCTGTTTTAGACAGCTTTTTTTTTTTCTTGCTGTGACCACAAAAGCCTGACAAAACAATTTTAGAAGAGGAAAACTCTTTTTGGCATTCACATTTTCAGAGGCCTCAGTCCATAAATGGGCTGATTCTATTGTTCTGGGCCTAAGATGAGGCAATCATCATGGTGGAAGTGTGTAAAGGAGGAAAGAAGCTCAGGATATGACAATCAGTAAGGAAAGAGATATTTTCTGCTCACCAGAGACAAAATATAAACCCAAAGACACACCCATAGTGACCTCACTCCTCCAGCCACAAGCTACCTTCCCAGTTACCACCCACTTAATCCATTCAATTAGATTAATGAATCAATTAGGTTAAGGCTCTCATAAAGCAATCATTTCACCTTTAAACTGTCTTGCATCATCTCACCCATGAGTAGGATACCTCATACCTAATTCATAACATTCCCTTACTGTCCTTTGATGATAATATTTAAATTGAGGAAGAGTCATAGATTCTGACTGTGCTGTGAACAGATGAAAATTTTACCTTATTTTACAAAGAGATGCAAAGATGGTTTTGCGAGTTTTTTTTTTTAAAGCTGATACCTACAAGAAATAAGTCATAGAAAGTAGGAAAGTGAACAAACATCAAAATTGTGAGATAATTTTAACACCAACATGCACGCCATGGGAAAACCAGACAGAGAGGAGGGGGGAAAAGAAGTATAAGAAATAACAACTAAAAGCTTGTCAAATTTGCTGAAAAAATGAACATACACACCAATGAATTTCAACAAACTCAGTTAGGATAAATTCAATCTCAACAGTCTCCAAGTAGGATGTACATTCAACACCCAGACACATTATAGTAAAAATGCTGAAAGTCAAGACCAAGAGAAAATCTTGCAAGCAGAAAGAGACAAGTGAATCACCACATATATGGGAGCCCTGATAGTGTTAACATGGGATATTCACAGTACTGAAAGGAAAAAAAGATAAACCAACACACCAAAATGATCACCCAAGAATTTTATATCCAGCAAAACTATCCTTCAAAAAATGAAGCAAAATAAACACTAATTTCTAAAAATCAAAAACTCAGAGACTCAATGCTAGAAGACCCACCTATGCCTAAAGCAAGTCAATCAAGATGGAAATTCAAATTCACATGAAAAACAAAAAACAAAGATCACCAGTTTTATTATACATTATAAAATGCAATATAATTGCATATTTCTTTTTTCTTCTGTGAACGTATTTTAAAAGCAATTGTATAAAACAAAATGCAAAGAATTATATTAGGTAGCCTATAACATAAAATGTAACATTTTACAATAACAGAAAAAGGAAGTGGGTTGGAGCAGAGTTCTACTGAAGTAAAGAAATGATACCAAGAAATGTGCAGAGAACCTAAAGAAGGTTAAGGACACAGTTGCACCAAGAAAATAAGAGCAGAAGTCATTGGGACAATGAAGATATTTAGCAAAGAAATTTAAGAGGAAAAAAATATAATGAAGTTAGTTTAGTGATAAATTTTTAATATAATTTTTGATACCAGTAAAAAAGTGAATTCTGTAAATAACAATATGGGCATATTTATGGGAAGAAAGCTCAGAATTTTGGGGCTCTGGTTTGTCTTTAGAACCCTGCAGGGGATCCTCAAGGGGCATTGCTGGCCAGTACCTGAGTTGTAACAATTTATGTCTGGGGCAGGTGGGCAAAGCATGTTTCCTCCACATTGCAGAATAAAGTCCTACTTCCTGTTGTCAAGGGAAAAAAAAGAAAAGAAAAGAAAGAAAAAGAATTGATACCAGATATTATACAATGAGAACAAATGAAAAAGTATAGAAATGTTCAATAAAAAGCAAATATATAAAATTCTAAAAGTACATACTTGTTCTCTTTTCTTAGTGTATTTAATAGATATAATTATATAAACTAATAATTATAACAATGTATTGCTGAGTTCACAACATATATAGATATAATATACACAAGAACAATAGCACAAAAAAGAGACGCAAGAATAAAGTTTTTTAGTAATAGCTAAATTAAATGCAAATTAAATACAAATCTTGGTGGAACTAAATTAAATACAAATCTGACATAAAATGTGTATGTTAAGATGGAGAACTACCATGGAGAATGTAATTTAAAATATGGTGAAAATACTAAAGACATTAAAATGTTGCAATAGAAAAAAATCACTTAATGCACATGACAGCTGGAATGAGTATATTAATACTAGACAAAGTAGACCTTAAAAAAATGCTAGAGACAAAAAACTTAACACCAACAAAACAACCTAATCAATAAATGGGCAAAGGAACTAAAAAGATACTTCACAGAAGAAATACAATTGTTCAACAAATGTATGAAAAACTGTTCAACATCTCTATCAATTAGAGAAATACAAATCAAAACTACTCTATGATTCCATCTCACTCCAATCAGAATGGCAATTACCAAGAATACAAACAATAAATGTTTGCAAGGATGTAGGGAAAAGGGTACACTCATACATTGCTTGTAGGATATGCAAACTGGTGCAACCATCATGGAAAGAAGTATGGAGATTCCTCAGAAACCTAGAATGGAACCACCATTTGACCCAATTATCCCACTCCTTGGTTATACCCAAAGGACTTAAAATCAATAAACGGTAGTGGTGCAGTCACTCAACTCACAATAACTAAACTGTGGAACCGGCCTAGGTGCCCTTCATCAGATGAATGGATAAAGAAAATGTGGTATATATACACAATAGAACACTACTCAGACATAAAGAAAAATGAAATTATGAAATTTGCCAGTAAATGGATATAACTGGAGACTATTATGCTAAGTGAAATAAGCCAAGCCCCAAACTCAAAGACCAAATATTCTCTCTGATATGTGGATGCTAACTCACAATAAGGGAGGGAATAATAGAAATTTACGGGATTAGACAAAGGGGAATAAAGGGAAGGGAGGGGGATAAGAATAAGAAAGACAGTGGAATGAATTGGACATAACTTTCCTATGTTCTTATATGAATACACAGCCAGTGTAACTCCACATCATGTACAACCACAAAAACGGTATGTTATGCTTCATGTATGTATGATATGTCAAAATATGTTCTACTGTCATGTATAACTAAAAAGAACAAATAAAAAGTTTTAGACATGCTAGAGATAAAGGGCATTTAATGACAAAAGATAATCTGTCAGGATTATCTAGGTACTAAACGGTTTGAAAAATTCTATAAATAAATTAGACCTAATAGTTATCTACAGACTATTCCATCCAACAATAGCAGAATTCACATTCTTAGATACACATAGAAAATTCTCTGAGATAGATACATACTAGATCCCAAAACAAACCCTAATGGATTTAAAAGTATTTAAGTCACACAAAGTAGTTTTTCTTATTATAATTGAGTGCAATTGGAAACTAATAACAGAAACAAATTTGGGGATTTACAGACATGGAAATGGAACAACACACTGGAAAATAGCCAATGAGTAATAAAAAAAAAAAAAAGAAATTACAACAGAGAAAATTAGATAAAATAAAGATGCAACATAATAAAACTTATGCAATGCAGCTAAAGCATTGCTTAGAAAAATATTAATAGCTATAAACACCTACATTAAATGAGAAGAAAGATCTCACATCAACAACTTGTTTTCTCCTTAATGTAGTAGAAACAAGAGCAAATTAGATCCACGGCAAGCAGAAGGAAGATAATAATATAGATTAGGGTGAAAATTAACGAAATAGCGAGTAGAATAACAATAAACACAATCAACCAAATCCAAAATTTGGTTATTTGAAAAGGTCAACAAATTCACACTCTTTAGCCAAACTGACCAAGAAATAAACACAGAAGTCTCGAATTATCCAAATCAAAGATGAAAGAGGGGACATTACTACTAACCTTAAAGAAATAAAAAATAGTATGAAATGAAAACTATGAACAACTATATGTCAACGAATTAGATGGCAGAGATGAAATAGAAAAATCCTAGAAATATGCAAACAACCAAAAGAAACAAGAATAACTATACAATTCAAATAGAGTCATAACATGTAAAGAGATTGAATTAGCAGTTTTTAAAAAATTCTACAAGACATTATTACCCAATATACATGTATGATTACACTACTGGTATGACTCAGCACCATGTACAGCCAGAGGAATGAGAAATTATGCTCCATTTGTGTACAATGTGTCAAAATGCATTCTACTATCATGTATAACCGATTAGAACAAATTAATTTTTTTTTAATTCTACAAGAAAAATCCCAGGGCAAGAGGACTTTACTTGTGATTTATGCCAAATACATAAGACAAGTTCTTCACCAACTATTCTAAAAAGCACAAGAGAAGAGAAACTTCCCAACTTATTCTATGAGGCCAGTATGACTGACAAAGAACCCAATCAATAAATGGGCCAAGGAACTGGACAATTTACAAAAGAAGACATACAGCCAACTAATAAATATATGAACAAGTACTCAACATCTCTAGTAATTAAAGAAATGCAAATTAAAACAACTCTAAGATTTCATCTTACCCAAAGTAGAATGGCTATTATCAAGAACACAAACAATAATAGATGTTGGCATGGATGTGGGGAAAATGGCACACTTGTACATTGCTGGTGGAGTTGCAAATTGGTGCAGCCACTCGGGAAAGCAGGGTGGAGAATCCTCAGAAAATTTGGAATGGACCCACCTTTTGACCCAGTTATTCCACTCCTCGGTTTATACCCAAAGAACTTAAAATCAGCATACTACAGTAACACAGCTGCATCAATGTTTATAGCAGCTCAATTCACAATAGCTAGATTGTGGAACCAACCTAGATGCCCTTCAACAGATAAATGGATAAAGAAACTGTGGTATGTGTACATAATGGAATGTTATTCAGTCATAAAGAAGAATAATATTATGGTATTTGCAAATAAATGGATGGAATTGGAGAATAACATGCTAAGTGAAATAAGCTAATCCCCCAAAACCAAAGGTCAAATGTTTTCCCTGATAAGTGGGGAATGATATATAATGGGGGTGGGGGGGTGTGGAGAGTAAGAGAAGAATAGAGGAACTTTGGATTATGTAGAAGGAAATGAGAGGGAGGGGTTATGAAAAATAGTGGTATGAGACAGACATCATCACCCTATGTACATGTATGATTACACAAATGGCATGAATCTACATCATGTACAACCATGGAAATGAAATGATGTACCCCATTTGTGTACAATGAATCAAAATGTAGTCTGTAAAAAAATTAAAAAAAAAAAATTCCATTAAAAAAGTAAAAGAGAAAACCTATAAAAGAAGTCTTGAAAATAATATGTCTCATAATAACAATGAAATACTACTGCATACCACTACAATGGCTTTAATTAAGAAATAATAATAATAAAAAAAAGAAATAATAATAAGTTGTAAAGATATGCAAACATTAAATCCCTCATATACTGTAATGCAATTAATATAAAATAGGGCAATCACTTTGAAAATCAATCTGGCTATACCTCCAATGGGTGAAGACAGAGTTACCATATGATTTCGGCATTTCCATTTCAGGAGTTCACTCAAGAAAAATAAAAACCTATGTTCACACAAAAACTTGCACATGCATATTGTACCACACTATTCACAATAGTTAAAAGGTAGAAACAGCCCAATGTCCATCATATGATGAATGAAATAACAAAAAGTGATCCATCCATTTAAAGGAATAGTATGTGGTGATAAAAAGCAAGGAACAGGGCTGGGGTCATGGTTCAGTGATAGAGCACTTGCCTCACATGTGTGAGGCACTGGGTTCCATCCTCAGCACCACATAAAAATAAACAAACAAATAAATAAATAAAGGTATCCGTGTAAAAAAAAAAAACAAGAAAAATGCATAAAACTTGCAATGTTATGCTGAGCGAAGAAACCAGACAAATAAAGAATGACAAGTTGTATGACTCTATTTATGGGTGATGATGGTCACAATAGGCAAATCTATGGGGATGGAAAGCAGACATTAAGTTGCCTGGGGCTGAAGAGATCAGGTAGTGATGGATGATGGCAAAGAGTGTAGAATTTCTTTTGGGAATGATGAAAGTTTTCTAAAGTTGATTATGGTGATGATGCTCAGCAGTAAATATGCAAACAGTCATTGAACTGGACACTTTGAGTGAATTGTATACTATGGTACCAATAAAGCAGTTTAAAATAGAGCAATAGCTAATGCCAGGTTTCTGTAAAATAAGAAAAGTAGGAACGAATATATGAATATTGTTTTAGTCAGCTATTTTGCTGCTGTGACTAAATGACCTGACCAGCACAACTGTAAAGGAGGAAAGGTTTATTTGAGGGCTCACAGTTTCAGAGGTCTTAGTCCGTGGGAGGCTGGCTCCATTCCTCCAGGGCTCAAGGTGAGGCTGAACATCATGACAGGAGGGGGTGGTGGAAGGAAGCAGCCCACCTCATGGTGATCAGGAAGGAGAGAGACAGTCTCCACTCTCCAGATAAAAAATATATACCCCCAAAGCCATGCCCCAATTCCAGTCTCCTCCAGCCACACCCTACCACTTCAATTAATCCCCATCAGGGATTAATTCACTTATTGGGTTAAGACTCTTACAACCTAATCATTTCTCCTCTGAACCTTACTGCATTGTCTCATATATGAGCTTTTGGGGGACACCTCACATCCAAACCATAACAAGTATATAAACCATATAGATTTTATGTTCAATTCAGTAGTTATCAACCACGTGTGCCTATCTAAATTTAAATTTTAAGTAAATAAAATTAGATACAATTAAAAATTGAATTATACAATTATAGTTATCACGTCTCATGTTTTCCATATCCACATGTGGCTAACCACTGAACAGGGCATATCTAGCACACATCCATCATCTCAGAAGTTCTTCTAGACAACACTTTATATATATCTATAATCTATATATCACACATTTATTTTTGCATTTGCCAAATTTTTATCTCAAAATAAGAGCAATTTCTTATTTTGAGGTTTTTTTCCTGGCCAGTTTAAAATTATTTTTTCAAATAAAGGAAAAATAACTTAATAACTGTTCCTACCTTGGGAGAAAAATGATTGTTAATCCACATTAGCTCTCACTCCCATTTCCAATCTCCTCATGAAAAAGTCTGGGATCATCGAAGTATAATATTTTCAGTGGTACCCAGTTTGCAAATTTATGCAGAAAAAAAGTAGTTTATAAGAGTGAAAGTAGAGAAAGATGAGAGTCTTGGCATATTAAGATGCATCTTATTGGTATGTAAATATTGAGTATTAATGTAGAAACAAAGGTGGTTTTGACAGTGAAGTGCTAATATTTCAACCTCATCTGAGGATAAAACATGCCCTTGATTGAATCAAAGGCATTCAAAAGAAGGGTTATTTCAATTGCTCTGTCACTGGAGAATAAGAAAAAGGTAAAAGAAAATATTCTATTGATATGTGTTGTCACTTGGGTTTACTTTTCTGTAGTCATCTCTGTGTGAATTTGATTGTATTTTATGTCACCTTGGTGAACAATACCACAAATGTTAAGACCACTTAGCATTCAACTATAAAGGAGCTAAGAAAAGAGTTCTGGTTTTCATGTCGATCAGCATCTTCTGCTTAGATTGGGAGGCCTTAAAATTAACTCAAGCAGTATAAAAAAAATCAGACACAATGCTTAACAGGCCGTCTCACAAAAGACTTCCTTTATGGCTCATCAGAGTAAATTTCCTGTCAAAATACTCCCCATTCTAAGTAAAGGTTATCTATTCACATGAACACCTGACTTATAAAATCAATCAGGGCACAATAAGAAAGATGCCTGCTTTTGTATGCATTCATGTTGTTGCTCCCATTAACTTAACTTCCTAAAAATATATTTCATTTTTTCAGTCTGCTCTGCATAACTCATTAACATCATAATCGCCAGCAATAATTGCCAGAAGTGAGTAAAGAAAACTGCAAAAGATGAAGAGTTGAATTACCACTTAATGAAAGAAGAAGGAAAAAAAAAAAAGAAGAAGACAATTTAAATCAACAGTCTACGATGCTGCCACCACTCCCTTCCTTGAGAAAATGTATAGTAATTGTGTTTCTTGGAGCCTGTTGTGTTTATAAATGAGGCTTCTCAGACAGTGAATTCTCAGAATGATTCTATGGGTTTAATGGGTGGCGTGAATCAAATAAACTTAAGAATATTTGCTTAGCAAACTAAAAAGGCATTTGTATAGCAAATTGCAAAATAAAATTAATGAAAATATTTTCAAAATCATCTCTAGGGCAATAAAAAGCCTGGCCAAAAGAAAATGTTTCTGCTTGGTCCTTGAAAAGTGCAGAATCTCTCAAGGAAATGTTTGCTCTACTTGAGATGGTTATCTATTTTAACCAGTGCTTCTCGACAGGAATTGATTTGGGCTCTCAGGGAACACAGAACAATGCCTGAAGAAATTTTGAGTAGTCACAACTCAGAGGATGCTGCTGGTGTATAGGACAGCTCCCTGCAACAAAGAATCGCCTGTCCCAAAATGCCATAGAACCAGGTTGAGAAACCTTAATTTACACCAACAAAAGGACTTGAGATATTATGATAAAAGGCAACAAATAAAAAGATGTCCTTTGGGTTGGAGATGTAGCTTAGTGATGGAACATGTGCCTAGAATCTGCAGGCCCTGAGTTCTATCTCCAGCACTGCAAAAATAAATAACAGTAATAACATTTCTTTCTTTTGCGTACTGGGGATTGAACCTAGGGGTGCTTACCCAATAAGTCACCTCCCAGCCCTTTTAATTCTTTATTTTAAGACAGGGTCTTGCTAAGTTGCTTCAGGCCTCACTAAATTTCTGAGACTGGCCTCAAACTTATGATTCTACTGCCTCAGCCTCCCAAATTGCTGGGATTGCAGGTGTGTGCAACCATGTCCAGCCAAGAAATGTTTCTTAACAACAAAAGGATCATGAGCAATCTAACAAAAGCTGAAAATTTAATGCAACAATTTACAAAACAATGATTTATTTTACAGTTTAGAGAGCAAGATGAAAATATGGAGATGGAAAAGAGAAGATGATACATTCCTCCAGCTGGCCTGACTGGCCAAAAACTCCACTTTCGGTGATTTAGATCTGATGCACGTCAAATAATCAGCAGCCTCTAATTGTGGCAAAGTATCATTATGGTTTATAATTTTGTCATCCTTAAGTCCGCAAACATATGAGTTATTATGAGATATAGGTTAAGGGGGTTGATAACTTCAGCCAAGTAGACATATAAAAGTATATTAAAATAGAATTTTGGTAAATGCCTTGAAATAGTGATTCTTAAGCAATACCATGCATTAGAATCACCTGGAAGATTTGTTAAGAATACCACTTATAGGCTCTACCCCTGTAATTTTTGATACAGTAGGTCTAGGGTGGTTCTGAGAATTTACACCTTTAATAAGTGTCCAGGTGATGCTGATGATGTTGGTCTGTGGTCATTCTTTGAGAACCATGGCCTTAAGTCAATGGATACTGCATCCTAAAATGAAGCAGGAGACAACTATGATGCAAATGTTTAGAGGAGATGGATAAAAAATTCCCCACTCACAACAAAGACATAAGCAAATAGAGATGTAAAGATGTAAAGTGGAACCTATTTTAGAAGTAACTGTAAAACTTATGCTTTTTATCCCCATGTTGTTAGTGGTGGGTCTGGAGAGTGCAGACAGCATCCATCAAGACTAGAAGAAAAAACTTCAGTTTAACCACATGGAAATCGAATGACAAGTGTCACAACCCGGAGTAGACTCATTGTATTTTGCAATACAGAGCAAATCATCGATCTCGTTTGAGAAACTTAGAGTAAGAGAGACTAGGTGACCAGCCGAATAATGGCAGGACAAATGTTAAGTGGCTAGTGTGGTGAAATTAATCCACATCTTTGGAGTTTGTCAAGAAAAGAGATGGGAAGAATTTCCCACCTTTAGATCACGCAGCCCTTGCAAAGGTCCTAACATGGGGTGATTTTAAATTCTGTCCACAATAGGAGGCTGCAGGGAGCAAAGAGACCTCGGGAGAAAAGACTGGAGGTATTGCTGGATTTGTAGGATTGGGAAGAAGTAAGATATCAGTCATAATAGAGGTCATTTCTTTCATCAGGGAAATGACAGGTGGATGATTTGTACAAGAATGAGGAGATGAAGGACTGGGGTTGTGACTCAGTGATATAGAGCTTGCCTAGCATGTGTGAGGCACTGGGTTCAATTCTCAGCACTGCATATAAATAAATAAAATAAAGGTCCATTGACAACTAAATTTTTTTTAAATGAGGAGATGAGATATCTCAAACAACCTATTGAAGTGACTTCAGAAATTTCATTTCTAAGTGCCTACCACATTTTCACAGCACTAAAGCTAAAGAAACAAGATTACTGGCTAAATGAGAATGTTTTCTCCTTAACATACCTTCCTCCCTCACTCCAACACTGAAAAGGTCAGAAGAAAACTTTAAAGGAAAAAAAATTAGACAAACTAAATTTAACAGTTTAAACACAGAATGATTCATGAATCAGGCAGCATTCAGAAACAGAAGAGTTTCAGAGAACTCTGTGCAGCAGTGTGAGCTGTTTCATAAGCCCAGTGAGGAAGCAAAGGAGAGATACCATCTGATTGGCAACCACTGGGCATTTCCCTCCTTTGGGCTTGGTGAGATCAATTGGCTGCCTATGATTGACTGAAACTCAACTGTTTGTGATTGGCTGAAATTTGGCTATTCATTACCCAAAAATACACCCCTAAAATAGATTTTGTTTACACACTAAATTAGCTTACAATTTGTGACACAGGAACTGAAAGTACAGGTAGCCTCAGACTGATAGCTTTCTGCTTATTCAATTTGACATTTTCCTCCTTTCAACCAGCCTCCCCACCTTGAGAGCCTGACCAGAATCTTGGAGATGAACAGCCACTCTTCCTTACCATCATAATGGACTTGTTTAGTCTCAGTGTGAAAGCCACAAGTCACAACTTGAAGTCGGTTGAAAGACTCTTTATGTCCTCTTTGTGCTTTTCTCATTTTAACCAGAGTGAGACTATTCGATGCACAATGGATTGGCTGCATAGAAGCATTTAAGACTCTTGAGAGGATACAGCACACCAGGGAAATGGTCATGATATCTATTAGGAGGATAATCCAAAGAGACTGAAATATGCTCATTAAGAAAGGCCTCCTCGAATCAAACCTATTAAAATCAAATAAGTCAAAGAATCATCCAGGAAAGAAATTGACTTGTTTTAACCAAGAAACTTATATGTTGAGTTCATGTACCTAAGTTTCTGCGATACTTGACATGTTGATTCAAAGGCAGTAGGAGATGTTAGTTGATGATGCAGCACACATCCCTCCCATTCAGCCAACAGATAGAAGGCAATCCTTATCTAAAATAACTTCAACAAGGGAATTTAGAGAAATCTATCAGACAACTACAGCCTTCGAAGTAGAGTCAACCACAGTAGGTAATGTTTGAGACAGCTATGGGAGAACAACCTCATTTACATTTACACCAAACCAGATAAGGAGAATCCTACCACAAGATGCCCATTTGGAGAGATTTAGGCCTGCCGGAAAATTCTTCTTTACTCTATATTTCAAATTAAAAGGTATAAACCAATGTTCAGTACCAAATTAGTTCTAGAAAAATGGGGGTATCATTAGAATTCCTTATCTATTTGACTACTTATTTCTCCCTTATTTAAATATGGAGTTGCTTACTTGTATAATTATTAAATCCTCCATGAATAAAAATGCCTCCTGGAGGGACAAACATGCAATATCATATGAGACACCTTTGGTGTTAGGGGCGACTGGTAGGGAAGCACTGCTAGTATTTATGTAAGACTCCACTCTTGAATTATTGCATGATTGCAGGCTACTAGCAATGAGAGAATTAGGGTTACAAATGTGTCTACAAACTGTCAAATTATCTTTCCCTTTGGTTTTCCTATGCATTTCTGGCATAATTTAACTACAAAATACTCACCATAGGTTTTATCTACTGTTGATTTAAAAGAGGAATCTGAATACATGAATGTAAAAGCCTAACTTTATAGAAAGGCTCAGATGTGCAAATTGAACACATAGTCACACTTGAAATATCACTGAGATTTGTTATAGAGTGAACTACAGCATCTCCAAGATCAGGTAGGGATTTAGGTTTAACATGACATATTTAGCATTCAGTTAAGTTTTCTGCAGAAGTTATCAGTTGTGATTTCCAAATGATAGTTTCAACTTGCCATTCATAAACAGAAAGACAGCCCAGGTAAAAGATTAAAAAGGAACAAAGTTTCATGATGACAGGGAACTCTTGATCTGTGATTTTGATGAAAATGTCCTTGACTAGGCTGTTGTCAGTTCTGGGTCTTTTAGGGTCTGCTGGGGCTCTCCCCAGTTAAGAAACGTAGACCTCAGGAAAAACCTTGAAGTTTTGCTACAACACAGATGGTGAAAACTTAGTATGATTCCTTCCCCTGGGATTCAAGGGCAGTCTTTCTCTAATGTTGATCCTAAAAGACCCAATCTCTGGGTTCTTAATATTAAAAAGATTGGTTGTCTTCAGTCAGTGAAATTATGAAAGACTTCTTTTACCTGGTGAAAATACACTTTGGTATGATGCATCAAAGTCTTAAAACATATATTGGTGTCAGATCTTAAAGAGCAGGAGAGACGTGAGGTTTAGATTTTAGGGGCGTACATTTTATAGTAATTCTGTCATAATGGTTAATTTGTGTTTCCTAATAGGGGTAGATATGATGGCCTTCTAGGCCAATTGCTATATCTTTGGTCAAGGCAATGCAATTGATTCAGATAGAAGATTCATTTTGTAGAAAACTCAGCATAAGATTTTTTCCTAATTGTTGAGAACTTTCACTTTATACCTAAAAATAATACTTTACCCTTCTCTTCTGCATATCTGAATTATCAATATTACCATTATCAAGTAAAATAGTAATTACTTTAACATAAGCACTATTAAGACCATGACAGTCCATCTAATAACCAAGGTGACTACCAAGTAACTAATTGGATAATAGCTTATATTGCATGAATACCCTGGGCAAAGAGATGGTTCACATACAGGGTGAGATGAAGCAAGATAGCATTCTATAGTATCATGTATTATGCTCTCAATATGATACAATTTCTTTTTTATTGGTTCTTTTCAGTTACATATGACAGCAGAATCTATTTTGATAGAATTGTATAAGCATGGAATATATCTTATTCTAGTTAGAGTCCCATTCTTATGAATCTACATGGTGGTCAGATTCACAGTGTTGTTTTTATATATATCCATGGAAGAACTATATCAGATTCATTCCACTATCTTTCCTTTGCTTATCCCCCCTTCCTTCCCTCCATTCCCCATTGTCTAATCTACTGCACTTCTATTCTCCGTCTTCTTGTTATTGTGGGTTAGCTTCTACCAATCAGAGAAAACATTCAACCCTTTGTTTTGGGGGACTGGATTACTCCAGTTAGCATGATAGTCTCCAGACCCATCCATTTGCTGGCATAAAGTCAGAATGAAACAATTTCAAACCAATGAACTGTTTATTTCTGAAATCTCTCATTTAAAATTTTGGATCATAGTTGACCACAATTGAAACTGAAGAAAGTAAAACCATAAATAAGGGGAACCATTTTAATCACATGATAATTCTATAAGGAATTTGATTACTTAATCATCCAGTTTCACTAGAAAAACAGAACTAATATGTGTGTGTATAGATACATGCATTAAATATTATATATGACATATATGTATGTATGTAAATACCTCATGCCTGTACTCATGTATATGTTATTTGTGTATGTACAGCATGTGCATACATGTGTGTTGCACCTGTGCATATTAAATTGTGTCTGTGTATATATAAATAATGTGTGTATATATAAATGATTGAGGGGACTGACTAGACAAATCTAAAACCCATAGAGCAAACCATTACAAAGGGGAAGCTGAAAGTTTTAGGGCATCAGCTTTGGCTTCAGTGCACAGAATTGTTTTTCTTCATCAAGGAAGCCTCAGTTCTGCTCTGTTATGGTTGGATATGAGAAGTTCCCCCAAATCTACTCTTGTACAGGAATATTCAGAGATAAAATGATTGGCCCATGAGAATCATTAGTCCATTCTAGTTTGAATGATGGGTGGTAACTGCAGGTAGGTGGGGTGTGGATGGAGGAGGTGGGAAACTGGGGGGGTGCATTCTGGGTCTTCCCAGTGGTCCCTTTCCCTCTCTGGCTCTCTGCTTCCTGACCCTGCCATGAGCTGAGCATCTTTCCTCCACTGGACCCTTCCCCAAAGATGAGCTGCCTCAGCTCAGACCCAGAACAATGGAGTTGACCATCTATGGACTCAGATATCTGAAACCATGAGCCCCGGATGAACTTTTCCTCCTCCAAGTTGTTCTTGTTGGGTATTTTGATTGCAGCAACACAAAGTCCAACTGAAACACACTATTGAAGTCTTTCAATGGATTAGATCAGGTCCATCCAGATTTTCAAGGATAATCTCTCTTCCTTGATATCAACTAATTATGATATTTATGACAGCTATAAATTGCCTTCACAGTCACACCTAGATTAATGTTTGATTGGATAACTTGACATATAAAACTGACTATGACAGCAACATTATCAAGGAACTTAGATAACTCCATACCATTGGATACAGGATTCTAACTCCTGAAGTCTGAAAATATGAATAGATGTGTGCAACTTTTTATACATATTAGTAGCACACTCCATTACTATCATGAACCAAATCTTGGTTCCACTAACCATGGGCACATACAGTCTACCCCAGAGAGCCTACTTACTTGACAAGTACAAGCCAAAGTTATTTTTGAATCACTAACTGATAAATGGAACTAAAAAGAGGAAAGCAATTAAAAGTGTTAAGAGTGCATATTGTCATTATTTACCTCTTTATATTCCAAAGATTCTATGGTAGATGTGTACATTTTACACTCTGAAAAATAAGCCTTTGATATATATTTTAAACAACTGCAAGAGACATTTCAAAGCACCACTAAAATCAAAAACAACTTTGTAATTAACTAACTACAGCACTCCAAATATGACAACATAATTTGAATTTATCACAATGTTATGATCTTATTTCAGTGCTAATATATCACAAGGTGTCTAATACTAGAGATTTAAAACTGGATTTTAGAGATTTGAGCTCCTGCCCTTACTTCAACTATTGGATGAGCTGATAACAACCAAAAAAATTAGTACAATGAAAACAACCTAGTCTTTAGCAGAGTTTGGACAGTCTCTCTCTTCAAATTCTTTTGACCACATTGGTCCCAAATTTTAGATTTGAAGTTGGGAGTGGAGAAGAGATAGTTGGCAGTTAGATTCCCCTTTGGCCCCAAGCTTTAGCCCCATTCAGCTCTTAGGAGACTGCCCATAATGTGGAATCGAACATTCTCCCAACTATCAATGAAGGGCTACTTTGAGTCCACATTTTGCTATCATTTATTTTGAATACAGTTCCTTTAGGAAGTCAAAGGGATTTAAAATAATTGGCAGGGCAGAATCCAGACATTCCTGAATTTTTTGCTCTGGTTCAAGCATATTTTGTGTAACAGAATTAAAATCTCAAACTTAACCCTTAAGAGTGCTTGAAATTGGTACTTTCCGTTTATTTTTATCTCACATGCACATGATAAATTGGTGTTATCCCCTTCTCTCTTATTTTGAAACAGGATTGAATAATAAGCTCTATTCTTCTATAATAGCCTTCATGCCTTTGTTCTCTTCTGAATATCCAACCTGAAACTTCTTTATTCATAGTCTTGGTCCTTCTGAGCTATTTTTTTTGGGTGCCTTCTCTATTCAAGTCAAGCTTTTATTATCCAAATAAAGAGCCTCCTTTGTGTAGATTTATCTCCTTGACCATGCCTTAGTGTTGGTAATTTACTCACCCAACTCATACTGAATTTTTGGATAGGCAGAAATATAAGATATTTCCCAAGATGACTGGTCCTGATGCATACACCCTATATATGTATAAGACCCTCTTCTTGAGTGTGGTGGGGTTAGGGAATAATATGGATGTCACTCTGTGGTAGTTTGCATTGTATGGTAAAAGTTATGGGATTTTTCAGGTGTCAGCTGATTTTGAGAAAAATCAAAAGCATGATTGTCCCAGGTAAGCCTGAGCTATCAAAAGAGGGTCCAGAGGTAAGAGAAAATAAGCAGTAGACATACCTCCTGTTGGCTCTGGAAAAATAAGCTGCCATGGTACGGAGAGAGTTGTGTGGCAGATACCTGGGACCTCAGTCTTTCTACCACAAGGAACTAAATCGTATGACCTTTGAAGAAGAACTCAAGCTCTAGAAAGACATACAGCCCTGTCAACACCTGAATTGCAGCCTTGTAAGATCCTGGGCAGAGGGCTCATTTGTGATATGCTTAGAACACTCCCTTCAGAAACTGTGAGATAACTAATGAATATTGTTTGAAGTTGCTAAGTTTGTAATAGTGTGTTACATGGCAATAGAAAATTAATGTTTTCAGGATAGTACTCTTACCAGAAACATAACTAAAGACTGGGATACTTAAGTATTTAAGTACATGTAATTCCAGGCTCAGTCAGCAGTGAGACTACTTCTACCAAAGCTGACCTATTCTTGCACACATGGGGAAAATGGACAAATCTCATAAAAAGGGAGAAATTAGTGTTTGAAAGCAAGAGATGCCTCCCTTCCAGTTCATTTCTAAGAGTATCTTTTTCTTACATTGCTAATAAAAAGGGAAATAATTTTGCTATCTGGGTTTCTTTTGTGAATAACTATATAATTCATCACTTCAGAACCTAAATCTTTCTCTCTGATCTGTAATTCTTCATGGCCTTTACAATAAAACAGTGACATCAACTCAGTGTGTCTCAACTATTCCACACTTTGTGACATTTCTGTTCAAAGTGATTTTTCGGCTCTTTGGCACTGGAGTTTCTTGATATATGCAATACCTTATTTATGGCTATGAATTGTGTTTGCTGGGTAGGCTCCAATGATTTGTATAGTGATTTGTAATATGTGTCCCTGAAAGCAACCATACAGAAATGAATTGCATTATAAAAACCACATCTGATGCCTCAATCAAGCCCATTCATTATAGTTCTGAAAATTCCACCACGCATAGGTCAGAGCTACTACTTTGCATATACCGGTAAGATTAGAGATTTCTGAGTTTTTGATTATTTTCTAAACCCAACTGAATGTCAATAATCAGAAACAAGCTATTTGGTTTTAACCATTATAGTAAAATAGCTTGTATGATTACAAATAAATAAAGACCAGTTCTTTGATCAGAATCCTTGCATGAATACATAAGCCCTGAAGCAGGTAGCATATCGAGGAGCAAGAAAGTTTATCGTGAACTCAAAAGAAACAGGAATGAATCCTTTCTCGTCTTTGCTTTCTTTTCCAATCATGAGTGGATAGGATGAATATGTGGTAATCCATCATGTTAGTCACTGACAAAAAAATATGTAAATGAATGCAAAGACATTTTTAAAAGTCATGATAACTTCTGCAGCCTGGGGATTTCTGAATCTCACTAGATGTTCTGTCCTGCACCTAGGTGCTATGGTTTGGATGCATTTGTCCTCCAAGAGTTTGTGCATCAGAGACTTGGTCCTAAGTTTGCCAGTGTAGAGATAGTGGGAGAGCCTTAGGACATTGGTTGTGCTGTCCACAGAAGGGATTAGGGTCATTCTCATGGGAACACTGAATTATTTCTCATGAAAGCAAAACTTATAAAAGACTGATCGAGATCCTTGAAACTCTCTCTGGATTCCTGTTTGGGAACATGAGCTCTTCTTCCTGTGTGTGGTACCATCTGCCATGAGATTCTCATCAGAGCTGAACTGATGTCAGTACTATGCCTTGAAAATGTTTATTTAGTTCAGAGTTTTGGAGGTTCAAAGTCCAAGATCGGGTAGCTCCTTTGATGAGGGCATTGGTGAGGGGTGTGTGTAGTGGCACATCATGGTGTGAGCACATGTAGGGGCAAGCAGTCACAACATTGGAGCAGAGAGAGAAGATGGGAAGGCTCTCTCAATACCTTTTAAGGCGCACCCCAATGACCTAAGGAATTCCCACTAGGCCCACCTTTAAAAATTCTATCATTTCTCAACGTCTCTTTTGGAAAAAGCCTCCTTAACATATGGAAATTTGGGGGACACTATCTAGTTCCAAATCATAGCACCTACTGTGTATCAGGCATTCTGTTAAACTGGTAGCATACCATGAATAAGAAGGTCAGCATTCCAACTCTATGGAAACTGCAATCTCCTGGGTATGGCAAAGGAAGGGGAAAAGTAGCTATACAAGGAATAATGTAAATTTTTCTTCTTTTAACTTGGGTCTATTGACCATTTATAATTATTCTTTCTTAGTGTATTAGTTCATTTCCATTATAATGAAATACCTGAAACAGGGTCACTTTATAAAGAAAATAGGTTTATTTAGCTCTCAGTCTAAAAGTTCAATGCCCAAACAGCATAGCACAGAGTATATGGTAAGAGGGTTGACTCTTTGGTCGTATCACCTTATAGTCAATAGCAATGACAAGAGTGTATGTAAGAGTGTGTGCAGAAACAATACGATTATACTTTGAGCCAGGACACAGAGAGAGCTGGGACTCACAATCCTCCAATGATCTAAGGACCTCCTACTAAGTCCTACCTCTTAAAGGTTACAACACTTCTAATGCTTCCAGGGGACCATGCCTTTAACACATGACACTCTGGAGGAACACAAATCATAGTCAAATAGTAGTGACACCAGAGATGATACCAGTGTGGAAAACGAGGATCCGAGTCTCGTTCCCCAAGTATTGAAGATCGAGCACCCAAGAAATGCTGAGCCAAGCACAAAAGGTTTTATTTAAAGGATATTTATTTAAATGATGGATCAGAGAGAGAGAGAGAGAGACAGAGACAGAGACTCCTCCACAGAGGAGAGAGTCTCAACTGGTGCCTGCGGGAGTGGGAGTGTCTTGCTCCTTTTATCTTTTCTTCTTATGCCCCCTCCTCCCCTTATCTTACCCACATGACCAAAAGGTGGGAAAGGAGCCTTCCAGGGGTCACTCTCCATATCTGCCCAGAAGGGTAGGAAGGGAGTCACCCAGGAGGTCTTCATTAACAACTCCTTGTTGAAAGGAACAATTCCCTGGAGGCAGGTAACCTTGGCAACAGGTTGGAGGAGGAGAAAGTGCTCTGGAGGTATTAGCATTTTATTTCCTTTTGAATCAGCCCCATCTTCCTGACCCAATCATTCATTACCTACACTGACTGTCCTTTTGAACCCCCACAAGAAGCACCATATTAAGATAGAAATTCCCAGCTACTCCTTTAACCCATCTTTGATTAACCTCTATGCTATGCTGACTCAGGGATTACCCATAGCAAGCTAGGTTTAAAGATAAAAGCAAGAACTAATGGGATGGGGGGAACAACCCTTATCAGGGACATTAGAGGATGCTACAGAATAAGTTTGGAAAAAAATCACTAGACAAACAGACAAGTGGGACAAATCCCAGTAATATCCACAACCCCTGGGAGAACTGGGTATCACAATCTAGGGTATACAACGTTATCTAAAGTACAGTTTCAACAAAATGGGTAAAACAACAATGTGTGGCCCATATGCAGGAAAATAAATGTCTCTGCTTCTTTAAAACTTTGCTGAAGAGGCACAGATGTTGAACTTGGCAGACAAAAAGGAGCATACATGTATATGTTAAGTATATTCAGAAACAAAAAGGAACTGTTCAAAAAATTGGAGCACATCATGATAGCCAGATCTCATCAAGTAGAGAATGTCAGTCCAGGAAGAGAAAGTATAAAAAATCAACCAGATTAAATTTTAGGAATAAAAAAGCATAACCATTAAATCAAAAAATTCACCAGTGTAGTTTAACAGAAGATTTGACCTGACAGAAGAATGAATAGCAAATATGAAATGGATCAATAAATATTAGCCAATCTAAAAAAATGGGAAGAAAAGAAGGGAGGAAATTATGACTAGAGCCTAAGACACACATGGGACCTCATCTAGCCTACCAACGTATACGTAGAGAGAGTGTCAGAAGAAGAGAGAAAGGAGAAGAAAAAATAGAGGAAGAAATCATGGCTAAACATTTCCAAAATTTGATCACCCCATTTGTCAAAAACAGAAGTGTTGGTCTACATATCCAAGGGTAACAAACTTCAAGTAACAAACACAAAGGGATCCCACCTAGACACATCACAGAGGACACCAGAGAATATCTTAAAAGTGGTAACCAAAACACTGTAATGCATCATGAACAAGTCAACCTCACTAAAAGTAACAAATGATGGGGAAAATGAAGGCCAGAAGCAGTGGGATGATATATTCAGAATGTTGAAACCATAATACTGTCTACTAATAATTCCATATGGATCAAAACTATAGCTAAATGAAGGCAGAATTAAGACATGGCAAACACAAAGACTGAAAGAATTCATAACCACTTTATATTTAGAAATACTAAGACCAGGCATGGTGGCACACTCCTGTAATCTCAGCAGCTCGGGAAGCTGAGGCCAGAGGATCGAAAGTTCCGAGCCAGCCTCAGCAACTCAGCAAGGCCCTCGGCAACTTAGCAAGACCCTGTCTCAAAATGAAAAATAAAAAAGGGAAGAGTATGTGACTCAGTAGTTGAGCATCTCTGGGCCCCTGGGTTCAATCCCTGGTACCAAATAATAAGAATAAGAATAAGTATAGGAATAAGAAGGAAAACAATGACACCTGGTAGCTAGAATCCACACAGAAATCAAGAGTGCCAGTAAGTCTATGTGAGCAAATATAAAAGAGGGGATAAAACTATATTTGCATATAAATATATATGTGAATATAAAATGTTTTCTTAACTGAATTAAAATTGAATAAAACAATCATTATAAAGTTGTTGGGTTGATTACATGAAGATATATGACAATGATAACATAAAGGATAGAGGGAGCAAATAAATCTGTGTTGGATAGTTTGTATGTTTCACTGGAATTAAGGGGTGGGAGGAGGACTAGAATCAAAGATACTTTAGGAACTTATTCCAATGGCTAGGAAATGGTCATTTACGGACTGAATAGGAAAGTTACAATAGACTGAAGGAAATCTGAGTGGGATAAAGAGATGTAATTAACAACACTTGAAAAGGATTATCGGAATAAAGAGGAAGGAAGGGGAAGCATAGGAGAAAGAAAATTTAAAACAGCTTGAAAAATGAAGTATCCAATGATACAATTGGAAATATTGACCCTTAATTGTAGATATATTTAAATTGTTTCTCAGCCTGAGAACTAAGTAAAAACCAGGTTCTTGAGGAGTGAGAGATAAGGCAGGTAAATTTTGATAAGCCTAAACTCCCTGCCCCACCCCTTATGAGTCCAATTCCAGTATGCCATGAGGGTAATGAGTCTCAGCAAGAAGAAGAGATCAACGTGGAAATGTCAAGCCATAGAGACATTGAAAGCAAATGAAAGTTCCTCATATATTTGATATTGTCTAGTACTGCTACTGTTAATGAGAAGAACTCATTTTCAATTTGGCTTAAGTTAATTATTAATAAAATAGTTATACTGTGATAAGCTTGGCAATGACTAGGAAGAAAACTCCTCATAGTTCACACCTGGAAGAAACTAGGAGAGGAAATGGGAAGAAAGGACTGAGAAATGCAATTGCGTTGGCAGATGGAGAGAAGGAAGAGAGCTTTCACTGGAACACCCTTCTTCTTGACTTTGTTCTGTTTTGTCATCCTCTGCAGGTTGAGTGATAACCTTATTGTTCCTTGTTTTTTTTCCCAGTGTCCATGTTTGTTTAAACAGCTTCCTGAATTTATGAAAATAATTTTTTAATTCGTAGATCATTCTTGTTGTACCCAAAGATATTTTGTTCCAAATATCTTAAACCCCATTAAGATGACCCTGGATATTTTTATTGAATGTTCAGATCTCTTGGTCCCACAGACCTAGCAGATAAGCCATCAGAATTTAGAAGTCCTGAATCTTCTGGTTTACAGTTTCTCACTGCAATACAGAAGTCTTTGTGTGAATTATACTAATTATTTAGTTATTTACTTTTAGATTAGAAAGATTTAGGAAAACAGACAATTGCTGTGGAACCTGGAATTTAGACAAGCATGCAGAAGATAATGCTAGGATTAATAAAAATATGGAGTAGTGTCTCCATAGAACCAATAATTCAAGCAAACTACTTTCTATATTTCTGTGTCCTCCTATCTCATATCATCACTCTTCCTATTCCTTTCTCATCTTTTGTTATTAGGGAGAAATATTACCTTCTAGAAAGTTCTTTGGTTATCAGCAGTAGCATAAGTCACTATGTAGATTTGATCAAGTAGCCTTGAACTAAATAGACTGTCTTGTTAAAAACATAGTAATTCCCAAAGAAGAAAATCTTGGCTGAGGAAGAGAAGATGTCAGCATGAACTATAGATATTGACATGATGAAAATCCCCAAACACTATTTAGAGATATTTATCACTCATTCCTTTGAGGATTCCCTAGTTTCCCAACAAATAGATGGGCTTGTCCAGTAAAGGCTTACAAGATAACCAAGTCTTACTGATAATCACCATAGGGTAAATTTAAGGCATATAATATGGTGTTTCAATAACCATAGTTTTATGCTATAAGAATTTGTAACAGCTTGCCCTACTGAAAAAGCATGAATGACTCAGTTTACTGAAGGTGGAAAAAATTTTCTAGTGTGAAATAGCTATTCTGGGCTAAGAACATTACACAGAGAGACCCTAGCTCAGGATGGTTTTACTTAGAATTTATGGACTTTCTAATGGTGCAAAAGTAATATGCATCAATAGAAATCATACTTCCAGTTTTGAATTTTGATCTTTTTTCACACTCATAACATGTGGTATAATACCCTTGTGATGCTGGGTGGTGGCAGCCAGCCACACGTCCCAGTCAGCACTGTGATCATGAGAATGAGCCACAGACACTTTACAAGATGCACTGTATTGCTGAACTCTGGTGTTCAGTAGCTTAGGTACATTAAATCCATTTTTTTTTTTTTTACTTCTGATATTTTCAACTTACAATAAGTTTTCCAGGACATAACTCATTATAACTTGAGGAGCAGGTATGGTATTATTAATTGAATGCTTTCCATAATTCTATAAGGAAGACACAATTATTTGTATTCTATGGCTGAGATACTAAGTTGCATAAAAGTTAGATCATATAATAAATGCAGAACAGATTATAGGGATAGATACCCATAATAGGTTATGGGGAGGGATGCTTGGACATTTTCTATTTCTGAATCTGGCACCGGGACATTATCCAAGTGCTTAGAAAATTTCTTGATAATTAAACCAAGAATTCACATTACATTCCTAACCATTATTTGGAATATCTATATCACTTGAGATATGTCCTCTGAGGCCTAAGGAAAGTAAAAATAAGAATGTAACACTTCATCTTGGTGTTAATCTTATTCTTTTTTTATTTTTTTTTATTGTAAACAAATGGGATACATTTTGATTCTCTGTACATGGAGTAAAGGCATACCATTCATGTAATCATAAATTTACACAGGGCAATGTTGTTTGATTCATTCTGCCATTTTTCCCCCTTCCCCCCCACCCCACCCACCCCTCTTTTCCCTCTGTACAGTCCTTCCTTCCTCCATTCTTGCCCCCCTCCCTAACCCTAACCCTAATGCTAACCCTTCCCACCTCCCATTATATGTCATCATCCGCTTATCAGCAAGATCATTCTTCCTTTGGTTTTTTTGAGACTGGCTTATCTCACTTAGCATGATATTCTCCAGTTTCATCCATTTGCCTGCAAATGCCATAATTTTATCATTCTTTATGGCGGAGTAATATTCCACTGTATATATATGCCACAGTTTCTTTATCCATTCATCAATTGAAGGGCATCTAGGTTGGTTCCACAATCTGGCTATGGTGAATTGAGCAGCAATGAATAATTGATGTGGCTGTGTCTCTGTTGTATGCTGATTTTAAGTCCTTTGGGTATAGGCCAAGGAGTGGGATAGCTGGGTCAAATGGTGGTTCCATTCCAAGCTTTCTGAGGAATCTCCATACTGCTTTCCAGAGTGGCTGCACTAATTTGCAGCCCCACCAGCAATGTATGAGTATACCTTTTTCCCCACATCCTCGTCAACACCTATTGTTGCTTGTGTTCTTGATAATCACCCTTCTAATTGGGGTGAGATGGAATCTTAGGGTAGTTTTGATTTGCATTTCTCTTATTACTAGAGATGTTGAACATTTTTTCATATATCTGTTGATTGCTTGTACATCTTCTTATGGAGCAAACACTGATCAAACATTAAAGAATTATTTTTAAAGTAAGCTTGCATTGATAGTTTTAAAGGACCTCAACTGTCTCAATCAGGCCTGGTTGTATAGTATTATAGGTTGAGTTTCCCTGGAGGTAGACTCTGAGATAGAGTTAGAGGACAGACAGTATTTTAGAGCCTATTGTTAAGATTAACATCTATAGGAAAGAAAGGAGAGATGCAGGTCTGGGCCAAGGGAGAAGGCAAGCTTGTGGTAAAGACCCAATAAAATCCTCAACCAACTCCAAGTGAAGTCCTGAAGCTGGGCCCTTCAGAATTGCTCTGATTTAGACCAAGATAGCCAGGTCTTAATATGTGCATATCAAGCTGTCATTGAATAATGTGGATCAGCTGCTTTGTGGAGGGGGTGTGACCTTGGGCAAAGGATTACCAAGAATAATTTCAGGAGATAGCTGACAGTTACAGACAATCATCCGACAGACTCTCATTCAGTGGAAGAAAATCTTCAACATTCCTGAAAATAGTCTAGGATGGATCAAAGCAGTGCCAACTACACTTACCCAGTTAATGGCTACTCCAGTCTTCAAATTCAGACCTGTCTGATTCTATGCACATGCTCTGTCCTTTATGTTATTGCACCTGTCTGAACACATAGGAAACACTGATTATGACTATTACTGAAATTGTAGCATCTCTAACCAGGCTTCAGAGTATCTTAAAGAACAAAACATGTGCACCTGGATGCTTAGGAAATGTTTAGTTTAGCTGCAATGATTGTGAACTAGATGTGTGAAGGGGCGTGACATTCTCCCCACTCCCCACTCTCTAGGAATAGCAATTGACTCAGACAAATCATCCCAGGGAGCAGGCATGTGGAGTTGTACACCAAGGTTTTGTTGTAGGTAGGTAGTCCTCAAACCTTTCCTAATCCTCAGGAAGGGCTCTAAAGGATGAGAGTTGGGTGTCCAGTTAGCTCCTGCCTTTGATTTTCTATTTTGAAAGAAGTTATCTGCAGCTGTGCAATGGAACATGATCAGTACTGCTGGACTTTGGCTCTTGTTTTCCCACACAGGATGGCAGGAGGCCAAAGACCTACTGCAGGTAAACTAGGTAAACCAGAGCTAAGTGATCCTTGAGGACTGAGCTCAAGGGAGGAGCCAGATGTTTCCCAAACCATAGGGATGCCTCCTGCCAGTGAGGGCTGAGCTGATAGGGAGGTACCAGATTTTTCCCAAACCATAATATTGGAGTTTTAGTTTGGGTTCTTTTACAAGCACAGCCTGAGGAAAGGACCCAAATACAGGTAGACATTTTGGGGAGATAGGTAATCCCGAAATGCATGATAAGAAGTATTTTAGTTAGTCTTTCTTTCTTTCTTTCTTTCTTTCTTTCTTTCTTTCTTTCTTTCTTTCTTTCTTTCTTTCTTTCTTTCTTTCTTTCTTTCTTTCTTTCTTTCTTTCTTGTCACTGTGAACAAAACATCTGACAAGAACAATAGAGAGAAGAAGTTTATCCTGGCTCATGGTTTCAGAAGTTCAGTCCAGGTCAGCTGACTCCATAGCTCCAGGCCCAAGGTAAATCAGAACACCACAGCAGAAGAGTATGGCAGAGGGAAGCAGCTCAGGACAGGGCAACCAGGAAGCAGAGAGAGCTCCACTCACCGAGGCAAAATAGAAACCACAAAGGCACACCTCCAGTGACCCAACCCCTCCATTCACACCTGCCTACAGTTACCACCCTGTTAATCCATACCAGTCAATTAAACTGGTGATGAGATTACAACTCTCATAATCTAAACATTTCACCTCTGAACAGTCTTGCATTATCTCACACATGAGCTTTTTGGTGACACTTCACATCTAAATCATAACAGAAAGAGAACATAGAGTATTGCAGGGAAATAGCTTTCAAGTTTATCTGTTATTTGGACTGGTTATTGCTGTTGGCGATTGGGGCTCAATTCCACTAAGAACCTTTTAAGGAACCTTGCAGAATGTGCCTCAAAATCATCCTATGAAGAGGGCACCTGAGAGATTTTCCCAGTGACTATAATCTCCTAGTATATAATGGTTTGCCCTGGGAATATTTATTGTCTCACTCTGCCTGAGCAAACTCCCTAGATTTTAGAGGAAGTATTAAAGAGCAGTGGAGAGTCCATGCAGGACACTGTTAGCCTGCATAGGAACTGTCCATCACACCTACTGCTGAAATCAGACATGGGCTGAGGAGTATGGCATAGGAATCTAAGAGGATCTACTAACAGTCCATGATTATCCAGGTCGGTATCCAGATGGTTTTTAAGGGATTAGCTCTTACAGGAGCAAGAGTAGAGAAATGGTCACTTGGATTGTCAACTCAGCTCTTCAATGTTTCTGCTCTGATACTCATTAAAAGCTTCCTGCTATGCACATTAGAAAACATTTTTACTCCTAGGAATTGTTTTTCAGGGGAATGTATGGGCTTCCTGCTTTTAGATCTGGCTCAGTCTTCCAGAATACAGGAGTGATTTACCCAAGCTGGGAGTCTTTTCTTATCCTCAGTAAATTTCTGTGTCTATACCTAAGAGAAGCAGCAGTCCGGAGATTACATGACTGGACAGTGCTATAAAGCTGGGTAGTTTCTCCTAGTTGTACATATTTTAATTCATTGACCTGATCAGTGCTTAGCATAAAAGCCAGTGATCATTATAAATATGATATTAGTAGTCTTTTATTTTGTCTGCTGAAGTTAGACTTTACCACTAACTTTATTACTACTTTGCGTTTCTGTATGTCCATTCTGCCATTTCTATGATTTCATTATATGATACAATGGGCTTCTGTTGCATATTTTTTTTCAATTGCTCAGGCAGTTTAAATAGGACATTTCACTTCATTTTGTTTCACTGCATACAATTCAGTAAAGGGTAGCAAGAGAGCTAAACTCTTTGAGTAGATGCTTTTCATTGCAAACCAGTTGGCTTTTCTCCTACTTTTTGAAAAATTCTGATAACATTCATGCTTCCAGATTCCTACCCCTCTCTGCATTTTCAGGCTTTTTCTCTGCATTGAACCTTGAAATGCAATTTTTCAGCACAGAGGAAAAGGACGCCTTCTTTGGCTGACGTCTAGAGATGAAAAATAAACATGAGGGTAGGTTTTAGCCTTCCTTCCTTTTAATTAACAAATGTATGAGTCTAAATAAAGTGATGAAGACCCTAAAACAAAAATACCAGCTATCCCTGGTTAGTCAATAGAGGACACAAAATTTCATTCTTTTAAACAGTGAACCATATTTATTTGTATATCATAACTCACAGCATTCTCTTGTGAAACTGCTACTAATATTCTCCTCTGCAGATGACAAGACTGAGCCATGTAGGCATTGAACAGCCCTCTCACATTCAATGCAGCAATTAATCAGAGGAGCCAGGACAGAAACCCAGGAAATCTAGCTTTCAAAACCCAGGCATTTTGCCCAGTATCCTCTGCTTCCTCTTATTTAAAGCTGTAAGTCTTTGGTATGAACTTAACAATACCTTTTCAAGCTGTAATGAAGTTAAGGATAGCAGCATTATTTATTTAACTGTTTATATTTGTCTGAAAATTAGCAGTAAAGCAAGGAAACTTCTGATTCTAGTTTTTATATGCACAATCCCATTTTAGCAGTCTTGATTTCTCCCACAAATCAAAGCCCAAGGATGTGCTTGTGTATTTTCCTGCAATACCACAAAGTACCACACATGTAAGGACTGCAGTTTGGAGAGATTTCTAATCATAGTAAATAAAATGTGGTAAAAATAAGACGACTTTTAGTGAGTTTTGACCTGTCTACCTAAAATCTCCAGAAACCCTAAGATAGCAATCATAGTAGAGTATTGGCATGCCTGCTTACTCTTGATTTTCCCCCCGCGGCTTTGACTTGTAATGAAGGCTGTAGTACACTAGATGGTAGCATTGCCACATGAGCTCTCAGCCCAAGATCCCAGTCTTTGAGAACTAAAGTGAGAAAGATGCCCATTTCAAAGTGGCACATTTACGAGGATGTAAATGAGTATCCTCTGATTTCAGTTAGAGGTAAAGACCTCTGGGAGAAGAACTCATAGAAAGGTGAGAGAATGGTTCTCAGCTCCTAGCTCAGTAGTGTTGTCCTTGAGAGATTTTCCCCTGTGAATTTAGGAAAGTCACTTTATGATCCTTAGGTGAATGGCAATAATGTAAAAAGCTCCTTCAGGCACCCATTAGAAAAACACAAATAGTTTGCCTGCCATTACATACTAAAATAGTTGATTTCTTATAGATTTTTAGTTATATGATTAATTGATAACCATAAATAATGATACGACTACAAATAAAATATATGCTAGGCATTGTGTATTTTTCCTTGAAAATAGACAAAACTTTTCCCCCTCCAAAACATGAGATTTGAAGGTTGAATAAAAAATTACTAGTCCTAATATTATTATGTGTGCTCCTTTTAAGTTCCCGAACATCACCCCATGTTTTTCCTTGCTCCAGAAATGCATTCTCTAGTCTTTATCCTTTCTGAACTCAGTCCAATACCAGATGTTTCATACCAAAGTCTCCGGTGACTATCTACCTCTCTGCCGAACCGGCTGAATGGGAGTTGAGAGGGAAGGAAGGTAGGAAGGAGGAAAGGAAGGAAGGAAGGAGGAAAGGAAGTCCCTATCTCACAGCATCTAAAAAGACAGACCTAGCCCTGGCATCCCCTGGGGAAACCCAAACCACCTTGCCCTGTAAACACAAAGACTACTTTAGCTATATTAGCCTTTAAACAGGCTTTTGTGGGTTGGCTTTGCAACCAACTACCATCTGTATACAATAGTGTGCTTGTGACAAATAGATTTGTCAAGCAGGGCAAGCTGTTCAAATGCTTGGGCTACAACCAACTCCTAGACTGGGGGCTAAAAATAATGATTATCTCTTTCATTTTTCTTTGACCTCCTACAGTTTTAATAGGATGTCCTAAGTCATACAGCTGCTTACATTCTAATTTATCTTGCTACAGCTATTTATTAACAAAGCAATAATTATGACATGACATAGGCTCAGTAGGACAATCCTGCTTTATGATTATTTTCCTGGAGATAAAGACAAAAAGCTTTCTGTAAAACCCTGCACTTTTTTCTGGGCAAAATCTAGGTGAGAGTGTTTTGTGCAATGTTTAACGGAGACAATTGATTGTGAAATATTATCATCAAACTCTACTTTGAAGAAGTACAGATTAAGAAAGCCTTAATACATATAACAACATATTTACAACTTATTCTTTTGGTCTTTAAATAATTTTCTGTTTATAGGGTTTTTTTCCCCTCCCTTTTAAGGTTATGTCTATTTGCCTTTCTTTCTTCCCACATTTCTTTAGCAAAAATATAATGAGTTCCTCCATGTCAGTGACTGTGTAAGGACCACAGTAAGGGTACATGTTAGAAAGAGGAGAAACACCTTGCCTATTATTCAGCAGATAATTTGAAACTGCAGGAAATACTATATGTTGATTAAAGTATTATTTGAAGAATTGCAACATTTCCCAGTCTTTGCTATCTGCCTTCATGTATGATACAGCATTCAAATGTCAGAACAATCCTAAATAGAGAAACTGAGATGCAAAGAAGTTGAGGGTCTTTTTCACAACCGTGGGGAATTCTAAAGCAAGTTGCTTTGCACTGATGCCCAGTTGCTAATGAATACCTGGACATTGTCTCTATTTTCTTAATTAAGCCTCAACTAGCTTAATTAATTAATAGCTACTTGCTAAGTACCTAAGCCAGAAAACTTGGTAAATTGTGACAAAAACTATTCTGTTCAGGATAACCAGGTGCCTAATAACTGTGGCCCTATCTGCTATGTGTTGTTTACATGAAGTTTCTCTAATGTTTGAAAAGAAAAACCAAGAGTTTAGATTTATGCCTATGTGGTTGTAAATACAGGAGTAAACAAGTCCATAGAATTGTTTGTATTTGCTCTTGATTGTACAATAAACAAAAACAAAGAATTCACCAGGACAAAAATGTTAATGAAAGGTAATCCTATTAGGTCCTACATTCTCATATTTGTCTTTGAATTAATTTCTTGATCCCAAAATCTATCTTCAAATAAACCAAGTTATGGCCAAGGTCAACTATTGTTCCCAAGACATGGAAACTGTCTGCTCTGTTATGTGAAGGTATTTGGAAGCAAGGTCTATTCCCTAGGATCTATGTCAAACCCCCATAATAACCTTACTTACAAGGATGAATTTTAGTTCTGTAGAATTTTAACATGACTGTGTTTGAAAGTCAAGCTTTACACATAAACTTAAAAGATGTGAAATGTGATGAAGTGATAAAAATTTCTGTACTACAGATGAAGAAAAGATAGGGGTCTCTGGATACCACAGGCAATAACAGAGACCAAGAGCAGTCCATTCTGACAAATTCCACTACATAAATGCTTAGTGCCTCCACAATGTTTGGGGAATAGCTGTGTACAGTGGGAGCCATCTCCCCAGAGGAAGCTTAATGGTACATATGATGTCAGTAATTTAGAAACATCATAAAATTCCCCAGCCCTAGCAGCCCTGTGTCAGTGCTCTTTCCTGGCCTTTCTTTCTTGGTACTCAGGTCCTGATCCAAATGTAACAGTAAAGTATCCGGCACTTAGGACTGTCCCAATTTGCATCAGGGTGACCAATCTATAGAAAATAAAATTTTTCTTTGAGCCTGTACTGTGGTCTTTCTGGTTCCATCATACTTTCTACCTCCTTAGGACTGGAGTCAGCATGTCACCTTTCTAAAAGACTGGGACTCCTGTCACAATTTATAGCCCACAGACCAAGCAATAGAGCTCATGTGATTCTCTATTTATTATCGAAGCCAGTAAATATTTCAGACTGAAATGGACAGTATTCACAATTTTCTAGAAAAACAAATATAAACCAAGATAGGTCTGGGCCAACCAGGATACATGACTCACTACCTACAACCAACTTGGTTTGCGAATGAGACTGTGGATCCATTGTTAATATGCACATCTCCTGCTGGGTGGCTAGCAAGGGGGGCAATCTGACTCACTTCTGTTCATGCCAGGTTCTTTGCACATGGTAATAGAAATTGTCTGGTCATTCTCATTGTAGACCATTCCTTTAGGCTTGTTTTTTTCAGTCTGTGGGAAATATTTTCCAGGTTGTTCCCACTTTTAACAGCCCTTCACTTTAAGCCCATGCCTGTTATGTCTCACAATGAGAGAATGCACCCAGAGAAATACCTTTATTAACTTTACCTTTACAGATTTGGTTGCCTCGTGACTGGCAAGAATCTATATTTATATTCATCAGATATATACTGAGTATCTACTATGTGTAAGACCTTTAAATTGAAGGGAATATAAATCTAAATCAATAAGAAAGGAAGGATCCAAGATGTCGGACTAGAGGGTGACTGCATCTCCAGTTGCTCCAGAACCCAGGATTCAAGAAGGGGAGGCATTGAGAGACTCGCTCTAAAATAGAGCCTCGGGGTGAGTCTCCCCCACCCGGTGAAGCGCTGCCCGGGCAGTAGGCCCAGATTCGGGTGGCTTATTAGAGTAGGGTAGGGCAGCTAGAGTCTTCCCCAGGCAGCCCTGTGCACTCCAGCGGTGGGCTCCTCCCACAGGGCCAGATTCTCCAGCATCTCGGAGCAGGCCCCCCAGTGAGAGTCTTTCTGCACAGAGCCAAGCTTCAAGTCCCTGAACCAGGGCGGTGAGTTCCTGCCCGCAGGTTGCTTCAGGGACCAGGGCAGCCAGGGACTTCCCCAAGCAGCCGGCAGCCCGGCCCCCTCCGGTGGGAAGTGCCTTTCCAGGCTAGCTTCTCGAAGCAGGCCCCCCAGTGAGAGCCTTTCCACACAGAGCCAGCTCCAAGTCCTGGAACCAGTAGAGGACTAGGGGCAGCTTTCCTTGGAAGCACTGCATTATCAAGTTACTCCAAGACTTCAGGCTACTGAAGGCAGGAAGGTGATACACTGGAAATCTACAGGGACACTATAAGCCAATAGAAGAATTCTGCAATATCACAAAGTCCCACTGACATCTGACCAATATGAGAAAACAAGGGAAGAAAATGTCTCAAACAAACCTAGATACTATATCAATAAAATCCAATGACAGCACAGCAGAAGAAATGTCAGAAAGGGAGTTCAGAATGTACATAATAAAACAATCGGGGAAGCAAACAAGGAGATGAAAGAGCAAATGCAGGCATTGAAGGAGGAGATGACAGAGCAAATGCAGGCATTAAATGATCACACCAATCAACAGTTAAAGGAGCAAATATGGGAAGCAAGAGACCATTTCAATAAAGAGTTAGAGATATTGAAAAAAAAACAAACAGAAATCCTTGAAATGAAGGAAACAATAAACCAAGTTAAAAACTCCATGGAAAGCATAATCAATAGGATAGAACACATGGAAGACAGAACCTCAGATATTGAAGACAAAATATTTAATCTTGAAAACAAAGTTGACCAAACAGAAAAGATGGTAAGAAATCATGAACAGAATCTCCAAGAATTATGGAATATCATGAAAAGGCCAAATTTAAGAATTATTGGGATTGAGGAAGGCTTAGAGAGACAAACCAAAGGAATGAACACTCTATTCAATGAAATAATATCAGAAAATTTCCCAAGTCTGAAGAATGAAATGGAAATCCAAGTACAAGAGGCTTATAGGACTCCAAATATACAAAATTGCAACAGACCCACACCAATGCACATTATTATGAAAATACCTAACATACAAAATAAAGACAGAATTTTAAAGGCCGTGAGAGAAAAGAATCAAATTACATTCAGGGAGAAAACAATAAGAATATCAGCAGATTTTTCAGTCCAGACCCTAAAAGCTAGAAGGGCCTGGAACAACATTTACCAAGCCCTGAAAGATAATGGATGCCAACCAAGAATCTTATACCCAGCAAAACTTACTTTCATATTTAACAATGAAATAAGATCCTTCCATGATAAACAAAAGCTAAAGGAATTTACAAAAAGAAAGCCAGCATTGCAGAACATTCTCAGCAAAATATTCCATGAGGAAGAGATAAAAAACAACGATGCAAATCAGCAACGGGAGGAACTAGCCTAAAGGAATAGCGAAATAAAGGGGAAACCAAAACATGTTAAAAAACAAAAATGAGTCAAATGACTGGGAATACAAATCATATCACAATAATAACCCTGAATGTTAATGGCCTGAACTCATCAATCAAAAGACATAGACTGGCAGCATGGATAAAAAAGAAAAACCCAACAATATGCTGTCTGCAAGAGACTCATCTCATAGAAAGAGTTACCCATAGACTAAAGGTGAAAGGATGGGAAAAAACATACCATGTACACGGACACAGCAAAAAAGCTGGAGTATCCATCCTCATTGCAGATAATGTGGACTTCAAGCCAAAACTAGTCAGAAGGGATAAAGAAGGACATTTCATACTGCTTAAGGGAAGCATAAATCAGCAAGACATAACAATCATAAATATCTATGCCCCGAATATTGGCTCATCCATGTACGTCAAACAAATCCTTCTCAATTCCAGAAATCAAATAGACCACAACACAATAATACTAGGCGATTTTAACACACCTCTCTCACCACTGGATAGATCGTCCAAACAAAAATCGAATAAAGAAACCATAGATCTCAATAACACAATCAACAATTTAGACTTAACCGAATTATATAGAATATACCATCCAACAAAGAATGAATACACTTTCTTCTCAGCAGCACATGGATCCTTCTCTAAAATAGACCATGTTTTATGCCACAAAGCTACTGTTAGCAAATACAAGAACATAGAGATACTACCTTGTACTCTGTCAGATCATAATGGATTGAAATTAGAAATAAATGACAGAATAAAAAACAGAAACTTCTCCCATACCTGGAGATTATTATATGATGAATGGATAACAGAAGACATCAGGAGGGAAATAAAAAAAAATTTTAGAAGTAAATGAGAACAAAGACACATCATATCAAAATCTCTGGGACACTATGAAAGCAGTACTTAGAGGAAGATTTATTTCATGGGGCGCATTCAACAAAAGAAGTAGAAATCAACAAATAAATGACTTAACACTACAGCTCAAAGCCCTAGAAAAAGAAGAGGAGACCAACACCAAAAGTAGTAGAAGACAGGAAATAGTTAAAATAGAGCTGAAATCAACAAAATTGAAACAAAAGAAACAATCGGAAAAATTAACAAAATAAAGAGTTTGTTCTTTGAAAAGATAAACAAAATTGATAAACCCTTAGCCACACTAACAAAGAGAAAGAGGGAGAAAACTCAAATTACTAAAATTTAGAATGAACAAGGAAATATCACAACAGACACTAGTGAAATACAAAACATAATTAGAAGCTATTTTGAAAATCTATACTCCAACAAAACAGAAAACCTCAAAGACATCAACAAGTTTCTAGAGACATATGAATTACCTAAACTGAATGAGGAGGTCATACACAACTTAAATAAATCAATTTCAAGCAATGAAATAGAAGAGGTCATCAAAAGCCTACCAACAAAGAAAAGTCCGGGACCAGATGGGTTCTCAGCTGAGTTCTACAAAACCTTTAAAGAAGAGCTCATTCCAATACTCCTCAAAGTATTCCATGAAATAGAAGAGGAGGGAACCCTCCCAAACTCATTCTATGAAGCCAATATCACCCTGATACCTAAACCAGACAGAGACACATCAAGGAAAGAAAATTTCAGACCAATATCCTTAATGAACATCGATGCAAAAATTCTCAACAAAATTTTAGCAAATCGCATACAAAAATATATTAAAAAGATAGTGTACCACGATCAAGTGGGTTTTATCCCAGGGATGCAAGGTTGGTTCAACATCCGGAAATCAATAAATGTCATTCACCATATCAACAGACTAAAAGTTAGGAATCACATGATTATTTTGATAGATGCAGAAAAAGCATTCAATCAAATACAGCATCCCTTCATGCTCAAAACGCTACAGAAAATTGGGGTAGTGGGAACATTCCTTAACATTGTAAAGGCCATCTACGCCAAGCCCATGGCGAATATCATTCTAAATGGTGAAAAACAGAAAGCATTCCCCCTAAAACCTGGAACAAGGCAGGGATGCCCTCTTTTACCACTTCTATTCAATATCGTTCTTGAGACTCTAACCAGAGCAATTAGACAAACCAAAGAAATTAAAGGGATACAAATTGGAAAAGAGGAACTCAAACTATCCCTGTTCACTGATGACATGATTATATATTTAGAGGAACCTGGAAATTCTGCCAGAAAACTCTTAGAACTCATAAGTGAATTCAGTAAAGTAGCAGGTTACAAGATCAATGCTCATAAATCCAATGCATTTTTATACATAAGTGATGAATCTTCAGAAAGAGAAATTAGGAAAACTACCCCATTCACAATAGCATCGAAAAAAATAAAATACTTGGGAATCAATCTCACAAAAGAGGTGAAAGACCTCTACAATGAGAACTGCAGAACACTAAAGAAAGAAATTAAAGAAAACCTTAGATGATGGAAAGATCTCCCATGTTCTTGGATAGGCAGAATTAATATTGTCAAAATGGCCATACTACCAAAACTGCTAAACAGATTCAATGCAATTCCAAATAAAATCCCAATGATGTACCTTACAGAAATAGAGCAAGCAATTATGAAATTCATCTGGAAGAATAAGAAACCCAGAATAGCTAAAGCAATCCTCAGTAGAAAGAGCAAAGCAGGGGGTATCGCAATACCAGATCTTCAACTCCACTACAAAGCAACAGTAACAAAAACGGCATGGTATTGGTACCAAAATAGACAGGTAGATCAATGGTACAGAATAGAGGACAAGGACACAAACCCAAATAAATACAATTTTCTCATACTAGACAAAGGTGCCGAAAATATGCAATGGAGAAAAGATAGCCTCTTCAACAAATGGTGCTGGGAAAACTGGAAAACCATATGCAACAGAATGAAATTAAACCCCTATATCTCACCCTGCACAAAACTCAGCTCAAAATGGATCAAGGACTTCGGAATCAAACCAGCGACCCTGCATCTTATAGAAGAAAAAGGAGGTCCAAGCCTTCAACTTGTTGGCTTAGGATCAGAATTCCTTAACAGGACTCCCATAGCACAAGAAATAAAAGCTAGAATCAACCACTGGGATAGATTCAAACTAAAAAGCTTTCTCTCAGCAAAGGAAACTATCAGTAATGTGAAGAGAGAGCCTACAGAGTGGGAGAATATCTTTGCCACTCATACTTCAGATAGAGCGCTAATTTCCAGAATCTATAAAGAACTCAAAAAACTCTACACCAAGAATACAAATAATCCAATCAACAAATGGGCTAAGGAAATGAACAGACACTTCACAGAAGAAGATGTACAAGCAATCAACAGATAAATGAAAAAATGTTCAACATCTCTAGTAATAAGAGAAATGCAAATCAAAACTACCCTAAGATTTCATCTCACCCCAATTAGAATGGCGATTATCAAGAACACAAGCAATAATAGGTGTTGGTGAGGATGCGGGGAAAAATGTACACTCATACATTGCTGGTGGGGTTGCAAATTAGTGCAGCCACTCTGGAAAGCAGTATGGAGATTCCTCAGAAAGCTTGGAATGGAACCACCATTTGACCCAGCTATCCCACTCCTTGGCCTATACCTAAAGGACTTAAAATCAGCATACTACAGAGATACAGCCACATCAATGTTCATAGCTGCTCAATTCACCATAGCTAGATTGTGGAACCAACGTAGATATCCTTCAATTGATGAATGAATAAAGAAACTGTGGCATATATATACAATGGAATATTACTCCACCATGAAGAATGATAAAATTATGGCATTTGCAGGCAAAAATGGATGAAATTGGAGGATATCATGCTAAGTGAGATAAGCCAATCTCTAAAAACTAAAGGACGAATGATCTCGCTGATAAGCCGATGAGGACATATAAGGGTGGGTAGGAGGGATTAGCGTTAGGGTTAGGGTTAGGGATAAGGAGGGTGGTAAGAATGGAGGAAGGAAGGATTGCATGGAGGGAAAAGAGGGGTGGGAGGGGTGGGGGGAAGGGAAAAAAAACAGAATGAATCAAACAATATTGTCCTATGTAAATTTATGATTTTTAATTAAAATAAATAAATAATAAAAAAAAGAAAGGAAGAAATTTGAACAATGATTACAGTGAGTTAGGAGCCATTAAAGAATTTCAGGTAAGGGGCATCTGCCTTTATATCATGGTTAAAATTCAAGATTCAGGTAAACCAATTATTAGCTGCCCCAGTTAGTCTCAAGAGGAAATATATAGCACAGTCAGGATAATTTTAGACATATTTTCACGAAAGAACTACACAAAGTCATGTAGCAAAAAGTTGGGGGACAACAAGGACAATACAGGAAAGTTGAGGTGGCAGCAATAATCACCGAAGGACTACAAGCAACGAGTGGACCCACGGGAAGAATCTTGTAAAGTGGACCCCCTTGAGAGCAGTAGCTGCAGTTGAGGGCAACCATCATTCTGAAACAACTCCTGGGGTCCCCAGTTGGCTAACGGAACTGGACAGTAGGGCTCAGAAGCCTATTGACGTAGGTCAGCATCCATAGGGAAGAGAGCATACTGAAGAGAGGTAGAAAACAGCTGGGAATGAGGGGCAGATGGGAGACATCTGCTTCACCGTCACTGACCAATTGTCCTCGTTACTACTAATGCATGCCTAGCTACCTCAGGCTTTACTCGAGTAACACAAAAAATAGGAGTCCAGAAAGACGCCTATCCCCAGCATCCTATAGAAAATGGAGTTGGAAACTCAGAATGAACATGAGGGTGCAGCTTGTGCCTGTTCCATGACCTCTGCAGAATCAGCTGAGAAGGCTTTGAGGGGAACTTGATAACTGGGGCTAGAATCATCTGCTCACTCATCCAGGTGCCAGCCAGTGATTTGAGCTGTTGACAGAGACCTTGGCTGGGGCTATGAGCCACAATCACTGTATGTGTAGCATCTTTCTGTAGTCTGTGCTCCTGCAGAGAATGGTGGCTGGATTCCAAGAGCAAATGTCCCAAAAGAGAACTAGGTGGAAGCTGTCAATTTTCATAAACGAGACACAGATTTCCCATAGTTTCAAATTCTACCATAGTAACAAGTTTACCCAGATTCCAGGATAGAGAACATAAACCCCACCTCTCCATGAAAAGAATATTAAAATCGCATTGTATGAAGAACATGAGCCATAAGAGAGAACGTGACTATCGTTGAAAAATGAAGCCTACCTCACCCAGTCAATAGAATTCCCTATCTCACTCTTAGTACCAGTGATTATATAACTTATATGCCTTAAAAATAAATTTTGAGTTAATGTAGTACTAATATATTGTTTGATTATATCCTTTGGGTATTATTTATTTCATTGTATTGTATACAAATAAGTAACATTGGGACAAGAAACAAAACCCTTTTTTTGAAACGAATGTGATACTTATTAACTGATTGTTATAATGCAATTATAGATCCTGTCCACCTTCCATCATTTTGATATACTAACACCTCTAGAAGAGAATGTCTATTATATATCTAGTCACACATTTAAAAATTAGATTAGAGCCAATTTTTGTTTTTATCATATAGGTATACACATTTGAGAAATTCTGTTAATTTTGGTACTTTTTCCTAAATGAATTGATAAGAAAATAGAATTTTTGTGATTATACATGAACTCCAAGATTAAACACATAATTACATAGTGGTGAATTCTAATTGAATTACAGAGAACTCAAGGAAAAAACTGAATGTATCCCATAGCTCTGAGGGACTTATTACTCATTCCATGCACAGTTCTGTTTTGAAGGAAAAGAAATCCCTCTTGGGATTGAATTAAATCCTGTTAAAGACATGGCTCAAAATATCAAAATATGAGCTGAGTTAACACTCTTATTTTACATCAGTAAATGACAGATGTCCTCTGAGGGAGAACAGCTCAGTGACCAGAGCTGAGAGATAACAAAGGCCCAAAGAAAACATTTGGACCCAGAAACTAAGGACAATGTTTTAGAATTATAATAAACTGGTAAAGCAAATGATACAAATTTAATCCAGGGTTTTGCTATCCTGGCATGAAATATAAATGCTTAACAAAAAGAAGACCTTGATATGTATTTGTTGTAAATAACTAATTATATAATATTACCATCAAAATAAAGAAGAGAATAGACTACCAGAATAGATCTATGTCTACTAAAGACATTGAACTAATAATTAATAACCTTCCAAAGTAGAAAATTCCAGTCCCAGATGGGCTCACTGGTAAATTCTATTAAACATTAAAGGAAGAAGTTAACCAATTCTCTCCAATCTCTTCCAGAAGATACAAGCAGAGGGAATATTTCCTAACTCACTCTAGGAGAACAGCATTACACTAATACACAATCCAAATAGAAGTATCATAAGAAAAAAATTCTACATGAACTTTGTTCATGTTCTTCCATGAAAAAAGTTACAAAAATTCTCAACAAGGTATAAATAGAATTATACCAGGTATAAATGTGACCAGGTATAAATAGAATTATAAACCATGACTATTAAGTAGAATTTATCCTAGTTATGCAAGAACAGTTCAGCATTCAAAAATCAATTAATGCAGTACATCATGTTTTTGACAGATTAAGGATGAAAATTCACATAATTATATCAACGGATACAAGAAACATCTGAAAAAAATTAAACACCCATTCAAGATAAAAACTGTCAGTAAACGTGAAATAGTAGAGATCTTTCTCAATTTCATAAAGAACATCTCCAAAACACCTACAGCTAATGTACTCAATGGTGAGAAACTAGAATTTTTCAGCTAAGATTAGGAAAAGGGAAGAAATGTGCCCTCTCACCATTCCTTTTCAACATCATATTGCAAGTCATGGTTAATGTACTAAGACATGAAAGGAAGAAATAATATTGCCTTTGTTCACAAATAAAATTGTCTTAATCATTTATGTAGAAAATTCTAAAGAATTAATAAGAATAACATAAACATTTTGGAACTAATAGGTGCTTATAACAAGGTTGCAGGATATTTAAAGTACAAATGTTAATCACTTTCTTATATACCAGCAATGGGCAAGTGGAATTTTATATTAAAAACATTGTCATTTATATTAGCTTCTTAAAAATAAAATACTTAGATATAAATCTAAGAAAATATTTAAAATCTATGTAAGGAAAGCTATAAACCTCTGATGAAAGAAATCAAAGAACTGAACAAGCACAGAGATATTCCATGTTCATGGATAGGAAAACTATATATTATGAAAACGTTACTTCTTCACTACTTCATATATAAATTCAACGTAGTCCAAGTACTAATCCTATATTTATTTTGTAGGCATTAAAGCATGTTTCTGAAGTTGTGGAGAAACAAAAGGACCCACATTAGACAACACATTCAAGAGAATGAGAAGATAAGCCAAAGCTTGGGAGTAAATATTTGGAAGAATTATATTTTATAAAGGACTCTTATCCAATATTGAATGGGGTTTCTTCCTTGGAGGGGTGAGGAGGACGACAGTGTCACCTACACACAGACAACGGGGACTTGATCCAGGTGGTGGTGAAGCAAAATCCGTTTATTGTGCACCAAGGTTTTGGTTACATAGACTATGCAGCTGCTTACATGAGGGGAGGCTCCTTCTGCACAACCAATGAGAAGGTCAATAACTCCACTTATCGGGATGTTCCCAAGGCTACAGGCAAGCATCACACGTCCACTGGATGGCATTCCAATCCAGCATGAGTGGTGGGCCTTTGCTTACACCATTGACTCAGTGATTACTGCCAAATATGCCTGTGGGACATTACCTACAATCCAAAATACATAATGAACTTTTAAACTCAACAGTGAGAAAATGAACAACCCATGGGAAACACGGGAGAATGTAGCAGTATTCTGTAAGTCTTAATTTATCAGTATGTCAAACAGACCCCATTTGCTGGGCACTTCCTGTGGTTAGTGTTGACTTGGTAAATGACTTATGCCAGATGTTCCTATCATTTAAAAGGAGATCTGCCATAAAATGAAAAATACTCAGCAGCAATACCAACATCCTTCCTAGTCATATTTAATTCCCCTTGAACTCAAAAGCTCAATACTGGGCATTTGGAAGTCAGTCTTCCATTGCCTTAAAAAAGTATTCTCTGTATGTAGGAAGAAAGATCTACAACATATCACCTACATACAGAAAATACTTTTTTAAAGGATTGAGCCCAGGGGCACTTTATCCAGCATTTTAAATTTTCCTTTTTTAGATAGGGCCTCACTAAGTTGCTGACCCTGGCTTTGAACTTGCTATTCTCCTGCTTTAGCTTCCCAAGTCACTGGGATTACAGGCATGCACCACTGCTCTCAGTTACAGTAATTCTAATATACACTATTTTTAGATTCATGTGTTGAACTTTGAAGACATCATTTTAGAGCAAAGATACTATGTATGCAGATATTTTATTTTAAGCATTTCTATAAATCTCCTGAAATATATGCCAGGAGATTTATAGAAATGCTTAAAATATAAAATATATATATATAATATATATGGCATATATATATATTATACATAAATACATATATATGTATGTGTAATTTCCAAGTAACATAGAAAGATAGCATCACCAATTTGACTGATATAGGAATCCTGATTTGGAATTTGGCTGGGTAAGTCACACATTATTCTCATTTTCAATTGGCACATTTAATAGCTCTTATTGTCACTATGAAATTGCTTCCTTGCGAATGACTAGAGAATGAGACTGAGTTTTTCGATCTGGATTCAGGAAGATGCTAATGTATTCTCTTAAGCACAGAAAGAATATATTTTCCTGGGGTCTAAATGATTAGGTTTCCCTTTTGTCAGCTGCAATTTTAACAAGGCATTTTCCTCAAGCTAGCTTTACCTCACTGTGGCTCCTTGCTTTTAAGGGGCAACTACATCCACATCTTGGCCTCCTCCAACCTCAAAGAAAAAAAGCTAATGCAGGTTAAAGAATGAAAACTGCATGTGAAGAGAGGAGGGAAAACCGTTGCTCCTTTCCCACCTCTGTATGGTCCTGGGATTACCTTTCACCTACTTGGACATCGCCCCTGAAGCTTGTCTAGTCAGGTCTGCCCATGAAATTGCCCAAATTTTAATAAAACTTTGTTGTTTTTTTAATTTTGATTAAAACAAATCATTCAACCTTAGCAAATCTTCTGATTAGTCTCCTCTGACATACTTCTCTGTTTCCTAGATTAGATGATCTACTCTATAACACATTATAGTTTGTGATATACCCATGTGTCTCCTGACCAGGGGCCTGTTATCTCCATTTATCTTCTGCAAAGGAGGAACTAGGGCCTGAGACATTATAAGGTTTGTCTCAAGGTCAAACAGGAAATAAATTGCAGAGCCAGCACAAGAGACCAGATCATTCAGCTTTTTTGTTCCTGGTTCTCAAAATTGAGCATGCATTAGAATTACTTGGGGCGTCAGTGATGTGAAATTTAGATTCCTAAGGTCCAGAGTTCCTAATTTAGAAGGACTGGGGGTAGCAGGAGCCAAACATTTGTATTTCAGACAATTTCCAGGTACTGGAACCCACGCGCTGAGGACCTCTGGTTTAAGAACATGCTATAAGCTGTGTTGTTCACATGCTCCTCCTACCAGACCTAGATTAATGTCTTAAAATAAAAACAAATATGAAATAAAACTGAGAGGGGACTACTATTAAAACATCTTTATTTGGGCCGTCTCCCTTCTGTCCTCTCACCTTGGAGTCCAGAGTTTATCATCATTGCTGCCTGACTGTAATGTCCTGAGATGGAAGTGTTGACAGCCAGAGGCTGCAGGGAAAGGAGACTGGGTGGGCTTTGTGTTTACAAAATGCATTTTCAGAGAATGATCATTTTAGTCTTTTCTTTTGATTTCATCACATGCTGTTCTCTCAGCAGGCTTTCAGCATCTGGCCTCCACAGGAAACTCCAGCTTGACTCTAAGAGTGAGGTAAGTCTTATTTTTAGCAAGAAAATATTCACCATTGCTAAATGTGTTTGGTTTTGCTTTAGATTTAAATATAGATTTATTTTAAAAGGCAGTGAGGCCAAAGGAAAAACAAATAGCCCTTGCATATGTTTGGGAAGAACTGTCTTATTAAAAAGAGAAGTTGGTCAGCTGAAAAGAAATTTCAAATATTTTTTAGAGCAAGGTACTATGATCTTAGGAAGTCACTTGATTTTAAATTCCTTAGACTATTCTAATGAAAATATGCCCTTACACTATGCCATATAATGTTTTGAAAAAATATTTACATTAATTATTAGTGCATGAGCTGCTATTTAAAAGAAAGGATAGAAAAGAGTAGAAGTGGTCCAGGTAGTGGAGATGAAAGAGTTCAGTGAAAATATATATTCTAGGAAGAGAAAATGTCATTACAAAGTGTCTGAGAGCTCAGTGCCTGATTTCAGTCATGAGCAGGAAGTAGAGGTGAAAACCAGGGTAGAAGTCAATCACAGAGCTAGGTTGCACATTATTGAAGGGTAGGTCTACAGTTCACTGAGCCTAGGAATCCAGGCACTCTAGACATAGGACTTTGGAATGGACTCTATCTGCAGCTAAAGTAGAGCTTCTTGTCTACTTTCAAGCCCTGTTCTCCTTGATCCTGAAACAAAGTAGAAGCTGATCCTAATGACATATTTAATTTTTTTTTTCATTTAGAAAGAAAAGACTGACTACCCTAGTCCTAAAGAATAAGTTTTGAGGTGTACAGTTTTTCCTTTTCTTCTCTCTCTCTCTCTCTTTTTTATTTATTTATTTTTTTTTTTTTTGTAGTTTTTCTTGATGCATGTAAGCAAATGGTTTATAAGTTTAAAAAAATTATTTGGTAAGTCCTTGTGTTAATATTGAAGGGCTCAGGAAAAAATTAAAATTTTAATGATTTCAAAAAAATAGAAAATACTAGTCAATAACATTTTTACAAAGGAAATCCTAGGACAAAATTAGTTTTACCAGAAAATTCTTGCAAATCTTCACAATATTATTATCTTGAATTTTACACAATAGGTAACTTCCTCTAGTCAATTGTATGAGAAAATGTAAACTTGATACTCAAATCAACAAGGACATAATGAAAAAAGAAAATTGCAAATTGATCTCAATCATTAATATGTATGAAAAAATCGTAAGTGAAATATTAGCAAATAATTCCAACAATGTACAGCAAATACATATCATTCCCAATGAGTTTATCTAGGAAATGCAAATACATGTAAATTAGAAAATCAATTAGTGTGATTCACAAAATTAACAAAATAAAGGGAAAAATGCGATCATCTGAATAGATTCAGAAATGCATTCAATAAAGTTAATGTATATTCATGATTTTTTGAAATACATGCTATTGTCTGGCCAAAACTAGGTTGGAATTTCCTTAATCTGATGAAGGAAAAAACTATGACTTGACTATTTACTCACTCTTATTACTAACTCTTCTTTCTTAATTAATCTCTGTGGTGGGGAAGGATATCAGTGTGGCCTACAAACAACAACAACAATAACAACAACAACAACAAAACCACATATCTTAACTATACTTATAGCTGATTGTTCATGAAATGTAAGGGCAAGTGCCCCTTCAGACCTCTGAGAAAGCCTTTTAAGAGCAAATGATTCCTCTGCTTTCTCCAACTCCGCTTCCTCCTTCTGACTCCCTAAACAGTTGTTGTGATAAATGAAACCCAGCAGCCATCTTGGGTCATGAAATGACCTTAAAAGGACAATTCACATGAGGAATGTTGGAGAAAAAAGAATAAAGATTTATATTTCTGATGACTTGATGTAGCTGCTATGTTTTCTCTTGATTACTTGCCTAATAGACCCTCAGGTAGAAAAACTTTCATTTTGGATTTCCTGAAAAACAAAACGAAACAAAACAAAAAAAACTTTGTGATTATTTTGACCTAATACAATTCTGATATAGAATTGGGGAGAGAGAGAGAGAGAGAGAGAGAGAGAGAGAGAGAGAGAGAGAGAGAGAGAGCGCGAGCGCGCAAGAGAGAGAGAAAAAACCTCTGGAGTAAGCATCATACTTAATAAATACTGAAATTAAACATGTTAAATATTTAAAGTAGGAATCACAAGAATGTCCATTATTTGAACTTCTAATTAATGTTATACTGGGAATTCTAGGCAACTAGTAAGAAAATAGAAATAAAAATGTGAGATTTCAAAAGAAGAACAAAGCTGATATTTGGAGATGAGATAATTTCCTACATAGGAAAGTAAATAATCTACAAATAAATTGTTAGAATTAAGAAAAAGTCTTAGTAACATTGCTGAATCCAAAGTCAAGCAAGATAAATCAGTGCAATTTCTGTACACTAGGCAAAGTCAGAAAATTGGAAAGAAAATAGCATAAGTATAAGGAACCCATAAAGAAATCTAAAATGTTTCTGGGACTTTCTGGGGAAAATTAGAAAATCTTATAGAAGGACATAATAGAAATTCTTACTAATGGAGCATCATACCATCTATAGAGATAAGAAGGCATAAGGCTACCAAGATGATCCTTTTCTCAAACTAATCTTCAGTTTGATGTCATTCTAATAAAACTTGCAATGATATTTTATTGATCTCAACCAATCTTTAATATAGATGGAAAAAGAAAAGACCAAAAAGAGATAAGACACTACTAACAATGAAGAATGGCATGAGAAACCATAGTGGTCAGGACATCCTGACAATTTTGGAAATATAAATAAACAGGGTAATGGAAAAAAAATTACATACAAATGAAAGCATATTTTATGAGGAAGCTGGCATTTCACCTCAGTGAGACTAATTAAAACTTGCACTGAAACGATTATTTACATGGAAGAAAATACAAATAAGTTTGAAGTACGTTAAGGGTGTAAGTGTCAAACTGAACACTTTTAGTGTTTACAGGACACAGTAGAGTAAAAGGAATAATATCAGGATAAAGAAATAGTTCCTTTTAAAAAATACAACTCATGAACCCATCCAGAACATTGTAGAAATTTGACGTTACAATGAAACACTTTTCCACCAAAAGAACTTATGAAGAAATAAAGAGACAAGTTTATGCAGAGAGACTTTTACATGTTAGTATAAAGGTGTGATCAGTTTGGGGTTATTTTGTTTGTTTGTTTGTTTGTTTGTTTTCACGCTGTGGATGGAACCCAAGGCCTTCCCCATGCTAGGCATGTGCTCTGTTGTAGCCCCAGCCTCTAATGACTGTGTGTAAAATGCCATCAAACTGCACAATTTTTAAAAAGTACATCTTTATGTATACATACTATACTTTGGTTGAAACAAAATTCCATCCTATGATGACTTTATAATTCATCTAGGTGGGGGCTTGCTCACTTGAGACAGGGAACGCAAGAGAGCGAACCACAAGAGAGCGAGGCACTAGGGGTTGCCCTGCGACAGGCAGATTTCCTGTGAAGTGAACAAAACTTAAACTTCAGGGGCTCTCAGTCCCAAGAGTCATTTTCAACGCACCAGGTAGGGGACTGAGCAACTGATGAGCTGTTCACTCCCCTGGAAGTCATCACCTTCCCACATATAGTAGAAAAACATGTGCATGCAGAGTACCTTCGTAACCACTCCCTGTGACCCACCCCCAGCCCAGGCTTCCCCTGCTCCTGGGCCCACCGCAGACCATGCCATTTTGAGTCCTGCTGACTTTGCCACAGGATGGGGCACAGGATCCTACCCCTCCTTCATGGGGACTCAAAGGAAGCAGAAGCTGCTGTAAGAACCTCCAGAGAGAGTTATCAGTTTGGAGAAGACGAGACTCTTTTCTCCGTATGGTTCCTTTTTTTTTTTTTTTTTTCCTTTGAAAAGATTTTCACATAGTTATGTAAACATATCAGGGCTTATTGAAAGCTTAGGAAAATATAAAGCAAATTAAATGGGAAGGAGAGAACTTAAAACTGTGAGCTAAATGTTGCATTTCCCATACTCAAAAGGAAAATAGCCCCAAATTAAAACCCTTCACAGAGAATATGCTTGTAGGTGCATCCCGTGCCCCAACCTTGCTCTCTTTGTTCTGGGTTTACTTTTTCAGAATCTGGTCACCTAATGTCAGGTGTGAAAATCTTGATCCATCCTTGGAAAACTTCATCCCTTCCCCATAGATTGTTAAGAATTAAAAAAAAAAAAAAAAAAAAAAGAATTACTCAAATCTTCAATTCCTTTCCTCCACAGTTCACTTCCTCCATTCTGAGTGATTCAATCTAGGATACTTCCCTGGAGACTCCTGGAGAACAGCTCAGGTTTACTTTGTACTCTGCGGCCCCCAGCACAATGCAGGCTGGGCAAAGCCCCCACCAAATTCAGCTACTTTTGAAAGTAGCCCAGCTACTGTGAATTACAGCTATGCTTTTTTTTTCCCCCAAGTTTTCAGGGGATGAGTGATCATGCACACATAGACTTGCACACGTGCTGAAAGCATATCCCTTCCTAGAACGAAGATGAACGCTCAAAGTATGATTTTCCAGCTGCTCCATCGCCCATGAAGCCACTCCTGTCCACAAAAGAGTTTGCATTTAAACCACAGAGAGCACTGTGTGCTCCAGCTTTTCATCTTCATCCTACTTCAGCTCTCAACCTGTGGCCCACCAGGCCTGCTAGGGACTAAGAAATTGGCAGTTACTGACTGAGCAAGTATTCCACTAGGTCTGTAAGGACCAACTGAAATCGCAAAATGATGCCTTGAAGGACCTAATTAACTTCGGAGCTGACACCACACTGTCTTTGCTTGGTCATTGTGTGAATGTGCTACAGACTGGTGATAATGGGAAAGGGAGGCATTGTACTAGAATTGATTGTATATTTGTGGTTTCCCTTGCCTAGAAAAATGGATCTCAAACTGTGATTCCCAAACCAGCAGGGGAGGCATAACCTGGAGACTCATTAGAACCAACTACTCAATTAAAAACTCTAGGGAGGGACTAGGGATCTGTGTTGAAGCCCGACCACCATTGGTTTAGAATATTCTTCTCCCCACTTATTTTCAACTCTGCCCGGGAGAATGGACTCAAATTTCACACCCATTTGTGAAGTCTTCCTCAAACCCACAGGCCTATTCACTAAGCAAAATAGAATTGCTCTGAATCTCTCTGTTCATGGTGTTCTTACAGATGTCCATCATAACACATATTACATTTTCTAAAATAGCAATCTTTCTACCCACACATCATGCATCAACTTGCTTAGATTTCATATGCCAATTACGATGCAAAGGTGTCATAAAGGAGGCTTCTTTCGTTGACAACATTATACCAGGAAGTCATGCAGGTGGAAACCAAACATTGTGAAAAAACAACACAAACACCATCCTGAAATTTTCATACAAGTCTCTTCTGCCATTCTCATAACCTCAGGAGAAATAAGAACCAACAAGGTAATTTTTAAGAATAGAAAGAAACTGATGAGGCAGAGAAGATTAAAAACAAGATCAGTGATTGGTGTGAATGTTGAGCTGTTGCTTCTTCCTAAGACCTTAGACTGCTTTGCCATTTCTTAATTAACCAGTCTTTTTGCTGTAGCCATTTGCAAGCTTCAGACATCAGCTCAGACATATATTGGAATGTAAATCTTCACCCTTTAAAAGATCGTGTGGTTAACTGTTTATGAGTCAGATATGAATGTATGAGATATGCTTGCAAACAGATTCACAATGTCCCAGTGGAGATGGCTCCTTGATTATAAGTTAAATACTTTTGGGTACTGCAGAATTTTCTTTCAGTTAACTGAGTATAATTAGAAAATTAGTGCTCCAGTGATCTAAACACAATTTTTAAGAGTAAATGCCAAAGATGCAAATTGAGTGAGGATTCCCCTCATTTTCCATTATCTGTGTTGGAAAACCAGAGTTGGCTATTTGTAGCCATATCAGAGATTGCTGCAAACCAAATAATACCTGTTTTTGCTTTGTGTTGGGAACAGCTCCCTGAAATGCTTCTCACATGCTTGGTCTTCCATGTAGAGTCCAACTAGACAGATTTTTCTTGCAGACATTGTTTTCAAAATATTGAACAAATACTCTTCATAGCTCATCTGATATTTTCAAGAAAATATAATGCCTTATTGTTATTGAAACTCATTACTTTGAAATTTATTGATAATGGAAGATAGCAACAAGTCTTAATTGATAATGGAAAATGAAGAAAAGGAGCTGTAAGATATCCCTAAAACATTTATAATTCATCACACAATTTTAGTTATGCTCTTATATATTCTGAACAGTAGAAATAAACATTTTTCACTACCTCTTCATTTTTTCTACTCAAAATTTTATCATTTTGTAAATAAATAATAATAGGACATATTCCCATTATGCCATTTTAACATTAATAAAAATAATGCCTATTCACTTTGGATAGTTAAGAAGTATAAATATGTAATAAAAAGATAATCACATTTAATTCCACCATTAAGGGAAAACCCATTTTTGGTAATTTTGTGAAGGATTTTCAATTCATTTATCTATATATGCATTTAATTTATTTTCAAATTTGGGATCATAATGCATTACACCACTTCAATATTGTTTTATTTAGTTATTGTAGCATGAGTATTTGTGTTTACTTTTCTAAAGGATTTTGATGCAAGAAAACTCAGATAGATAACAAACCTAATTCAAAGATGTCCAAGAGAGAATGTGAACCAAACATGTGATTTAAATTTTTCTTAAAGTCAGAAGGAAGTTGAAACTAATTTTAATAATATTTTATTTAACCTAACATATCCCCAAAATGACATTTTAAGAAGTAATCAAAACAAAGTATTATTGAGATATTTTACATTCCTTTTATTTTTTTAAATCTTAGAAATATAGTGCGTACTACATGCATACAGCATATCTTAAAGCTGATGAGTCACATGTCAGTTGCTCCATTTGACCAGCACCTGCCATATAGGACAGTGCATTGTCTCGATTACAGTTTTGTTTTGTTTTGTTTTACTTAACTACAATAGACAGCAAATAGCATATTAAAATGAGAACCCTGAAGAATGCGATTTCTTTTACATGACTCTTCTGTTATTTCTTCCTCACATCATGCGTCCCTATAAGATTCAAAGGTAATCCCAGTAATCTGGAATCCCCAATAATCTGGAGGTGCAATCTGCTCAAAGATTCCCTACCCTGCTGCTTCATCCCTACCATTTCCACACTCACCTCAATTCCCAGCAGCCAATGGTTCTTTGTGTGTGCCCAGGGCCTTGTGCACGCAAGGTAAGCACTCTACCGACTGAGCTATATCCCCAGCCCATCAGCCCATAGTTCTAGGACTTCCATCTTGAATTCTCTGGTCAGCTCCTTTGTGCCCTTGCTCTAAAGAAATGCCTTTGTGGACTTAAAATCAGCATACTACAGAGATACAGCCACAACAATGTTCACAGCCGCTCAATTCACAATAGCCAGATTGTGGAACCAACCTAGATGCCCTTCAATTGATGAATGGATAAAAAAACTGTGAGATATATATATATATATATATATATATATATATATATATATATATATATCACACACACAATGGAATATTACTCAGCTATAAAGAATAATAAAATTATGGCATTTGCAGGCAAATGGATGAAATTGGAGAATATCATGCTAAGTGAGATAAGCCAATCTCAAAAAACCAAAGGATGAATGATCTCGCTGATTAGCAGATGATGACACATAATGGGGGGGTGGGAGGGGGGCAAGAATGGAGGAAGGAGGGACTGTATAGAAGGATAAGAGGGGTGGGAGGGATGGGGGAAGAAAAAAATAACAGAATGAATCAAAAATTATTACCCTAGGTAAATGTATGATTACACAAATGATATGCCTCTACTTCATGTACAAACAGAGAAACAAGATGTATCCCATTTGTTTACAATAAAAATGAATTAAAAAAAAAAGAAATGCCTTTGTCTCTATACCTTGTGATTTCTTTGAAGTCATGTTTCCTAACTATATTTTTGGTCACTATGTTGGTCCGTAAACAGTCCTCTTAGGCAGCAGCCTTGAACTGGGGTCTGGGAATCAAAGTTTCCAAGGGATACTTGGAAAGATACTTGGTCATATGGAAAGAGAATCAAATTTTAAGTGATCGACTGCCATATGTATTTTCATCTAAAATTAACTGGCTTGAAAATGTTTCACGCAAATTCTCTTTTCTTTGAAAAATATTACTCAGTGTACTTTTTCCTTGAACCTTGTATTGCTCTGTGCCTTGCCCAAGTGGAAAAGTCTCCAGTGTGTGCAACAAAGAATCATTTCTAAATGTTGGTGCACATGCTGAGAAAGTGAATAAGTAAATGTAAGAAAAAGATAGCAAACAGGATATAGAGGCAGGTGCTTCCCAAATCTGTTTCTCACAACTTACCTAAGCAAGATATCAGTTACAGATTATTAAAAATAATGTTTGACAATAGACCATTATGTAATTCTTTTTGTATAACTTGGAGGATTTATCAAAGACTTGCAGCATCATTTCTAGGAACGTAACTCTTTCCTTGTCAACGGATTCAGGCCAACATAATTTCTGAGCACTTTTATTAAGAAAAAATAGGAATAAAACTAATGCTAAATCCTGTGCTTTAGAAAACATAAGGAAAACCCCATATGCATGGAAAAATCCCCATGTCTCTCAACAAATTCAAGGTAATATTATTTTTAAAAATTTATGCTAATTAGTTATACAGAACAGTAGAAAGCACTTATGCACTTTAATACATCATACATAAATGGAATATAATTGCTCATTTCTCTGGTTGTACATGATGTAGAATCACAGTAGTCATGGAGTCATATATGTAATAGGATAATAATGTCTGCTTCATTCCACTATTCTTCCTACTCCCATGTCCCCTCCTCTCCCTTTACTTCCCTCTACCTAAAGTAACTCTATTCTTCCCTAATCCCCCCTTATTGGGAATTAGCATCCACATATTGGAGAATATTTTTATGCTTATTATTTGGTAACATTTATAATGTATCTCACTTTTATTAGTTATGTATTCATAATTATTATGTAGATAATTCAATTTGGAAACTTATTGTCATAAAAAATAAAATATATAAAATTTAATTTATTTTTGCAGTACAGTCACAACAGTCACAACAGTTGAACTAAATTAAAGTGTTTCCCCTATCCGGAACTAATTGTTTTACTATCACCTTCTCATTTAATACTAACAGCAGTCATCTGAGGTAAATTGTATGTTTGTAATAGTTATCTATTGTTGAGTAACAAAGCACCCCAAAATTGAGTGGATCAATACACAACAATTTATCATTTCTCACTGTTCAGTGGGTCAGGGTACAGGCATGTCTCAGCTAGATAGTTCTGCTACACAGGGATCACTCATTCATCTAGCTTCAGCTGGTGGCTAGGCTGGGCTCAAAGGTCTAAGAAGCCTCCACTTAGAAGTCTAGTGCTCCTTATGTGCTCTCTCTCTCATTACATAAACTTTCCCCCACCTTATGGTGTTACCTGAGCTTCTTGATAGCATGGCATCTGGCTTTTCAGAATTGTTCAAGTTTATTTCTTGGACCGGCTCTGAGTTATTTTCTCTACAATCTTTTGGCAAAAGGAATTTATGAAGCTGGTCTACACTCAGGGGGATGGGAAATAAGATGTCCCTCTTGATGGATGGAGCAACATGAGCATAGACAGAGAATAGATAACAATTGCAGCTTTTTTAGGAGACTATCTACTATGATTCTTCTCATTTTTCACATGAGGCATTGGATTTCAGAGAGATTAGATTGAAACATTAATAAATGGCGATTGTGTGAGTGGAATCCAGATTTCACTGACTCCAGAGTCACATCCTTAACTATTATCCTTTACAGCTTCTAGTAGAATGGCTTCCATACATCAATTAACATCATTTTTTCTCAAAAATTTTCATAAAGTTCAAAGGGAGGGAACTCTTGAAAACTCATTCTATGATATCAGGATACTTTGATACCAAGGACAAAGGACAAATAAAAATATGAAACTAGAGCAACATCTTTGGCAAACATAGATGCAAAGATTATCATCAAAATTTTAGCAAACTGAGTCCAATCACACATCAAAAAGATCATACACCAAGATCAAATGGAGTTTATCCCAGGGATGCAGGATGGTTCAACTAATCATTTAGGCATCTCAATAGATTAAAGATATAAAGCCATATGATCATCTCAATAGATGCAGAAAATGCATTTGATAAAATTCAACATTCCTTTCTTAAAAACTCCACACAAATTGAGTATAGAAAAAAAAATACCTTAACATATCAAAGGCTAGATATGACAGATTCAAAAGGAACATGATTTGAATAGGAAAAGATGAAAGTGTTTCCTTTAAGATCTCTAGGAAGGCACAGATGTCCATGTTCATCCTCCTTATTCAACATAGTAGTAAAGTCTTAGCCAGGGGGATTAGGCAAGAGGAAGAAATAAAAGGCATACAAACAGGAAGAAAGGGAGTCAAATTATCCCTCTTTACATATGGAATAAATAGGAAAACCTGAAGATTACACTAATGATTAGAACTGATAAACAAATTCAGTAAAGCAATAGGATATAAAATCAACATATAAAACCTGTAGCTTTCTTTTTGCACCAATAATAAAATTTCTGAGAAAGAAATTGAGAAAGCAATCCCACTCATGGTAGTTTCCAATTAGAAATAAAGTAAAATACTTAGGAATAAATTTAACCAAGGAAAAGAATGACCTCGGCCATGTAGGAAAATTACAAATCACTGATGAAATAAATTGAAGAAGACACATGCTGTATTAGTTAGGCTCTTACCACTGTGACTGATTCATAATAAAAGACCCTGAATAGCCAAAGTAATCTTGAGCAAAAGAACAAGTCTGGAGGTATCTCAATACCTGATCTGAAGACATTCTACAGGGCTATATTATATAAGACAGCATGGTATTAACATAAAAACATCCACATAGACCAGTGGAACAGGACAGAAATCCCAGAAATAAATCCTTGCTTCTAAAGCAAGCTGATTCTCAACAAAGGCACCAAAGACATACATTGGAAACATGACAACCTTTTCAATAAGTGGTGCTGGGACATGGATATTCATGTGCAGAAGGATAAAACTAGACTACTACCCCTGGCCATGTACAAAAATTAACTAAAAATGGATCAAACACCTAAATATAGGACCTAAAACTGTGAAGCTACTTAGAAGAAAACATGAGGGAAACACTCAAAACATTGGAATGAGCAATGATCTCTTGGTTAAGGCTCAAAAGTACAGGAAACAAAAGCAAAAGTAGAAAATTGTGATTATATCAAACTGGAAACTTCTGCATAGCAAAGGAAACGTCAACAGGGTGAAGAAAAAAATCTACAGAATGGAGACAATTTTTGCAAACTATTAACCCAACAAACAATATTTAGAATATGTAAAAAACACAAAAAATGAATAACAAAAAAGATTATTTTAAAAAGCAGGCAAATGACCTGAATATCAATTCAAATGATCAAAAAAAAAAAAAAAATCAACATTACTACCCATTAAGGTAATGCATATCAAAATACAATGAGATCATTTCACTCCAGTCAAAATGACCATTACCAAAAAAGCAAAAAATAACAAATGCTGAGCTTAATATGTAGCTCAATGGTAGAGCACTTATCTAGCTTGTGCAAAATCCTGAGTTTAATCCCTAGCACCATTAAAAAACAAAAAAGATGCAGGTGAGGATTCAGAGAAAATAGTAGACTTACACACTTATATTGAGAATGTAAATTAGTATAGCCATTATAAAGAACACTGTGGAGGTGTCTCAAAAAACCTAAACATAGATATACTATATGATATAGCTCTTCCACTTCTGGGCATTACATTAAAAGAAATGTAATCAGCATATTGAAGAGATACCTGCACTTCCATGTTTGTTGCTGCACTCTTCACAACAACCAAGCTATGCAATCAAATAATATGTACATTGACAAATGAATGAATAAAGAAAATGTGATGTGTGTGTGTGAATATTATACAAGCATAAAAAAGAATGGAATCCCATCATTTGCAGTAAAATGGATGGATAGGAGTGTGTGTAAAGTAGAATGATCCAAGCACAAAAAGACAACTTTTACATGTTCTTATTCATTTGTAGAAGCTAAAAAGGAGTTGACTTCAAAGTAGAAGAGACTAGAATAGTGATTACTACAGAGAGGGAGGAAGGTTATCGAGGAAGAGGAATGAAGATAACTTGAATAAAGGGCACAAAATATAGTTATATAAGAGAAATAGTTTTTTGTATTCTATAGCATGGTAGGGTAATTATACTTTACAGTAACCTATCATGTATTTTATGAAGAACTAGGAGAGAGGAACTCTCTGCCTCTAAAATAAAGAAATGACAAGAATAAAATACTTATTTTTCAATTTTTTCATTACACAATGTATAGATGTTTTGAAATATCATACCATGCTTAATAACTATGTATAATTATTAAATGTTAATTAAAAAATAAAAATAAAAAGTACAGCAGACATCTTGTATGAAACTATGCTAGCTAGAAGACAATGGAGTAAGATCTTTAATTTGCAAAAAAAAAAAATACAAAAAACCTGTTACTATCTCCAATTTCCAATTTTAAAAATCTTTTTTAAAATGAAGGAAGAAAAAATCTTCTTAGACAATTATAAATTGAGGGCTTCATTACTACCTCACATACAGTTCAAAAAATATTAAAAGAAGTTCTTCAAGCATGGGTCAAATGATTACATATTCATAAAGAAAAAAGTTACTCATGGTCTCTAGGCATATATACAAATTGATTACAGGTAGATTTTAGAATAATGTAAAAGTCAAGCAAAAATCCTTTTAAAACATAATGTAGAAAAATATTTTCTTGATCTAACAAAATTTCTCAGATTGATGTTAGACTAAATTGAATTCAAAAACTTCTGTTCTCTAAAATACATAAAGTGAAAAGAGAAGTCACCATATGGAAGAAGTAAGCCATAGTACAATTTTCTGAGAACTTATCTTCAAGCTGGTATGAAATCTTATAGATACCTTCAAATCAGTAAGAGAAAGCAGGTGAGTCGGTAGAAAAATGAATAGTAGACTTAGTTAGTATCTAAGTGGCCAAGAAATATTTTAAAACATGTTCAATTCTATAACTATCAGTGAAATGCAGCTTAAAAGCAAATGGGACACCACCATGATGTGTGAAAGTAAAGTAACCGTCAGTATAAAGTGCTTACGAGGATGTTTAACAATGTGAATTCTCTTAAACTGGTAGAGGATTGTAAATGGTATAATGACTTTGGGAGAATTAAATATACCCACTCTTTGATCTGATAATTCTCAAGTACATGTCCAAAAGAAAAGAGCCCACCTTCCTATAAAAAGACTTTTTATATGAATGGCATTGCAGGTTTAGTAATCATAACCCCAGAGAAGAAGCAACCTGAATGTTTATCAACAGTATAACTTGTAAGAAATTAATGATAAAGTTATACAATGCAATACTTTACAGCAATGAAAGGAATAAATATGACTACATGTGACACCACAGGTGACTCTCACAACCACAATCTTAGTGATAGAAGCCAGACACAAAGAACATTTACTACATGTTTCCATTCATATAAAAATTCAACATCAGGCAAAATTAATCTCTGGTGGTAAAGTCTAGAGGAAACTTTATGGAATTGAGGCGGCAGTTGGGAGGAGCCATGGGGTGTGCTGAGAATGTGCTATTTTCTTGATTGTCATTGTGTTCACCTTGTCGTAATTCCTTGAAAAGCATGCTTAGGATTTATTAACTTTATTGCATGTATTGTTAAGATTTCAATAACAATTTTTTTAATAATAAAAAACAGCAAAGTGCAGAGCATATTATGTTCCAAACTTGAATAAATTTTAAAGTCATAAAAGTGGCAATGACTTCTTGTCCATTTGACCTGAAGTTTCCCTGGGAACCAATACTCTTCGTTGGGTGTCTGTGGCATAGGTGACATTCTTGGTTGGCAGCCCTGTGGAGCCTGAACTGTGAGTCAGTTCAGGTTCTGTTAGCCTTTGAGGGAGCAGCTCCCAGCAGGCAGCTTCCCTTTGCCCTTTCCTAGCATCTTTTACCTGTTTACTTTATGCTCCCTTCCTGCTGAGAGGTCTGTGGTATTAACAACAAATAAAGGGGCAGCTATAGCCTACACAAAGGGATGCCTTAGGTAATCCCTTTGTGATGAATCATCTGATTTTTTATTAATTCTTGTCCTTTTGATTTCAAGGGAAGGCAGAGGGCACTGCCTGAGATCCTACCAGTGATGAATACTTTTTGCTGTTTACTTGCCAATAATGGAAGGGTTTGACTTTTCTAAAGTATATGGTAATTTTCATCATGGTAGTGTTCAATTGCACAGCACCTTACAAAACATTTTTATATGCATTATCTCATTTGTTCTTCATAATAGTCCTTTCAAGGAAAGTGGGGCAGACATTATTATCTCCATTATATTCGAGAGGAAACTGAGTTCCATAGACATCTTGCAAAATAATCACTTTATTTCAGATGAATCGAGGAAGGTGAACTTTAATATCACTGTCTGAATTTTGGTTTCCCCAGAGACAGATTCTAAGCCAAAGTACAAGCACAAAGAATTTCTTTGGGAGAAGAAAGTACCAGAAAAGTTAGGGAGAAGTGAGATAAGGAAGGGAAAGCAATCAATAAAAGGATGTATTATCAAAATTTTCCACTGTGGGCTACTGGAATTCGGTTCTGCTGTGGAAACCAAAGTTATACATACATCTGAGGATTATTCCACCAACAGAGCAAAGGAGCTCAGAACTGGAATATATGTTCACTGACACTGGGGGCATTAACTTCCTATCACTTATGGCCTGTTTGGTGGACAAAGAAGATTCTGAAGACCAAAATTATTCTCAGTCAAAAAGATGCAAGGGGCTAGCAGTTGGAATTTAGGCCCAAGAGCACTGGAGTGTGATGATTATGTGCAGGGGATTAACAAGTGAGCTAGCTACACTTGGCTAATGAGTGAATCTTCTGGTCATTTGTGTTAGCCTTCCCTGCCTTCATGTCCTGGTTCTTTCTTCTTGTGCAAGAGCTCCCCATTATTATAGGGACCAAAGAATGAAGCATGTGACTTGAACTGGTATAATGAGAATTATGTGCTTTTTCTGGATTCCTGGGGGAAATTTATCACTTTATTCTGATGGATGTGGAAAAAAGAAGCTTGTAGTCCCAGCAACTGCTGGGGGTCACCTTGTTATTATAGAGAACTGACCTGAAGATGAAGCCAAACAAGGTCAGTCAAAGGGCATGAACGCAGGAAGCACTTCCTAAATGGTAGTATAATTCCCTGGCTCTAGGCTTACTTGAATCAACCTGAAAAATTGGATTTTATGATTAAGTAAAACGATTCTTTTCAGTGTTTAGTTATGTGAGTCATTTACTTACATTAAAGAGTCTAACTTATGAAATCAATATAACCTAATATAAAACACCATCCTTTGCAAGAATCATCATTATTTTATTGTTTTATACATTACTGAGAAAAAAAAATGCTTCCAACAAGCATCAATGCATCACAATGTCTTAGGTTTTTAAAATTTTATACTTTTTGAAAGATGACTGTTAATCGTAGAGGTTTTTTACATTTGAATTTTAAGAGCATTCATTAAAAAGGGGTACATGAATGAGAATAAAATGAGCTAGTTAAGATAACCTTACACCATGTTCCATTTAGAACCCACCTATTCTCAGATCATATCAACCATCATCATCATTACTCATGCTCACATGGTCTTACCAGATACACTCCTTGGGGACACGACTTTTCTTAAATATCTAAGAGTTACCTCTGTAATCTTCTAGGTTCTCACACCTGCAAATTTTAGTGCTTGCCATTTCTTGTATGTAATGGGCAATCTTTTAACATATCCTTTAGTAACGATACCTAACACAACCTCATCTACTGTGGATTTCTTTCTTGAGTCTCATAGAGCATTTGGTTGCAGGTTTGCGAGAAAATGTGAAAGGAGTTTATTCTTTCAATGGAAATATTTGCCCTACAAAGAGCAAATTTATAACCCACTGCCTTTTTCCGTTGCCTTACTTGGCACACAATAACTTTTCATCTTTAAATCATAAAGCAACTTACAAAAAAGCAGCAATGGGATTCAGTATGCATCATATATTTTAATAATGTTCATAGCACAATTGTTGTCATAACAGCTAGCTGTGATCAAGTTTTGGTCACACACAGGTAATGATAACTAAGTCATTGTTGCTTGGCAGAAAGTCATTGTGAGATGTTGAGTGTTTCACACATGACAATTTCAGAAACATCTGGAAAGATATGCATTTTAAAATAGATGAAATATATTCTTACATATTCAGTAGTGCAGTATCAAGTCCTCTCTCCTAATCTAGTCTTTCAATACACTCTATGCTTAATTTCAATAAGGATAGTTTGTCTTCTTCCATTTCATTATTATAGTTAGGGTTTTTTTCAGAATTTTTATTCTTTGTATATTTGTTATTTCTTTTGATCTTTGAAACATAAGCATTTGATAGTCCTTAAAAGATGCTCTATGGTCTAAGTATTTTTTAAAAAATTGTATAAAATAATATCTGAATAAAAGGAAATGAGGACTCAATTGCTGGGTAGGAAGAATTAATATTATAACAAAGCAAATCTTCAATAAATTAATTTGAGTATCCAAAATATTTTTCTGTGGATGTAAATCAGTTACTTATGTAATTCTTCTGGAAGGACAATGCAAAAGTACCTATTCTCCCTTTTTTAAGCAAAGAAAGGGTAACTTTCTCTAAAAGATTTAAAATATTCTGCAAGAAAGTTTTATTGAGAGCAATAAAGGTTGACACTGTTATAGACAAAATGAATGGAGTAGCCTAGAGGGTGCAAAGCATTAAACTTATGCAGAAAATTAATGCAGATTAAAAGTGGCTTTGAAATTTGGTGTGGGGGATGAGTTTTGTAAATGATATTTACAAGCAAATGATTATCAATTTATGGCCTTGTATAATTCAAAATTTAAGAATTACAAATAAAACAATATATGAATAACCCCATGTAGATATTTGGAGGAACTCCCCACCAAAAAAAACATGAAACCCAGAAGAAATTAAGAAAACATATTTAAAAACATGATGGTTATTTAAAAATATATGTACACAGAAAATTTATTAAGAAAGTTCTGAATTAAGCAATATATTGGGAGAAAATATAGGCATGTTTGTGTAATGATGAAACAACTAATATTCCAAATATATACAAAGAATAAAAAGTATGTCTGCAATACAATACGAAAACAATTTAATTTTGTGTGATGACATTTTGTGATTAAATTGCATTGAAAAAGCACATATGCTTTCACACCAAAAATAAAAGAGATTTGTTTGATTTGGGATGATCAAATATAAATACATATATATGTGCACATGTGTGTGTGTGTATAAACAGATGTATACATATATATTTATAGAGCAGATGATACAATATGCAAATTGTGATTCTGCTATTGAAAATTACATGCATTTTAATAATATGTATCAAAGAGAGCAGTGATTGTATCTGGAAAATATGAATAGAGTGATTTTCTCTTCTTTAATGAGCTGTATTTTCTGAATAACAGAAAACAAACCATCAACTGTGAGCCAAACTAAAAGTTTCCTAAATGTACTACATGTGTTAATTTTTCTTCTTTGAACTTTTCTTTGTTTTCCAAATTTACTTTATAACATATTTATTTGTCGATAGGATAAGTTATGTCATACTGCAATAAAAACTGACCCCACGTGTTCAGTAGCTGTACACATTGAAGTGCACCTATGATTTCTGCTTTTTGTTTCCTGGCTCTCGACCAGCTAAATGGCCCTGTGTAATTCTCCCCAGATGAGGGGAAGACCACATTTGTTCTAGGAACAATGAAAGTCTCAGCTACCACCTGCCCTTCTTGGGAAATAAATATTCTTTGTTAACTTCTCTCCACCCAGCACACCATCAGTCTTCCCCAAGAGTGACAACCCAATATCACAATGTCACTGACAACATCAAGCTCAAAATCCAGGCTGTGCTGCAGTTGCTCCCTCAGATTGGGTTGCAGTTCCTTTTGGTCCAGGCATCTATGAACTAAGGAGCAATTACTTTCTCGTCCCTTACTGGGTATAAAGTGGTGGAGCAAGAACAGGAAGACTTCAGTGAAGCCTCCCAGCAGAGAGAGAAGGAATGGGGACACATGGCCTGCACCAGCTGGCAGCAATTCTGAAACCCTGCTTAACACTCTCCCCTGCCAGTACCTTGTCAGGCTGTGACTCAGCTCTCAGGAAGAAGTCCCTGGGCCACTACAGCTTGTGAATCCTGCAGCCTTCTAGGAGTCTGTTTCTCTGGCATTGTTTTGATTTTTTTTTTTTTTTTTTGGCTACTTTTTTAAAGAATATGCCCTTTGAGGCTGTATAACTTTCCCTTCTCAGCCTGCTTCTTGCTTATGGAAATGAAAATTTGAAGACCTCAGGATTATTGTTGTGAGCAATCATGATTATTTTTGGATCAAACTCATGATTTTTTTTTAAAGGTAAAATTTGATTTTAAAATGCAAGAATCTTCCCCTTTGTTTGCTTATACTCTTATCAGTACACTGTACCACCACCCTCTCAGATTTGGTATATTTCTTTACTTTCTTGCCCCATACTTTTCTTGCTTGACCTGCTGACAGATACCTTAAGATTGTCAGGACAATGGGCATTAGGACAATAGTCTAGCATATACTTAACTGACCTTTGCCTTGATTATTTTAATTAGCTACCCAGTTTGCCATTTTTACTACAGTGTCAGGTGGATCCTCATCTTTCCAGCCTCTCTATATACCCTTTTTCATTTCCTGTTGCCCACCTATGAAGCTAAAGCCAAATACATTAGGGTTTTCTTTTCCTTTCCTGTTTTTATAGCAGCCCTAAGTTGGAGTATTGTTATTTTTACTGGTATGTATAATTATTTAAAGTTGAACTAAGAAATAAATCCTAAATGTCAGTAGCTTCACTTGACAAAGATTCATTTTTCACAAGTATATGCATTCTTTTTTTTTTTTTTTTCTGTTGCTAGCTAGTGACTTCCTTGCTTATAAATCTCTGTGCAGATCATCTTACAGTTTCAATCTTATGATAAGGCTTCTGGTTTACTGCAGAAGGGGGAAAAAATCTGAAGGGTACCACTATCAGCCAGAATTCATTACATGCATTACATGGACTTATCAAAGAAAGGGAGCTGGGAATTGTGAGGAAAGCACATAAGTATAAGGTGAGTATTAATTGCCTCTGTTCCAAGATATTATGAGTATTTAATACCACACTGAAAAAAAAGAGTAAATCCATTTTATGCAGGCTATTAATGTCCCCCCCCCCAAGAAATGTATAGGGATATTTTTTAAGCAGTAGTAACAATTAAGGAGAAAGGTTAAAAAATATATTCCAAACCAATTAAAAAAAACCTTATTTTCATTGTACTCACATGTTTTTTCTATGTTAGAAACATTACAATCACAGTTTATAATTGTATAGGAAATATATTTAGATATCTTACCTTATAAAATTTTTTAGTGATACCATAAACATTTATATTTGTAACCTTCCCACCCCCAAGAGAATTATTTCAAATTATGATATCAATTTTAACCTAGTTTTATCACAAAAATACTTGGAAATTATGTAAGTAGAAAACCAAGAAAACTGTAAAAAAAAACCATATCCTTGCCTCTTGTTTATAACTATTGTTAACATTTACATATATTTTCTCATTTTATGTTATACAGAGTATTATAAATATTATTTGATATATTTTCCTTTGCTAAATATTTAACATAATATTTCTCATACTATTCAAAATTACATGTAAACATCATTTAATAGCTATTCAATCAACCATATGGTATGTGCCATAATTTATATAATTAGATTCCGTTTTTTTGGACAGTCAGGTTTCTTTCCAATTCTCTAAATTATAAGTTATAGAAAATGAATCTCTTTGCACATAAACACTTTGTTCAAGTGTTTCATTAGTATAGATTCCAAGGAGTGCAATTACTTGATCAAAGAATATACATATTCAGAAGTTTAGTAAATATTAGCAAATACTTCCAGAAGTGTACTGATTTTTATTCCTTTTATCAGTGTATAAATATTATCAAACTTTTATTAGAACCAATATATATATATATATACACATACATGACATACATGTGTATTATATAGGTGTATTATACATCTTTGCTAAGTATTTTCAAAGAAGTGAAAATACCACCTTCTTACTCTACTCTAAGCATGTTATTTTTTAAAATTTATTTTTATCGTAAACAAATGGGACTGTATAGAGGGAAAAGAGGGGTGGAGGGGTGGGGGAGAAAAAAATAGCATGTTATTTTTTGAAGTAATTATTTTTATTTAATGGAAAATGATCTTCATAAAATAAAACAAGTAGAATTCAAGGTTACATTCAGTAACTTTTGACAAATATGTGTATGACCAAGTAACTGCTACCCCCGTCAAGAAATAATTTTTGGGGGGGTACCAAGGATTGAACCCAGGGGCTCTGAACCACCAAGCTACATCTATGGCCATATTACATTAACTTTTATGTATGGTGTGAGGTAAGGGTCAAGACTCATTTATTTTCCCTAAATGGAATTTTAGTTATTTCAGCATTGTTAGTTTAAAAAGGCTATAATTTTCCCACTTTAATACTTATATATATATTTTTTAAATTCAATTAACCTTATATAACTAGATCTATTTCAGTTATACTTATTTTATCTTCTTCACTTATATGTTTGTCGTGTACCAATACCCTACAGAATTAGTTACTGGAACCATGTAATTTTAGGTGGCTCTTTTATTTAATGGAGTTTGGGTAACTAAAATTTAAAAGAACTTGAATAACTAATGTGAAGGAACTCCCCAATACATAAGGAATTGCATTTTAAACAAAAGTTAACTTAGGGTCCCCTAAGTTTCCTTTTAGGATACAAAGTGGTGACTGCATGGTCTTTTATTGTGTGTGTGTGTGTGTGTGTGTGTGTGTGTGTGTGCGCTATTTAGTGAGAAACTATTATAGTTCACTGTTTTAGGAGCATATATTTAAATCAGAAAGGAATCTCAAATACCGTGTAGTCCAGCATTTCTCAAACTGTGATGAGCATATAGGGAAGTATATATTTCCCAATAATCAGGCATCTTCCACCACTTACACATTTTTAGCTTTATTTCCACTTGCAATATTAATATTTAATATAATCTCTTTTAAAACATAAATAATTTATGGAATGTAAAAATTGAAGTATATTTTAATCACTACTGAAATGGGAATATATTTTTTTCTTATATGTGTTTTCATAATAGATGATTATTAAGATGAAACAATGTCATCTTGGTATAAAGTAAAATCATCCCATAGGCAATGCATAGCATTGCACTCTGAGAAGTGCTTCCCTAGAAGCCTGTAAAACTGTGCTCTGAATCTTTAGGGGAATTTCCTCAGCAAAGGAATGATGTTGAACTGAGTCAGTTAGGTTTCATTTTTAGTGACAAAGATTTTGAATATTTATAACATGACCTATTTGTTCTAAGTGCTCAAGACTAGAACTCTATAGTGTCTTAATCCCAAGGCCAATGATTTTTAATTATTCTAGACTTCAGGAGTCTCTTTTCTCTGTTTACTCTCTAAAACATGTGTTTGCAAATTACTTCATATAGTTCTTATAAAAATGGAGCCATTATAATAGTGGGAAAAAGGCCCAATTAGCAAGTCAGACTGTGCTTTTGAGTTTGGTGAATTTATTGTACACAGAAAGCAGTGAGTTTGGGGTTTAATTTATGCCACAGAAAGTAATTAAGTAACACTTGAAATGTTGCAAATGAGAAAATAAATTTTCAATTTGATTATTAGCTTTTAATAATTTAGGTTTATAATAGAATTTCAAATTTTTTCCTGAGTGCAATTAATACAAGCACTATTTATTCTCTGAATATAATAACATGTAATGCATTTATACAATTGTTTTAAAGTAAGATTGCTTTTTAAAAAGAACCTGATCTTTAAAAAGTACAAAAGGGAAGAGAGGTGATTTTAGCTATTCTTCTGCACAAAATTCTTCCACATGTGCATAAATAAGCATTTAACAGCAATTAAAATAAAATCCCTAGATGTTCCTGTTTAACTGTTGCCTTTGGCAGAGAAGAATGAGTAAGCTTACAAAATGCTATCTAGGGAAATGTTTAACTGTTGAAATTTGAACTTAATATAAAGAAGAGGCAGTGTGGGCTTATGAAGCAGCAAAAATGCTCTCCATTTTCCAAATTCAAGTAAACTCGCACTTCTGCACCACACTTGACGGAAATAAATACACACTGAACCACAGCACCGGCTGCTTGATCACAAGGTACTTGAATTCCTCCAACCATCCATTCATTCATTCACTCACTCACTCATTCTTAACTTTTTTTTTTTTTTTTCCCGTATTGGGGATCGAACTCAGGGCCTTGTGATTGCGAGGTAAACACTCGCAAAAAATAGCTGAGCTATTTTCCCAGCCCTCACTCACTCATTCTTCATAGGAATAATCATATCTTTGTGGTATGGAACTCATTTTGTGTAATATTTTCATTTAGAATTATCTTGTGCACTAAGCACAGTTATGATAAGTATTAACTATTTTTAATGAAAAGAATAAGCCATTGATGCCTCACCCTATCCCAATGTATTTTATCATTTTATGCGTTATTTCTTCACCTCTAGTTGCCCACTTCTAAACCTGTGACTAAACATGACATTAATAGTCGAAAAGAAGCAAAGGAAAAGCTCACTACAAATTATATCCTTTAAATAGATCATTTATGTTCTTGGGAAACAACCTCTCCATAGTCTCTCCCCTATAATGTGAAAGGATTGACTTTTTTAGTTTAAAAAAAAAATCCACAAGTGTTAAGACGTGAAATTAGAATTATTTCATTATTTCAGAAACTTCATTACTTTTACGTATTTCTTCTTTTTGATTAAAACTCAGAGGTAAATACATTTTTCTTTAATATTCCAAAGGGAGATTTTAGCATGTGTATCTCTTAGAAAGAATAAAATTAAGTAGCTTATAGAACTGTGGAAAAAGATGATCAATTAATGTGCACATAGAAGTTTCTGAGTTATAGGCTAGAGGTGTAGTTCACTGGTAGAGTACTTGCCCAGCATACATGAGACCCTGAATTCAATCCCTAGTCCCAAAACAATAAGGTATCAGCTTTATATTCTTGTTTTAATTATAATCTATGTACATAGTAGAGTCACTGAGCTTTCCATTTGCTTTGTCTTACATCAGCAATTTAAAACGGAAATATTTCTTAAAGTAAATCCAGGTTGTTCTTTCCTGATTTTTCTCAGAGTTTAAAATACTCCAGTGTTAGACCCTTTAAATTCCTGTGATACATACTATGACCTATCTGGGTTTTCATATTATTTCAGGCAGTTATGTTATGGTTGCTACCTTTAAAAAATATTTGCCATCCTTAATGTACAATCCACATTTACTAGGCATTTATTAGGTTCTGGGATCAGTACTTTGTTAAATGGTCGAGAACACAAAGAATAAGATAAGTAGAAAGTCAGGGGTAAACCACAAGTTATACAATAATTTCAGATAGTTTCATAACCTAACATTGTAGGTGTTTTGCAGCTGACTAAAAAAATGTCACATTCTCTACTTCATCTGACTTCTCAAATTCTGCTAAACTCAAGGCAGCATGAGTGCCACCCTGCACCACCACCCCTGGGGGGAGAATAAGCCAAGTAGCAACCATAACTTTGAAAAAATTAAAAATATCTTTATTACAGAAGAAATTCATCAGTATACTTTAACATGAAAATAAAGTTCTAGAAAATGTGTCTTGTTTATCTTGTGACTTTAGAAATAACTTTCCCACTGCAATGAATCCCACACACACTCTGGTTTGAGAAGCTTTGAAGGTGGTCTACAAAAGATGAACTGTCATGAATATTTTATCAGAAGAGTTACACCTCAAAAGAAAAGAAGAGAGTTAATCTTGCAAGACTACATTAGGAACTGAATCTCAAGCGCACTGTGTGAATAATTTCAAAAATATTGATTCAAGAAGGAGCAGAGGCACAAAGGCAGGGTTGCCTGGGTATTTGGGTAAAACAATTAAGTTTTAAGTGCCCTCTCTTGAATTGGCTGTTTGACCTTATAAAAGTCACTTCCTTTCTCAGTGCATTACCCCTCCTCTGTTAGAGTGACTGTGCAGTCTCTGTGGTCTTCTCTAGTTGTGCCTTCTTATAATTCTAAAATGTACTGAATTTCTTGTTGCATTACTGCACTCCATTTTCAATTAATGAACACAGTAGAGTAACAGTGGTCCCTTAGTGCCAAACTCACCTCCAGAAATAGTTATAGCAGTACAATTTTAAAATGGATTTTGACTGCCTGCTATTTTGAGGTTGCTGCAAAGTGAAGAAACTAGCATTTATTGACCTATTGCATATTCACCAATAAAAAACGAAGTGACCCAACACTGTTCCTTCCAATCTATTTAGGAACAAAGTTTGTTGAGTGGAAATAGGTAGGAAACATTTCAAAACTGAGCAACTACAAAGGAAAACCTGAATCTTCAAGATTTAAGCCACTTCAAGTTAAAGTAATGGCCAGAGTGGAAAAGAATTAAGAGTAGAAGACTTTTAGAGAAAGTGAATGTTGAGTAGAATCTGGGAGCAGATGATAGATAGCTAAGTGATAAAAGAAGAAAGAGAAAGCAAGAGTTAAATGGGAGATAAAATGAATAACATAGCTGAAGTGAATCTGTCATTGAAAGATTTTGAGTAAAGTACTACAGTGAACATGCTGGAACACACAGGTCCTAGATAGATTCTCTTGACAATCCACACAGCCTTCTGCCACCATGTACAGAAGACAAATCTATATTGAAAACTCACAAAGAGCAAAGGTCTAGGTGAGGTACCGTGAAAGATACAAAGCGTCTAAAATAGCTCTGCTTCTAAGGTAGCTCTGATTTGGTAGGAAACTCAAGATAATGTTACATAGAAAGATAATGAATCCTACATTTTATAGAAAGAATTCAAAACATCAAAGGAACCATGTCTTTTTATTGCATGAGATATTACCAAATACAAAGTTTGCATAGTGCCACTGGAATTCAGAAAAGAGAGAGATCACAGAACTAGTACTGTGAGATAATTGAAAAGAAGTGGGTAGCATGATGTCTGACCATCAGGAACTTACATTTTATAAATGGTTCCTTCATCAACACTCAAAACTTTTCAACCTTCCTTCCCTTTATTTCTGTTTTCGGCTAGCTGGGTGATGACGGCATTGCCATTTACATCAGCACCAAAGATCTATTCTCATCGTCTCCTAAAACACTGGGTTTAAATACATACAAAGGAGCAGCAGGAGACTTGGAAAAGACTGAGTTTATATATATGTTTTTTTTTTTTCTTCTGTGAAAATCTAAAAACAGAAACTCAGAGTCTAGGGAAGAGAAGGAAAGTGTAAGAGTCACTTTTCATCTGGAATGTTCTAGGCAACTTTCTGAATTGTCTCTATGTGACTGTGAGCAGGAGGATACAGGTTTTCTTTCAAGTCTTCGTGGGTAGCAACGATTGTTGCTGGGTTCAAATTTCACATGTAAAGAAATAGCTCCGAAACTTTTTTGAAATTTTCTTCCTGAACGTGGATCATTTTAGATTAAAACCAAAGGCACCTTAGAAATCTGAAGCTATTCTTCCTTCCTTCTTCCCGTATATGAATCCCAGAGATAGTAAGTCATTTGATCCAGGTCTTGGAATTGGTTCTGAATAAACTTGGAGTGAAACTTGAGTTTTTGATGTCCAGTAGTTTGTTCTTTTGATAAAACCAATTGATGTGTTCCTCTAAGAATGTAGTAACATTAAAGATTTTGATTTCACTTAAATGACTGAGATGTCTATTTTTACCAGGACATATTCTGGCCTCTACTTAAGACAAAGATTACTTTAATATTAGACAAGTAAACAATATATTTTGCACAATAAATTTTCCCTACCTTCATACAGTTTCTGATTTATCCCATTTTTTTCATGGTTATTTTGAATTTCATTATTAACAAATACACATTCATTATTAAACAACTTGAAAACATGTCAGTCTATGTTTGAAAACATGTCAGTCTATGTTCTCATAATACCACCATTCTGGTTACTTTACTTGAATTGCATTTCTATATGTAAGTCTTATTTTAAGCAACCTGGAAATAGTTTAAGAAGTACAAAGAGATAATCCTATGAATAAATATGTTTTATCAAGCAGAACTTGCATCAACTCATTTTTCACAAATATCCACTCATCTATTGATATATTAAGCATAGTCCATTTAGCTTAATAGGCATCCAACAAGTGGGATCACTTTATAAATCCACTTTATAAATCCACATCATAAAGAGGTGGAAGCCCTAGTATGGGACAGGGGCATGGGATCTTGAACTCATAGTGAATACTTACAGGTTTAGGAAAGATGCTCTAACCCAGAAGTTTTGTGATTTAATGTTCATTCATAGAAAGTACCTGTGCATTCAATAATTTGAATGAGTACGTTTGGATCACATACAACTCCTTACCTTATTTTTGCATGCAAATGATCAATCCAGTAGTGTCGGGGAAAATCCTCAGAATTTCTTTTAAGTTCAAATTTGGGGTACTTAAAAATCAATGTATTATATTCCTCCCTGCATCCCCACATCTGCCTTCAGGATTTCAATCAAACATGAAAAGAAGAGATTAGATAGCAAAGTGAACTGTAATGAAAGAGTCATGAAGTCAGTATGGACATTTGGTCCAGAGGAAGACAGATGGAAATAACTCTGGAAGTAGACCATGAAAGTACAGTTGACTGTGATACTTTAAAAAGAAAAAATTCTTTTTTTAGTTGTGATGGACATAATACCTTTATTTTATTTATTTATTTTTATGTGGTGCTGAGGATTGACCCTGGTGCCTCACACATGCTAGGCAAGTGCTCTACCACTGAGCTACAACTCTAGCCCTGGCTGACATACTTTTGAAAATAATCCCTTATCTTGTGGACAGATAGATGTAGCTCTAATCTACTGGTAGCTGAAAGAGCAGGTCACTGATGGTGTTTACCAGTAGGGTCCAATGAAATTGGTGTTCCAGGTTTTGTGTAAGAGGCCTGAGCAGAGTATTGAAAATTAGAGAGCCACTGAGGAACATAATATTAAGTTTCCTGTGGCAGTGTATCTTCAGAACAAGAGAAAGATGATGAGATGTAATGAACAAAGCAATATTCACTTTTCAATATTCTGAAGAGGCTCAGATTCTCTCAGTGGCAAAAAGATATGAAATGTATTCTGGGTCATGGGACTTACCTGTGAAAATTAGTCAAGAGTAGAAGATGCTACTGGATAAATCCATGTATCTCCAGGAATCTACTATCCAAATATTGTTCATTGTAGTGACCTAACTTTTTAAGAAAAGGTATGTATAGGATAATCTATAATAATAATAAATAATAATTCCTTACATTCATCAAGTTCTTCTTATAATCCAGTTACTGTGATGTATTGTTTTATATTATTAATTCAATTATCACAGAAAAATCCAAGCAGGTGGTAATACTTTCCTTTATATATACAAGGTTGGTGAAGTACTTTTTAAGTGTCCTCTCTCTCTCTCTCTCTCTCTTTCTCTCTCTCTCTCTCTCTCTCTCTCTCTCTGTTATAGGTGAGCAGATCTGATCAAAGTGCTCTTAGAATAAGTGACATGTATAATTGCTGGACAGAAACACAGAAGAGCAGATATGTGGCCTTCCAGGTGGCTTTTCTGTTCAATGATAATGAAATGAATATTACCTTGGAATAATGACTTGAAGGTTTCAGTCTCTGAATGTGCAACCGCAATGTAGCTGAGTATCCATCAGTCTGGGTACCCAAGTAATTGCATAGAGAAAAGCCTCTTCTACTGTTTTATAATCAATAATTAAATTTTGATGGTCAGGCTGCTTAAATTTGAGGTGGGTATTCATTTGGTGCCATATCATAATTTAACCCATCCTTTCTAACAAGTAAGTAAAATAAGAGCACTAGAGCATAGATCTGGTAAGTACTTCTTCACTTTCCTCTGTGATGACAAGATGAGGACAAATGTGTCTCTTAGGGATTGGCTACCCAACTAACAGCTCCAGGTCATACTGCAGGGCTCTAAACCCCTAGGGTTTCCCCCATATTCCTGGTAGGCAACTTTAGATGAATTTCAACTCTCTCACTGAGCCTGAGAATGGTCTAAAAATTATTTTTAATATGGGAAGTCAGGTAGCTACTATCAATTTTTCAGAATGCAAACGTGATATAAAACCTGTTCGTCATCCATGTTATGGGCCTTTGTTTATATCACTCTTTGTTTATAATTGTTTTTAATATATGTGGTAGAATATGTAAGTTGGTTGACATCAACAATAATCCTGTTTGCTTAAGCCTCATTAACCATTCTAAGTTGGATGCTCTCTTACCAGCAGACAAGTGGAATCCTAGTAAATATAGGACATTTTTCTGTGACTATTCAAGTACATACCTATTGGCAAAGAGCATATGTGAATTACTATAAGAACACAAAGAAGGAGTACCTAAATTGGATTAAGGAACTCAAGGAAAGGTTTCAGCAGGACTGACATTGAAAATTATTCTTGAGTCATGAAAGTTAGCAAATGTGAGATGGTCATTTGAGATAGACATAACATGTGTTCAAAATGAATGGAGGCCAGAGAGAAGATAACACATTAGGGGAACAGCATCTAATGCAGCATATATCAAGTACAAGGTGAGGCGGGAGTTAGACTGCTACGTGAGTAGATGAGACTGGAAGACTTGCATTGCTTTAAGTGACAGGTAGTGTAGTTTGATTTTCCCTTAAAGAAATAGAGAGTTCAGAGAAAGAGTTGCATGATTATATTATAGAAAAAAACCCTCGTGCTGCCTGCAACATGAAGGGTAAACTGAAGAAGAATGGTTTTGTAACAGAAAGACCAGCTGAGGAAAATACTCATAGTAAGAAATAATAAGTGCATCAACTAAAAGGATGACAGGAGAAAATGGAGGAAGGACAGTCAGGTCCCACATATTTGAAGAAGTTAGAAGTGACAAATATTAGTGATAGATTATTTATTGGAGTTTAAGGGGAGGATATATAGATCAGTTCCCAGATTACAGTTTGGGCTCATGGTGAATCATGTATGACAAATAGGGGGGAAATGAGAAATAGGTGCTGGAGTGAAGACAACATAGAAAGAAGTGAGATGTTTTTTGATGGTTTTTAAAATTATTATTCAAGCCATAGAATCTAGCAAATGGGCTCAAGGTTCTCTCTTCTCAGGAAACCTCCCTGAGGTTCAAGTTGAATCTTCTGCAAAGCAGATCCAACTAGATGTCAAGGAAAGAGTGTGTGAAGGATAAGGGGGTGGGTTCCAGAGTAGGCAGGGTCTTCAGACTGTGTGGCAGGGTTGACAACCTGGGAAGAGGAGAAAAGGAGCAGTGGGTTGGATAAGCAGTAGACCGAGAAAGCTGACAAAGTCTTTGCTAACCTAATGTAGAATGCCTGAGCAAAGATCAACTATTAGGAGAGTCCCCCACTGAATAGGAAAGACCAAGTTTTAATACCGGCATCATGACTGACTAGGAGTAATCTTGGAAGAACATGGCTCAGCAGGAATGGTGCACCAGATTCCAGGTTGTGGCAGCTTGAGGCTGTTAACCAACAACAAACCTCCTAGGAAGCTCTCTTGAAATGAGAGTTGAGTAGAGTGCTTCCGGGGCCACCGCATGTCAGTTTCTGAACATTCCAGAACTCATTTTCCTTGATCATGGTGGTTAGACTGTATTTTACTACCTCTATAAAACTAGTATGGCTATGTGACTTATTTGGCCATTAGGTTTCAAGTACAAGTGCTAGATGCTCTTTATCCCACTAAGGGAAACACATTTTGAGGAGAATTTCCACCAATTTTGGTCCCAATAATGAGCAGAGATCCTTGTCAACTCATGCAAAAAATAGAATTGTTGTAATAAGCCACTGAATACCATTTTTACTGAAGAATAACCTGGACTATCCTGATTGAGACTGAAACTTTGGAGATTTTGCCGATGCAGTCATTATAGTTTTGATACACAATGGGGAACAGGGGCAGTACCATACTCCTAGAATCTACATTGGTTGGACATTAGAGCAGGGCAATTCAAAAGCATTAGTCAAATAAACTAATAAGTTTGAGCTTCTAGAGCCATTTTCATTTAGAAAGAAAAACTGGCAAACCAAAGTTCATAACAGGATATTAATACATAAGTAGAACACACACAATGTAAGAATCAGTCATCCATATTTATTGTGTGTAAAAAACTTTGTGTTAAATGCATTAGAATGCAAAAAGAAATAGATGCTTATTAATAATCCTTTCTGTCACATGCCACACTTTATGAGTTTCAAAGGCTTTTCACAAATATTTTCTTCCGCTCAATGAAATAAATAGGTAGGGAAAGTATTACCCCAGTTTTACAGATAAGAAAATAAAAATCCACAAAGATTGAATGACTTTACCCAAAGACACACGAAGGTCAAAAAGATGATAAGTAGTAGAGTCAAAACCAGCATTTGAGACTGCAGAGTAGATGCTCTCTTATATCATTGTGTAAATTAAATGTTTTTCCTTATCTTGAGGGCTAAAATACTTTTTAAAAAATAAAAAATTTATTGACACATTATAATTATGTATAATAGTGGGTTTAATTGTAATATATTCATATATGCACAGAACACAATTTGGTCAAATTCATTCCCTAGTAATATCCCTTTTCATCTTCTCTTTCCTCCATCCCCTTCCCATCTTCTATTCTACTGATCTCCCTTCTATTTTTATGAGATCCCTTTTGCCCACATTTTTTTTCCTTTTTTCTTTCTGGCTTCCACATGTAAGAGAAAATATGGACCCTTGATTTTTTAAGTCTTGCTTATTTCATTTAAAATTATGTTCTCCAGTTTCATCTGTTTCCCCACAAATGACATAATTTCAGTCTTCTTTGTGGCTCCATTTTGTGCACATATACCACATTTTCCTTAGTCATGCATCTGTGGAAGAACATTTAGGCTGATCCTGTCACTTGGCAATCATGAATTGTGCTGCTATAACTATGAGTATGCATGTATTGCTATAGGATGCTGACCTTTGTTCTTTTGGGTAAATGCCAAGGAGTGGTATACCTGGGTCATATGGTGGTTCCATTCTTAGTCTTTTGAGAAACCTGCATATTGATTTTCATAGTGATTGTATTAATTTACAATTCCACTAATGGTATATAAGTGATCCTTATGCCCCACACCCTCACCAGCATTTATTTATTAGCCCTTTTCAGTCCTAGCATCAAGTGTTGGAGAGACAGTCAACATTGAACAATGAAAATAATAATTGCTTTATCCATGCCTTATATTACTTAAGCGACTATAATGTATATTTGTCTCTCTTGTGCCTTGCATTTCTGTATATGGAATTATAGAATTGAACCTATATCTTGTACTCATAAATCCAAAATGTTTGTGGAAATATATAGAATAAGTGAAAATTAATTTTTAATCAAAGGTACCAGGGGATTGAACTCAGCAGTATTAGACCACTGAGTCACATCCCCAGCCCTATTTTATATTTTATTTACAGACAGGGTCTCACTGTGTTGCTTAGTGCCTCGCTTTTACCGAGGCTGGCTTTGAACTCGCAATCCTCTTGCCTCAGCCTCCAGAGCCACCAGGATTATAGGTGTGCACTACTGTCCCCCTCAATCAATGCCTTTTGAAATTCAAAATACTAAAAAATTGATGTGCAGGTTTTAAAATATTGCCCCCAATTTTTTGATACTTCTTCCATTAACAGAATAGATTTTTGTCTGTAATAAAAGGATTCTGGATTCTTTAATCAGTGGAGAGATTTTCTTTATTTGGGGCAGCCTTTAGGGAAAACTCCTGCCTCTCATGGTGACTCTTGATCTTTGATTTCAAGGTGACAAACAGGATTTAGTATGTTTAAGCTCCCATGGGGGTCGTATTTTAATGGAGCAGTTTGACTTCACCCAGTATGCAAATATTTAGGAGGAACATTAGGATCAGGGTTTGAATTTCAATTTATGGCAGGACGCTTGACATGCCTAACAGAGTCCCTGGTTTACAGTGGGGGCTGAAGGAGAGACTGAAACAGTGAATGACAAATGCCATGAAAACGAGGCTTTTGTTTTCCCATTCTCAAGCCCCTCTGTGTTTGTTTCTAGAAAGCGGTTTCCTGCATCAGGCAATCATAGATCAAACTATACTCACAAGGATAGTTTTTACATACACATACACATACACAGTCCTACAGTGCAAATTTTATGAACCCGAGCCATGGCTTACAACAAATACACGTCTTGCTGAACTTCAAGCACTTATCGCTTTTACATCGACAGAGGCAGCTGGGTTTTCTGGCACGCGATGCGCCACCCAAGCAGAAGCAGGGACTCCCTCATCTTTCTCTCCTCGGCTCCGCCCAGGAGGGAGCCAACCGAGCCACCCGCAGTTGCGCTCAGCTCACCGCGTGGGGGACACCCGCAGGAGCTCGATTTCCACAAAGCACGGCTGGCTCAGGACAAAAAAAAAAAAAAAAAAAGGAAAAAAAAAATCGTGGGGACAGTAAGGGCAGACCCGCTGCTAGAAGCAGCGGCTCACCGGGAAAGGGACCCCACGTCAAGGGCGTCACCACTGGATGACCGCCCACTCAGGAATCCCGGCCCCTCCCGGGCGCGCCCCCGCCCCACTAGCAGAGCGCGGCTGCCGGATCTTGAATTTCAACACAAAGGGAATCCTCGGCCGCAGGAAGTGCATCACCAGAAAGGGGGACCAGAGGCGGGGAGAGGGGGGATGCCTCTTTCTCTCTCCAGCCCCGCCCTCCGGGAGCCCCGGGCAGCGGTGACGAAACCCGCAGGGTCCCTTCATCCCCGCCCCCAGGAACCCGAAGAATTCAAATAAAGAGACACCCCACACACACTAGCTGTAGTGGGGGACAGTGCTCCCACCCCACCCCCACCACCATGCCCGAGTCTCTAGCGGCGAGGATACGAGCTGCTATCCGCGGTGGCTCAAACACCTGTTCGCTTTTCCTCTTCTTTCCTTCCGGGTGCGGGAGCACCTGGGCTTACGTTTATTTTTCTATCCTTGGGTTCTCAACTTTCCTTTCGTACCTCTCTCCTTTTTAAGATTTTCTCTAGAATCCAGGCTCTGGGTGTTCCCTCCACTTCTCGCAGAGTTGAGCAGCAGATTTGGGCAGCTTTTCTAGGCATAACGTTGGTAAAGAGGGAGTCCCCGCGTCATCAAGAAGGAGAAGGGCAGAGAGACCACTTTCGTTTTCTAAGACACCTGCGGTTCCTGGAGCTAGGCCAGGCTTTCTTCTTGGAGGTGTCAGTCTTGCGGGCAGCTTTTTATTGGAGAGGGGCGGGGAGGAAATCGGCTAGGGGACTTGTATTGAAGGTGTGTTTGCAAGGCAACCTTACTTTTTTGTGGTATTTTGCAAATCAATAAAATAGCAAACTTTTCTTGAAATGCTTTATTCACATTTCACGAAGAGTGGGAAACCATCCATTGTCCATTTTAAAGGCTCCCCCCTTTTAGTGTGGGATGGGATGGGAGGCCAATGGTATTTGGAGGGAGGTGACTGAAACACCACTTTTTGAAGCTCAAGGAGAGACTGAAACCCCTCTGCGCTTTGGGCCAATTCCCAGGTTAAAAAGACCCTGGTGACTGGGAAGTGGGGTGCGCCACTAACTTGAGCTGCCCTACTCCTGTAGCGTGAACTCGCAATGGCAGGTGCACCGGAAAGGGGCCAACTCCCCGCTTCTCTCCGGTGTCCTTGGCTGCCTCTGCTCCCTTGGACACCACTGGGGGGCCTCCCCCTCCCAAGTTCTAGGCGGAGGCCGTTTACCTGCCGGGACCTGTCTCCTCCCCTTCAACAATACCACACCCACGAGACTCGTCTCCCAGGGAGAGGGCCAGAGCGGGAACAAAGGGGTCTTTGTTCCCTGGCTCCTGGGGGGCGGGAGTCGCGCACGCTTCCTGACGCCCCTTGGAGACCCAGAGGCTTAACTATACAGCTTCCCCCAGATTGGGCGCAGTCCTCCACGACCCTAGAACCTTAGGTCAGGGCGCGGCGCCCTGGGCCGCCGCGTGCTCTTTCCGGGAGGGGAGGTGGGGGACAGGCACCGCGCGGCGGCGCCTGGCGGGCACAGTAGCCCGCGGAGGGACGGTGGGGGGGTTTCGGCAGCTGGCGGAGGTGGAGGGGGCGGGAGAGGGAGCCTGCGCCGGGCTGAGCCTGGAGGTGCGGGGCGGGCTCGGAGAGCGCTCGCGGGGCGGCTCTTGCCAGGGCAGCAGCGTCTGGAACTCGCTCTCTCTCTCCATCCATCCTCCTCCTTCCCTTGATCAGCCCCATCTCCAAGCCAGGCCCCCCTTCCCTGCTGTCATCACGTTCCCCTTCTCCCTTCTTGGCACTTTCCTTCCCAACCATCTTTCTGGACAAACTTTGATGGAGAATTTCACACCACGCTGGAAAAATGCCGGTTATGAAAGGATTACTGGCGCCCCAGAACACCTTCCTCGACACCATTGCCACCCGTTTTGACGGAACACGTAAGTCTTACACTTGAACGAGTTGCCTGATATTTTCAGAGAATGATTTTTATCTTATTCATTACTTTCGCTCCTACCTTTCTTTTTTGCACCAGAACAATGAATTTCCTTCTGTTCTTGCCAAGGTGTCTTTTGTGAGGAGAAAATTTTCCCCCTCCGGTGATTCGGTATAGTATTAACAGTTTGGATTGATGTAGTTGATTCTCTTGACTTCCTGGGTTTGTAAGGCTGTAAAACAGCCTGAAGAAACACCGACGCCTGTGTTCACTGTGGGACCTGTATTTTGGTACAATTTTAGGAAATTGGTTGAAATTCTACCAGGTGAAAATTGGGATATTGTGCTCCTTATCTTTCTAGAGTTTCAAGGCTTCCGAGGTTGGAGAGTTCCGAATGTTCTATCGTGGAGCTTCCTTCCGAGAGGTTTTTCGGCTTGACATGATTTCCCATCTGAGTTTTAAGAAGTGCAGACTAGAATCAGGATTGCCAAGTGTGAGCTTTCTGTAGACTTCGAAGTGTTGTGAGTTTGTCAGAATCTTCATTCCTGATTTTTTTAGCTAGAGTACCATACCTGAAATTAACACTCTTAACACTCAGAGACTAACCAGGAAGGAGTAGCTGACTATTATAAAAGCTGATCAGATCATAAGAGAAAGTTTTAATATTTTTTTTTTTTTAATATTTGGCTTGTTTAAATTGGCGTGGAAAAAAAAATAGATACAGTGTTGTGTGGATGTTTGGAGACTGTTCTGAATCTAGTGGTTCTCTTTCAGGACCACGGTCAGGTCCCCTCTCTCTTTCCCAGGTTTCTGAAACTCTGTGCTTGAGCCTGGAGAATCTTCCCAGAATAGCCCCAAAACAGGAGTCTGTACTACCACCCCTAAAAATGCCCTGAGTTGCTTCAACGATGATATCTACTTTTCTCCTACCTTATGCAGCTTCTGTGTACTTCCCCCACCACACACACTTTTTTTTTTTTTTTTTTTTTGGTCTGTTATACAAGACTCATAAATAAACTCGCTATTTCCAACAGCTTTCTTAGTGGTTCAAGTTCCATTGTTTTTACTACGACTGTGCATTTCTTAGAGCTAATATGAGAGAATGCATCTAATTCTATTTCCACTCCAGTGATCTAGATACATTTTCCTTTGGGATGTGAAGCTAGTCTTGGATTTCTATTCTTTTGGAATTGTTGGACAAGTTTATATGAGAGAAAAACAAAACAGTTTGATTTTGTTCAGTTTTTATTTTTTACATTCAGCCTAATTATAGTTGGTGTGGATGTTTGGTTCATTCTTCCAGTGTTTTTTCTTTAGGTTTTTGTCCATTCCTTTTCCTTTTATATTCTCCTTCTGTCTGACAGTATGAGTGATTAGCAATACTATTAGATGTCTTGCTTCTTTAGTCAATAATAATAAAAAAAATTGTTGGGAAAGTTCACACACCTTGCCACTCCCACTCCCACCAATGCCCAAGTACCACCAATATTACCACAGCTCTCTTTAACTGTACACAGTTACATGTACTACTATTTAAAATCTGAGAAATAATCAAGTTCATGTGGATGTTGGTTCTTGAAAGTTGAACTTTTAAAACTAAGAGGCTCTAAACATTGATCTTGAATGCATCTCTTGAAAATGAGGTAATTGGAAAATGGTAATTGCTTATCTCATTGTCACTTAAAGTTGAATGAAGTGCAATGTGTACTGAATCTTCCCAGCAGAGTCCTGGGAATTATTGCAGAGACACATTTAAATATCAATTGCTAATGAAAGAGGCTTTAGATCATCAGTGTGTGGATATCTTGTCCTCTTTCTGACTCTCACCATAACATGATAACAGGAGGGCATGCAGGGAGAGAGGGATGTATGTATATGTGTTTCTATTTTAGCTGTGCATTAATGTTAATAAACAGGAAGTCAGGAATTTCAAATCCTTATTTGAGAAGACCTCCTCACATATAAATGTTTATCATAATTTAAGAAAATCTAAACTCTGTGGGAAGGAGATGAGGTTTGGTTCATGTGCCATAGAATTTAGAGAATTCCTAGAGGGATCTAGTTTGTATGAAATCCATCAATCAGTGAAATAGATTTCAAAGTAATGAGTAAGATAAAAGTTTATTTTGGCAAGATTTTGTTTAAAAAATTTAATGACTATATCTCCTTTAAAGAAGTCTACTTGAAATAATGTTATTTTCTTATTTTTTTTTTTAAGTTGCAGGATGACTTGAATCATCTGAAACTTAAAGAACTTAAGCAAATTTTTAGCCACACATTTTGCTATATCTAGAATCATGAGCATACCATTTCTCCAGCTAGATATTTAGTTTATCTCATTATGACATCTTTTCTTACTGACATGATTTTTATTAAGCATTGTTACTACCTCTAAAGTTCTTTTTCCCATGATTATTCTTTTTCTCTTGATTTTTCAGTAGCAGTCATTTTGTTTTTGCCAGATAAAACTATTTGTAAATTTTAAACTCTCAAAACTCCACCCACTCAAAAAAAACTAAACTAAAAAATGAATATTGTCTTCATGCTCAACATGGATTGTGTTGACTTGCTCTATTTTCTGCTTTATTTATGAGGTACATTTTGTAGTCATGCTTATTTCTTTTTTAAATCTTATTTTGTACAATTTTAAAGAAAAAATAAGAGCAAACAATATACCTGGCTAACCTAATCAATGTGCAGTATTATTATTAGCTTTATTGATTTACTATCAAATGGAAAATAATAAAACAATTTAAGACATCATCTAGAAATCCAGCCAGGAAAAATAAACATGTGATTATATTGAAACCTATAACATAATCTTTCTAATTTATCAGTTGTGATAGTATCACAGAGCAACATAAAAGAAGTTAATATATTTTATCACCTAGTGACACTTTGTGGCTTTACATAATAAGATATTCTTTCCTTTTAATATTTATGAAGTGAGTTCTTAGGTTTGAAAGACGTTTGTGGACCATTACATTAAACTATTTTTTTCTTGATATATGATACAATTTGTAAATATTATTGGAAATCATAAATATTTTTATTTATAAAATTATCACTATAATATGTTCTTCTGGTTTGTCTTTAATTGAAGTATAATGTGACAGAAAAGCTAAAGATCTTTCAAATGTTGAATATGTATACCCCATTTAAGGGGAAAAAGTAAACCCAATGAATTTTATTAAGTGACATGTAACAACATTTTGCATTTGAAACACTCTAACACACACACACACACACACACAAACACAATTTTATCATTTTGGATTCCATATAGTTGACTCCTACATAGCTTTTTAGAAAATGTTTAACACATGAAAAAATCTTTCTAAAAGAGTAGACTTTTGTTGTAAGTATTAATCTATATGAAGGGAAAGTATAATAAAACACATAAGTACATATTTGAAAAAATAGTTCTTTAGTACAAATATTTGTCACAGGATTCCTATTGAGAAAAAAAAACACATTTTTTTTTTCTTTTTTTGAAGAATATAAAACTTTCAAAGAAAAGTGTCCATTTTCAAGCATAATAGTGCATTAGCCTACATTTCCTGGCCATATCAAAATTTAGCCTTCTTCTCCTTTGGGGTTACTAAGACAAGATTTAAGTTTTAAAGGAAGTTTGTAACCCAATGTACTACTTCAAGGAAATGCCAGTTAAAAATATTCAAAGTGATGGTGGTTTAGAAACTCATTGCATATATTTTGTGTACTCTTGTATAACCCTTTTGAATTTCCTAGGAAATTGGTTAAAATTAAAATGCACACTTACAGAGACCATAACTCATAGCTTTTCTTTCCATCTCTCTTAATGTTAGAGGCATAGGAAGGATAATGCACCCAATGTGGGAAAAAGAGGAAAGAATAAGGTGGGACAGTGGAGTTCTTTCTGTGTCTTAGCTATTTATGGTTTGAAACATGTTATCCAAGATGTTTAGCCAGTAAAAATAAAGAGCTCTATGGATCTGTAGGTAAAACGGTATTGCATGAATATATTCAGGGAACTACCTAGCACTGCACAGATATCACCCGCCAGTGGAAATTTGTAAAGACTTGTTTCTTATAGGCTCTTGGTAGTCTCTTGTTCCTATTTTTTATGTTTAGGAACTACGTTCCAGTATTAGTGTTCTACTTGTGATAATAAATTATCACAAACTTCATGGTTTATTATCTCACTTTCTCCCTAGGTCAGGTATCCAAGCACAGATCAGATGGGTCTTATCCACAGAATTCCATAAGACTGTAAGAAGGTTGTCAGATGGGACTGTGGTCTCATCTGAGGCCCAAGGTCCTCTTCCAACTGTGCCTGGTTGTTAGCAGAGTTGAAGTTTTTTGATTGATGTTCCTGTTTTCTTGTCAGCTGTCTACCAAGGAATTTCTCAGCCATTAGAATCTTCCATCAGATTTTTGCTATGTGGCATCTCCCATACACTCTTAGAACAGAAGAGCTTACTTCTTTAGACCAGTGGGGTGTGTGTAAGAGGGGGTGTCTCTCTTTTAGAAGTTCACCTAGGTCATCTCTACTCAAGTTAATCTCCCTTTTGATGAACTCAAAGTCAATTCATTAAAAATCTTAATTGCATCCTTAACCTCTGCTGTATCCATCAAATCCACATGTTCTCTGCACACTCAATGAGAGAAGGAATTGTAGAGGGTATGTACACAAGGAGGTGGAAATTTTGAGAGCTGTCAATAGAATTCTTCTGGCCACCCTTGCTGTCTCCTAATATTGCTGTACTATAATGCAAAACATAATGCTCTCACACTTGTTCTTCTATGAAGCAGATTTTTGAGCACATTCTGTAATTCAGTATGCAGAATACTCTACTGAGTTTACGTCTGAAATCTTTGGGAACATAAGGCCACACTTACTGGAGGGTTTTCCTTCACATCTGGTGATGGCATATGTGTAAATCTAGCCTAGTATATTTTCAGTCTCCTGTGCTGTCATTCATTTTTCTTTTTCTGATCTAGATGAAATGTGGTAGATATAGAAATATTTTCAGAATATTGACCTTGGTCTGTTTTTAGTTAAGAAAGGTTGTGGAGGTCTGTTGGTCCATGTACAGATACTTCAGATTACACTGCATGGGGAGTCCAAGAATGTGGTACCTGTGAAGACTTGCACCCAAGATAGATCCCTGCACTTCAAGGTGACTGTGTCTACCTCTTTAACTGTATTAATCAAACTATTTCCAAGCCAACCATATGGACTCATATGAAACTGCTCTTCTCTCTGTTTCTCATGCTTCTGACCATGTTTCAGATTGAGAAACTTCCCACAATACACTCCTGCTTTAAGGTCAGCTGTGTTAAACTAATTTTTTTTTTTTAATTTTAACTTTGCTCCGAGTAGGTATACTATTATTTTACTGTTACTCTCTTAACTATGTAAATGAATTCTTGCCCTCTGAAGGATTTATCATAGGGACTGTCATGATTACTGCAATGAACAAAGTATTTGACTTATAAGAAATGGATATGTCTGAATGTGTTCCTTTGATAAGATATACAAATATTAAAAAGTTGTTTTGTCTTTAAAAAATAACACCAGATAATTTTGTTTTGACATCATCATATAGATAAAATGCATACCTAATATGTTAAGAATATTATGCCCACAGTTCTAGGCTCTAGAATTTGGCATTACCTTCAGACCAAAGGCCGGGGCATAAGACCTCCTATTGCCAAGTAAACCAGCAAAGAACACAAGACCTTTGCATAAGTATGTTGAGGGCCCAGAGTTACAAGTGTCTGAGATATCCTGAACTCAACAGACTTCTGGGAGGGGTACGTTCTCTTTGGAGAAAGGTATTCTTTTTCATTCCGTCATTCCCTCAATACTGTTTAATGAACACTGACTATATACAAAGTCAGTATACCAGGATCTTTGGGAGATGTCAGACTTATCTTTTTCTCAAAGGGGACAATAAAACATACACAAATTATCATAATGTAGGTTTCCAATAAGAGCAATTCAGGAAGTACCAACAGAGGGCTGTATACATTTTGGTGAGGGAGAAATAATTTCTGTGGGGGAATGATCTGGAGGGCTTCATATAGTAAGTGAGTTTTGAGTTGTCTTATATATCATAGGACCAAGAACAACATTCTATTTCCTGTTCTAGTTTCTGCAGCACTTGGCATGGAGGCTTATAAGGACCTTCAAGGAAAATATATAATTTAGAGTGTGTGAAGGGAGCAAGATTGAGGCAAGAGGACAGTGGAAACTGGTCAGACCAGATGTAAAAGGTCTTTTTGAAAAAATGGGGCATGTTAATCATACAGAATGGTGGGTATCATGGCATATTCATGCCTTCACCTAACATTTTGATCAGTTTTACTCCCCATTACCTCCCCTTGTCCTTCCCACGTCCCTCCCACTTATCCCCTTTCTTTACTCCAGTGGTTGCCCGTCCACTTTCATGAGAGAACTTTTTTCTTTTTCTCCTCCTACTTCCACAAATGAGAGAAAGCATACAGTCCCTGTCTTTCTGAGTCTGGCTTATTTTGCTTAACACGATGCTCTCTGGTTCCATCCATTTTCCTACAAATGGCATAATTTTTCTCTTCTTTGTGACTGAATAAAACTCCAGTGTGTATGTATACTACTTTTTAAAATCCATTCATCTGTTGAGAAACACCTAGGCTGATTCCATAACTTGACTTGTGCTGTGATAAACATGTGTGTGCACATATCTATAAACGATGCTGACTTGAACTCTTTTGGATACGTACTGAGGAGTAGAATGCCTGGGTCATATGGTAGCTCCATTTTTAGTATAACATTCAGTTCTCCCAGCACCATTTGTTAAAGAGGCTGTCTTTTCTCCAGTATGTTTTAGTCACTTTGTCAAGAATCAGGTGTGTGGATTTATCTCTGCATCTTCTATTCTATTCTATTGATCTTCATGTCTGTTTTTAGGTCAGTCCCATGCTGTTTTCATTACTATGGCTCTATAGTATAATTTAAAATCAGTATGGTAATCCCTCAAGCATTGCTGTTGCTTAGGACAGCTTTGGCAATTCTGGGTCTTTTTGTAGACAGTCTTTAAATCCAGAATGCATTGTTATATTATGCCATCAGACAGCCATGTCATGGTAAGAAGTATCATGCCACCAAGGACTGGTCTAAAAACTTTCAAAACTCTTAACATTCCCATATTCTATACTTGCAAGCATAATACAAAGAAATGTTGACCTAGAGAGTTAAGACATTTCTGCTTACAAACTCTTCTAATAATACTTATATGCGGACATGAGTTCCATAGTATGTGGTAGAAATTTTTGTGTTCATTTTCCTAGGAATGTCTATTTTCTCTTAGGAAAATATTGATTTCCCATCACATAGCTGACTACCCTTCTTCTCCAGGGCTGTTCACCCCTGCATTTTACCACAGAATTATGTCCGTGATGAAGAAAAAGAATTGAGTCTGTCCTGCGAGTTGATTGGAGAAATGCCACAGGAAAAAGGCATGGAATTACAACCGCTGCAAAGATAATAAAGTTCACCCTGGCAATGTGTGTTTGCTGATATCATCTAACTACTAAGTTTCTAATCCATTTTTGGTTTAGCGGAGCCAACAAACAAAACAGATGATTCTTCAACTTTACCTACGGCATAGTTCAGATTTAGCAACTGAAGCAAATGAAGAGCTTTCTCAGTAATTTAAACAGTCAAATATAGTTCTTGGCTTATAAATTCTCTGGAAGAAATATTTTGCTTTCTTTTATACTTGTTAATGCAGTTGTTATCTATCTCCCTTAACCCTTCGAAATTCATATGTACCCAGATGAACTAATAATCTTTTGTAGTCTATCAAACCTATTTGTCTTATTATTTTTTTTCTGGTCCCTATCAGTACATCACCCACCCAGTTCTTCAAGCTAGAAATATGAATCAGTCTTGACTGCCCACACATCTAATTGGTTAGATGGTTATCAAATCCTTGATATTTTGCTGCAGAAATGCCCTAATTTGTGTCTTCATCTCCTTCACTGCTTCTGCTTTAATTTAGATCCTTCCTTTCTCAGCTACACAAATGCAAGCCTCCTCTAACTAGACCCCTGTAGCCGTTGGTCCTTTCTGTCACTCCCACCACTACCCCTTCAGTTTCCATTGTCTGAAGAGCAATTTCTGTTAGAAGCAATAGGACAAGTGAGTCAGGTAACTTTCCTGCTTGAAGTCATCCATTGAGTCTCTGCTACCTCTCAGATAAGGTCCACAGTTCTCACTGTCATCTGACCCCAAGGTGATTCCAAGGTGGCAGACATACTCATCCTAAATCCCCTGTTCATTCATGCCTCTGGGACTCCCAAGTTACCTTGAGAGAAAGATGGCTTTTGTCCTGCAGATGCCTTTTGTTCCAGAAGGTTCCCTTCTGTGAGGTACCAAGTAAAGTTGGGTGACATTTCCTTTGTGCTTTCACATGACCTTGTTCATCCCAAGGATTAGTTCTTAAATGTGCTGCAGTTATATGCTTCCATCTTCCAATGAGGAACTCCCTGAAACTCTGTTTTGGTTCATTTTGTATTCCATTCTCTCAGGTTTGCACTTGGAACAGTCCTCATTCAATAAATATTTGCTTAAGTGTAAGAATTTCAAGTTCCTTGAAGGCCAGGGATGTTGACTAAACACCTTTTTTTCCCCCCTCCAGTGGCAACTAGTCTTCCTATTATTAAACAGTATGTCATTAGATTTAGTTTTGAAGATTAACTGTAGACTAGCTTCCACCCCTCACCACTTCATTTTCACATGGTTCCAACACTGATTTGCTTCGTTAAACCCTAGTGATAATAGTGACTACTGCCCTGGGTATGTCTCCTGGGGTAGTCTATATTGTACTGGTGCTTTATCACTTCTACCGCGGCTCCAAATCTATGTGAAAAGCACCTTCTTTTTAAGTTAAAAGTTGGTAAAATTCAAGCTCAGAATTCTACTGCATCACACTAGCCTGTGATTTTTCTACTATAACCTGTGATTTTCCTACTATATAACACTGCCTCTGAAATGTTTGTATATTAAATATAAACAAACTGGGGTAATCTGTGGTATCATTTCTAGTTTCTAACTCTTTCAAAAGGGATTTATATTTTAATGTTCTTAGCTACTTCTAGTTAATGTGCTGGTTTTTTCCCCCTTGCCGATATATTATGCTTTAAGTACTTGTCATTTAAGGAGTGTTTTAAAATGGTATTTAAGACATAAATCTGGAACTACTAAATTCATTCACTGTGCAAAGCAGTTTTGCTCATCAAAGAAAATCTGCTGTCCATTTTTTTTTAAATAAAGAAATCCATACTCTGAGATTTTGATGCTTAGTATTTGCTGACTTTAGTACTTCCTTGTGATTTTTTTTTATTGTGAAGCTAATCTCTCTGTGGAGATATTCTAATTCTCATAGCTATTATAGTGACATCATTTTTTATTTTTAGCTTGTCAGGGTCTTATAAGGGAAATTCTTCTAGCTATTTTCAGTTTGCTTTCACAGGGAAGAATATATTGTCCAGTGTCAGGTACTGTTGACGTCTTTTAACAGAATTCACTTATCTTTTCCCCACAATGAATTTACAGGAAGAAATAAGTGTACTTTGCTCTCCAACTCTCAAATCTAATCCAAAGCTCTTTTTTTTTTTCTTCAGGTTTTCTTTTGTTCTATTAAGTCTTTTAGACAGATGTCCTTATTGCATTTGTCGCTCCAAATGAGTTTCTTATTCTAGTTATGGAACTAAAGAGAGTTAAGACCAGAGCACTTATCAGCCTTACCCTGTTCTATTTGATTTTCTAGAAGGAAGGATCCACATAAGAAATTTAGATGTTATCAAAATATCAAATACCCAGTTTGATAAGAAGTAGACTTGTCCTTAAATATGGTGTTTCTGGCTATTCATTCAATGGTGAGAATCATGTAGGAGATAAAATGGGCAAGCTTTTAACCTTAACTCTTAAGTAAATGTTTCTGCTGTGATTCCATGAATGATGGAAAAGAGGAAGGGTCTGTGAGAAAGAGCTTTGGTGTTGTATTAATTTGGAACAACTTCTGTTGGACTACATCTCAATGATCTGAAAATGACCCTGTCTTCTCTCTTAACAAGTCTGTGGTTTCTGATTTTAGGATACTGAATTGAACACCTGTGGTTCTTTTCTATGTGTACTTGATTTATATCATTATTAATAAATTATTATCTTCTACATAATATTATTTGAAATATATTATTGGTGAATATTTCAGTCTTACTATAAGTGAAGCTTAACATTATTTAATATATTTAGAGATTATTTGAATTTCTTTTTTAGTATGTGTTCACATTCTTTGTCTTTTATTTGCCATTTCCATATTTGATATCTTTGAGTTATTCACATCATATAAAATACAAACAATGACAACAATAACAACAACAACAACAAAACCCCAGAACTTTCTTAGTAATGTGAATTGCTGATTTTTTTTTTTTTTTTTTTTTTTGCACAATTTTGGTTGGGTCTTTGACATTTATGTAGCTGAATGAATCAATTTTTGTTATAATTTCTAGAATTTGTATCATACCTAGAGATGCATTTACTATTCTGAAACTATTTTTCAAATGTACCTTATAGTTTCATTTTGTGTTTTTGAGTATTCTCCTTTTCTCCTTCATTAATAAATTCCATAAGCTGATCTATTGAGTTTGATGTAAGGATCAAACTATAGTCTTTATAGATTCTTATCCAATTTTTTTCTAACAATTCCTTTTTCCTATGATAATTTAAAATGTTGAGTGTATCCTATTCTCTGTAATTCTATTTTTGAAACTTATCTATCCTATTACACTTATCTATCTTTTCCTTTATATGTCAGTATCATCATTTCAATTTTAGTATATGGTATGTCTTTAAATAATCAGTCTCAAAATTTTTATTTCACTATTGTTTTTGCAGAATTTTACTTGGCTAATTATACTTATTTAAAAGTCTATAAGAACTTCAGAATCAGATTATCTAGTTGAAAAAAATCGTGGTGGTAATTTTAATGAAATATTCTATAGGAAAAATGATACTTTTATGAAATTCACCATTCATATATAATAAATTGCTAGGTATTTCTATCGTTTACATCTTTTTGAAGCATTCTCAGTAAAACCCTTATACATTTCCTGCTTATTTTACTCCTGGAAATTTTGGCTTCCTAATTGTTATGTGAAATGGAATCTTTTTTCACTTCTTTTTTTACTTCAATCATGTTAGTTTCTTGGAAGGCTATTGACTCCTGTATGTTATTATTTTTTTAACCAGCAAGCTTACTGACTTTCTCCTATCTTTTGTAATAATTTTGAAGTTTGATTCTTGGGGTTCTCAGATAATAAATAATACTGGTCTCAAATAATGTAAGTTTTATATTCATGTTTACAATATTTACAACTCTTAACCTTTATCTCCCTACTTTTTTTCCTATTGTCTAGTTGCTTTGCTGTTTTAAGACAAATGTTAAACAATGGTAGGCATCAGTAGAATAGTGGAAAGGAATGGGAGCGAGGAGGGAAGGGAATAGGGAGGTCCTGGGAATGAAATTGACTGAAGTGTTGTGTGTATACATGAATACGGCACAGTGAATCCCACTATTATGTATGTTATGATGCACCAATAAGAAAGAGTTTTGAAATGGTGGTCATAAAGAAAATCCTTCCCCTTCCTAAATTTAACTTGAACACATGTTCACTGACCCCCTATGTTTAGGATTTTTTACGTATATATGAAGCATATTTATTATATAATATTTGCATTTTTTTCTCTTATTGTACATGTGAGTTATTGGATTTTGATGAGGGAATCACATGTTTATAATTGTGCTGATTAAAATGTAATCCCATCTGGCTTAGAATTTGCACCAGGCTTTTCATATTTTAATAAAGTATTATTAATTGTTGCATTAAGACAAAACAAAAATGGGTTGGTAGATCTCCATTTAGTTCTGACAGCTTTGGCTATGGCCTTATCTATCAGTGTCTCAGATGCCTGTGTAGTGAATACCTCTTAAATGTGTGCTTAAATCTGAAATATGGGCAGTAATAGCATGCATTTTTTGTCCTCTTTTCAGAAACAAAATGTATCTGTCTTCCTAGAAGAGCATGCATATTGTCTGCCAACCAGTAGTACCATAGACTGTATGAATCTACCAGGCCATAGACTAGTGCAGGCAATAGGAAATATGAGAAATTATAGCTTAACAAGAAATGTATGTAGAATATATTTATATTTTTGTCATTTAAAAAAAAAGTTTTACAAAAAACTCCTGGCATTATTGACTTTACAAAATGAAAAATTTGTTACAAAATGTTAAATTTCCATTTCTTAAGGAAGTTTCATGATGAAGACAATGTTGACATTTATATACTTTATGGGTGCTCACTTTGAGGCAAAATCACTACCACATTAAAATAAGAATATATAGGCCAGACGTGGTAGCACAGGCCTGTAATCCCAGCAGCTTGGAGACTGAAGCAGGAGGACTGCAAGTTCAAAGCCAGCCTCAGAAACTTAGTGAGGCCCTAAGCAACTTAGTGAGACCCTTTTTCAAAAATAAAAAATAAAATGGGCTGGGGATGAGGCTAAGTGGTTAAGTATCTCTGGGTTTAGTCCCTTGTACTCCCGGCCACACACACACACACACACACACACACACACACACACACACAAAACAGAATATACAAATATGCTGCCTAAACATCATCATGCTTTTAAAAAACAAGTTCCTAATTTAAGAAGAGTGTATGTGAAGATAATTCATTCTTCAGAAGATGTCTTGGACATGTTCTATGAAGCATGACTTCATTTACATCAAAGAACTACTTTTCTACGTGGATTTAATTCATTCTTTTTTTTGGTAAGGTTTTTAATTATATAATTTATATGCAATAAATATCACTCCTTTTAAGTGTACTATTCCATGAATTTTGTAAAGTATATACAATCAGGCCACCACAATCAAGATGTAGAATAATATCCTTATCCCCAAGGTCAATATCAGTCCCCAGCTTCCAGTACCTAGCAACTTATACTCTGTTTTCTATTCCTAGAGATCTGCTGTGTTTTGATGTAATATTAATAAAATCATACAAAATGTAGCTATTTGTCTGGTTTTTTTTTCATTTAGATAAATGATTTCACAATTTATTCTTTTTTCCCCCCTAAGGAATCAGTAATTCTACTTTATAGAATTTTCCTTATTTTTGATTCCAGGTTTTCCTATGCATGTAGAAAAAAAATGAAGCAAAATTTTGTTTCATAAGCAGAAGGTCTAAGACAGTACTAAGGCTATCAAAGTTTCCAGTGGAAATTAGGTAATTTTAATAATGCTTGAGTTTTTGCATCTAATTCTTAGGCTTCAGGTAAAGCATTTCCATGTTCATTTTGTGTGTTTTATATGTCATTATAAATGTTATTGTAAATTCAGTTTAAAAGGTCATTAAAGATAAAGTTAATGATTTTGTGGTGACATGATAAATATAATTTAATAGAACATACTATCATGGTAAAGATAATGTTATTCAATTAAAAAAAATCAGCCAGGTATAGTGGAGCACTCCTATAATCTCAGTAATTCAGGTGGTTGAGGCAGGAGGATCACAAGTTTAAGGCCAGCCTGGGAAAAAGAGTGAGACCCTGTGTCAAAATTCAAAAAGATTAAAAAGGACTGGGAATGTAGCTCAGTGGTAGAGCACCCTTGGGTTCAATCTCCAGTACTAAAAAAGAAAAAAAAAAAAAAAAAAAGACGGAATTTTAAAAAATTTATCAAGTGGAAATAGTCTTGGGTTTGGTATGTTGTGTATATAATTCATTTTTGTTCCCCCCAAAAGGTGATATTCTATCAATCACTATAAGAACTATAGTGACATAATTACCAAATATTTTTATATCTGAAGAATTAGTCATTCCATTATACGATTAATGATATTATATTCCAAAAAAAAATGTTCGTCATGGCAGTACAGAGTTCCTCTTTTTACTGACGGTCATCAGAATTTTGAAATATTTGAGCCTCCGAATTAATGGTGTAAACCAAGTGTCACAGGTGTTAATTTTTTTTACCCTAAACGAGCCTGTTTTCCTTTCGTTTTGTTTAAAACAAATATTTAATCAAATAGTTAATCAAATCACTTAAACAAAATACTTCAACTTTTAAACCTTGCGAGTAGCAATTATTTGAAGCCAAACCTGCAGAGAAAAGACGAAAGGCGTCACTAGACGCACCAAAGACGAAGGTCAACGGGGAGAGGCAGGTGGTGGCGGAGGGACGCGAAGGGGTCCAGCAGCCCCTCTGCACCCAGACTGACCGGCCGACACACTGCGCCTCCGCCAGTACCAAAGTAACAAAGGCACCTCAAGAACATGTAACAGTGATTTGTTGGGGGAAAAAAAAATTCATAGAGCTGCAGAAAATCGGTAACTTGAGCCCAAGAAATGACACCTCAGACCCGTGCCAGCTCCCGCCGCCAGCAGAGCCGAGCCAAGAGCGCGGACAAGAGACCCATGGTCGGTGGATAAAGAAATTGAAAAATTAAGAAGAATTGACCGGTTTACAGGGCAAGGCTGGTTTTTAAAGGGCACAGAGTTGGTAGGGAAGCGTCTCAGTGGAAATAGATCCACAGTGGTCCCTGTGGCGAAGGTTTCCCTGGGGATGGCAAACCCCCATGGCAGACAGGCCCAAAGCCCTGTGCGAACCTGGAACCTGCCAGCAGGTGAGGAAAATGTCCCTGGGTGCTGGAAGCTGTCCCCTTGCAACTTGCACAGCTGTGAAAGGAGAGGGTGGGGACTGGGAACTCTTAAAGGAAGTTACCAGTTGCTGATGAAGTTACCAGTTGCAGGGAAGTTACCTGCAGCCCACGAAAAAAAAAAAAAATTCCCAGAGGTTGCCTGAACCCGAACCAAGACTGAAACAGCCACAAAGAACATTTAACCTGGACCATTCAGCCTTTGGATCCCAAGAGAAATAAATCCCATCTTACCTGGCACCTCATAGGAAGTATTGTGAAGACACTGACTGGCTAGGCAAGCATATCTGCACTCCAGAGCGACAGGGGAAACCTGTGGGGGCTTGGTCCCTAAGTGCTGAAAGTGGATTTTTTGGAAAGCCCCAGAGATCCAGAAGCCCAACAGAGATAGGAAGCTCCACAGCAATAAAGGGAGTGGCCTAAATTTCAAATACCCACCAACAGAGATCCAAAACCCACCAAAGTCCAAACCCCAGCAACTGGAAACTCCAGCCTAGAACTCTGCAATCAACCCCCATATTGGATTACACAGTTCATCAGTCTATCCCACCCAATACTGGGAGATTGGAAGCTGAGAGCCACTACACCCATCTAGTCAGGAGCACAAGGACGGTGGCCAAAAACTCAGAACCTAAAAAAAATATAAAGACTGAAAATCCATCCAGTACCCATTCGTGTTAAAAACACACCTAGCTGGAGAAGCCAGGAATGAAAATTACCTCAACATCACAAAGACTGTTTATGGCAAACCCAAAGCCAACATCATACTGACTGGAGAAAAACTAAAAGCCTTTCCTTTAAAATCAGGAACAAGACAAGGCTGTTTATTCTCGCCCTTCCTATTCAATGTAGTCCTTGAAACATTAGCTAGTGTGATCAGGAAAGAGAAGGAAATCAAAGGGATACAAATAGGAAAAGAAGAAGTTAAAGCTATTTCTGTTTGCCAGTGATGTGATATAGATCTAAAAGACCCAAAAACTACATCAGAGGACTTCTAAAGCTTATAAACGAGGTTATCAAAGTGGTAGGATACAAGATCGACACCCACAAATCAATAGCTTTCCTATACTCCAATAGTGACTCAGCTGATGAAGAATTAAGGAAAAGTACGCCATTCACAATCACCTTAAAAATAAGATACTTGAGAATTAACCTAACCAAGGAAGTAAAAGAACTCTACAATGAAGATTATAGAACACTGAAGAAAGAAATTAAAGACGACCTTGGAAGATGGACCTCCATGTTGAATAGGCTATACTACAAAAAACAATATACAGATTCAATGCAATCCCCATCGAAACACCAACGACATTCTTTACAGAATTAGAAAAAACACTCCTTAAGTTCATTTGGATGAATAAAAGACCTAGAATAGCCAAAGCAATATTGAGCCTGAAAAGTGACGCAGGAGGCATCACGATACTCTATCTGAAATTATACTACAGAGCTATAGTAACAAAAACATCATTTTGGCATCAAAATAGACATGAAGACCAGTGGAGCAGAATGGAGAACACAGAGACAAATTCACATTCTTACAGTCATCTGATAGTTGACAGAGTTGCCAAAAATATATTTTGGAGAAAAGACAGCCTTTTTAAAAAATGGTGCAGGGAAAAGTGGGTAACTGTATGTAGAAAAGTGAACCTAGGGTCATTTCTCTCACCCTGCACAAAAGTCACATCAAAATGGATCAAAGACTTAGGAATTAGACCAGAAACTTGGCATGTGCCAGAAGATAACATAGGGTTAAACTTCCATCATTTAGGTGCTGGCACTGACTTCCTTACCAAGACCTCAAAACTCAAGAAATAATGCCAAGAATCAATAAGTAGGTTGCCATCAAATTAAAAAGATTTTTGCATAGCAAAGGAAAGGATCAAGAGGGTGAAGAGAGAGAGCCTACAGAATGGGAGAAAATTGTTGCCAGCTACCCCTTCAATAGGGGATTAATATCCAGAATATATAAATATATAAAAAACTCAAAAAATTTAACATCAAAGCAAGCAAACAAACGACCCAATCAGTAAATGGGCAAAAGAACTGAAATAATCTGAGAACAGATATTTCTCAAAAGAAGAAACATGAATGCCCAACAAATATGTGAAAAAATGTTAATCATCTGTAGCAATCAGGGAAATGTAAATCAAAACTATACTAATATAACATCTTACTCCTGTCAGAATGGCAATAATTAAGAATATAAACAATTGTAAATACTAGTGAGGATGCAGGAAGAAAGGTATACTTGTACATTGTTGGTAGGACTGCAGGTTAGTACAATCACTCTGAAAAGCAGTATAGAGATTCTTCAATAAAAGTAGGGATGGAACCAAATGACCCGGTTATCCCACTCTCTGGTGTTTTCCCAAAGAGTGAAAGTCAGCATACTACAGTGATACATCCACCTCAAAGTTTATAGCATCACAAGTCACAATAGCTAAATTATGGAATCAACCCAGATGCCCATCAATAGATGAATGAAGACATTGTAGTATACATACACAATAGAGTTCTACTCAGCCGTGAAGAAGAATGAATTTATGGCATTTACTGGTAAATGAATGGAAATGGAGAACATCATGCTAAGGGAAATAAGCCAAATTGAGAAACTCAAAGCTTAAGTGTTTTCTCTCCTATGTGAAAGCTTGAGCAAAATATAGGAGTGGAGGAAGGAGGGGCAGGATATCATAAAGATATAGGGAAGATCAGTAGTATAGAAGAAGGAGATGAAGAGGCAGAGTGAAGGGGTGGGAAAAGGGAGGCAATGCAGAATGAATTCTTTAAAAACTCATGTGCGTACATTCCACAGGGAATCTCACCTTTATGTATAAGTAAAAAGAACCAATCAAATATAAATACATAGATTAGTGAAAGGAAGTCTAGCAGAATGGATAAAGGAGAATGGGGGAGAAGAGGGAGAACTTGAGAGAAAAGGAGGGGAAAAGGAGGGGGTTCATGAACTAAAATTGAATTACATGTGCTTATGATTTTGTTGGGATTAACCCAACCACAATGTATAACTGTAAAGCTCTAATTTAAAAAATAAAGTTAAATAATGAGAGCTTAAATTGTGTGCTTTACTTAATTTTTAAATTCTTTAATTTTTATTTGGAATGTTTCAACTTGAAAGAGTATTTTGGTAGAATTTCTACTTTTAATTAGATAAATTTGTATTCAGTACTGATATTTTCAGCATCTAAATTTGACATGCTAAGACTCATACAGATTCTTTTGTAGTAAATTATTGTATTTTGAAAATATTTTTGAAGGTAGTTACTCTAAATCGGGCAATATGAGAGGATCCATGAAGTATTTAGACTAAAATAGTTACACTTTCCCATACAAATAAATAGAATTAAAAATATTTTCAACACAGCAAAATTAGGGAAGGGGATTGAGATTATATTTTGTTTAGCAGAATTTACTTTTTATAGATTTTTTTCAGCAACCGTAAGAGTTTTTATCCATTAAGATTTTTATGGCTTATAGTGAGGAGTTAATTGAAGATGTTAACAATTCCAAATTTATTAACCATAAAATGTACCATTGAGGAAAATTATAGGCAGTTTTATGAAAAATTAAAATTAATTGTACTACATAGAAAATGTAGAAATAAATGTTTAAAAAAATACTGCATAGAAAAAGAGACTGTTTCTGGCTAATACCAGCAACTTTGTACAAGAGATACATATGACTATATACATGACTTAAATATGTGAAGATATAATGAAATATCATTGTTTCAATTTTCCAGTAAATGATTTTATTTTTCAGTAGCATATAGACATAATATATGTTATTTAAAAGAAGTAACTCTTAAGTTTCTCAAAATAGTTATGGAAAAATAAATTTTGTAAGTTCATCAATATAGTAAAATCAGTCAAAAATAAAATATAAATACTTGTAAATTATCATTTTATTCTTTAATTTCTACTTTCACTCTGAGAGAACTTGCTAGTCATGGTGTTTTATGTACTCAGGTTGACAAACTCCAGTTTCCTAAAATGAAACTTTTAAAAAATTTAGTTTTTATATTATCTTCTGAGGTAGGATGGTAAACTTCAGAAAAAAGACACCCCACAGGAAGGAAAAGGGAAGAGAATTGACATTGAGCAAGCAACAAGGAACCCAATAGTACACTCAGCATTAAATATGTTCATTTATTTAATCTCTATACTGCAGTCAGATGTTTTTATTCCTAATCTATGGAAATTGAAGCTTGGAAAGACTGAATAAATTGTTAATGTCACATACTTTGAAAGTACTGAAGCTGAAATTTATACACATATTTTTGACAATAGCAAGCTGTGTTTAATAAAAGGCAAAAAATTGAATCTAAATTGTAAGGCATTAAATTTATGATTAAGATCTTGATAGTCATGCTTAACTTCACTAAAAGACACTTACAAACTATTTTATGCTTTTTTATAAAAACACCATGGAGAAACTCAACCCAGTAAGTTGCAAAGTGGCAGTGTTTAATAAACAGTATTTACTGAAATGTCCAGAAATCAACCTCTCTTGTTAGAATAAAGCACCCAAAATGATTCTTTTTACCTGATGGGTCATGACCCACTAGCATTGGAGACGTCAGAGCTATGCCACAAGCCCAGAGGCTTGAAAATATTAGAACTGATTCAGAGTTAGTGGTAGAATCATATTAAAATGCATCAGTGGTTTCTTTAGGGATGGGTAGGATCTAGGGGGCTAAAATTACATAGGGATATACAGAAACTTTTTTTCCCCACTTTTTTTCATTGGTGTATTATGTTTATATATAATGGTGGGATTAGTTGCTATATATTCATACATGCACACAATATAAAAATATAATGTGGCCAGTATCATTCCCCTACCCTCCCCCAACCTCTCCTCCTACTGTCAGGTCCCTTTCCTCTGTTCTACTAATCTCCTTTTCATTTTCATGAGATTCACCCCACAAAACTCATAATCCCACCCATCTTTCTTTTCCTTTTTCCTCTAGAGCATTCACATATGAGAGAAAACATTTGACACTTGACCTTCTAAGTTTGGTTTATTTTTTTATAACATAAAGGTCTCAAATTCCCTTAATTTTTCTATAAGTGACATAATTTCACTCTTTTAATGGATGAATAAAATTCCATTGTGTGTATATATATTTTTTCTTTATTCATTCTTTCATTGATGAACACCTAGTTTGGTTTCATAGTTTGGCTATTGTGAATTGCCTTGCTATAACCATGGGTATGCTTATATTACTGTAGTATGCTGACTTTCTTTCTCTCCTTTTCTCTTTCTTTCTTTCTTTCTTTCTTTCTTTCTTTCTTTCTTTCTTTCTTTTTTCTTTCTTTCTTTCTCTCTCTCCCTCTCTCTTTCCCTCTTTCCCTCTCTCTCTCTCTCTCTCTTTCTCTCTCTCTCTCTCTCTCTCTCTCTCTTTCTTTCTCTTTTTTTTTTTTTCCTTGAGTTTAATTACTGAGGGTAAATACCAAGAGTGGCTAGCTGGATCACGGTCTGCAGGAGGATCTTTTGAAGAGATGGCTATGGTTGCTGTTTTGATTGTGGTGGTGATGTTTTGGGTATATGCATCTATTACACTTGTCAGTTAGTATACACTGTGTATATGTACAGTTTATTTTATGTCAATTATACTTCAATAAATTTGTGAAAAATACTTCCTGGGCTAGGAGAGAGTGGGGTAGAATTAATACCACTAGGAATGACATATACTCTGCATGCTATCTATATGCCTTTCAGCAGGCAATCTTATCTGGTCTATTAATAGTTGTGTAGATTCAAATTATTGAGCATATGAGACTAGAAAAACTAGTGAAATTAACAATAAAGATATTGAATTTAGTAACTCAATAATTTTTATAGTAAAACTGGATTAAAGTCATTGCTGATCTTTTTTGACAAGAGTACAGACTTGCTTGCTGTGTTAGTTATTATCTGTGTTATTATTATTAACTGATTAGTTATTAACCTAGTGGTGTTTGGGGGTTGACTGGGGATTCACCTGATCCAGGTTGGGTTGGTGGGGTTGTTCTGGAATGGCTGGGCTCACTCATGCATATACAGATTGTCTAAGGCTAGCTCTTCTGTATGGGTGTGGCTGGAAAAACTTAGCTGGGACATTCCTGTTCCAGATGTCTCTCCTCTTATGTGGGCCTGAGCATGACCCTTGTAGTGATGGCAGAGGTAGAACAGAGCCAGCCCAATAAAATGACACATGATATTCCAGACATCTTGTGTCATGTTTGCTAATATCCTATTATTAAATTAAATCACATGGATGAGCAGAAGCATGGGAAATGATGCAGTGTCTACTGTACGTTCTGTTACCTTTGCCATACTATTCTTATCTTTTGGTAGGGGAGGAAGTGACATGTTTCAAAGATTTTAAATTCTTGAAAAAATATTATCCATGTTCATTTTCTTTGTAAAATGATAGTTTTATACTTCAGAAGTGCTGTTTTGTTTCCTCACATGCAATTAATATTTAAAAAGAGTATCGTAGAACAGAACATTTATGATGCTACATCATAGATGAGACACAGAAAAATGTTATTATTTTAATGTGATGGAAAACTGCACATGCAAAAAAACATACTTCTGCATATTTCTTTGCATTCAGCTGTTTTTGCAAGAAAAGTAATATACAAGAGGATGGTAATCACCTCAATCTTGTTCCCAGTGTATGTCTTACCCCCAGCACAGTTTCTAGTACATGGCTGAATTTCAAATATGTGTTGAATGAACTGAAACATTTTTAAAAAATAAGTTGCCTGTCTCTTTAAATGCTTTCATGAAATGGAACCGAGTTTGGTTAAATTACCTTGCTGGAGTGATGTCCAATAATAGACACACCAGTAAAGTTGGGGACAACACTAAGAAAATGAATAACTTATTTGTAAGTCAATCAAATATGATGATGACATGTAATCTTAAGCTCTACATTGAATGAAAAGCAACAGGAGTATCTAGTACGATTAAAAGAAGGTTTCTAAATATAGGCCCTCAATTGTTTTCCCACTGTGTTTTCTGTGTGTGAGCTGCTTGATGCAAGGCTACAATACCACTGACCATAAAACCTAGCACACTACAGTTGAAGCTCTGCTTAAAGAGCTCAGTTGGGGCTGCAATGTCAGCTGTAAATGACCAGATAGATTATATCCCATTTCTGCATTGGCTAGATATTGTGATATGTTTACATCATCATTTCCTATGTTCCTTGTTATGTGTCTATTATTTTAATTATTTTTTTTTTTACCACACGTGGAATAGACATGGGAGAAATTTTATCTCTGTTCTACAAGTGAGGAAATTGAATATTAACTGGTTTATGGTTACTGAGCAGATAGGTGACAGAGACAGAATTAGGACCAATTGTCCTAATTGTCAGGTCTGTATTTTTAAATCATATCACATTACTAGCAGAAAGGGCTGTATGGGGGAATTGAAAAATATTCGCCTAACAGAAACCTCATAAGAATCAATGAATTGTTGCTTCTGCTAATGTTAATGTTTCATAACTTGTTCAAAATGTTTTTTTTTGTAAATCTAAAAACCTGTAAGATTTTTCACATGTAATTGTGAGTCATTTCATAAATTGAAGAGTCCTCTTTCAACAGGTAATATTATCTATTGAATTTTCTTTCTTTCTCTATTAAATCTGAGACCAGGGAATATGATTCCACTCTCCCCCTCAATATTATTGCTGCTATATCTTTTTTTTTTAACAAGTCAATATCCTCTATTAATGAAAATATTCAAAGTGTAAGGGATACAAAAGTAAATGGCAATCTAGTTACTGTAGCCACATTCTAGTATTTTTCTATTCTAATTTGTGGATAATTGTATATTCACATGCAGTTGTAAGAAATAATAAAGACATCAATGTACTGTTCATCCAATTTTCCCCAATTTTCCCATCTTGTTTAACTCTAGTACAATATCACAACCAGGAAGTTGACATTTAAACAATTCATCCACCATATTCTAATTTCACTATTGTTTACATGTATTCATTTGTGTGCACATGTGTGCATTCTATGCAGTATTATATATAGATTTCTAGAATAACCACAACAGCCAAGCTGCAGAATAATTTTATCATAAGATTCCTTCATGCTATTCCTTTATAGTCCTAGTCACCTCTCTCCTTAACCTTGACAACCACTAATATGTTCTTCTATATAGTTTTGTGATTTCAAAAACACTGCATAAATGAGACCACACAGTAAATGGTTTTAGAAGTTGAATTTTTCACTCAGCATCATTCCCTCCAGATCCATCTCAGTTGGTATATGACACTATCAGTAGACAGATTGCTATTTTTTATTGCTGAGTAGTATTCTATCCACTTATTTTGGCTCTGATTCCCTCATACCTTAGTTGTATGGCATGATCTCTGAGGACTTAAAACTGTACAGGGCAAAAATGTGTTGTTTGAATGAATGCTCAAGCACCCCCAAAAAGCCAACATATTTGCGTTAACAGGTGCAACTATGAATCCTACAGAGATGGCATGTGTTCCTCCAGGTACTTCAACATTGCCCCAGTGATATAACTATCATTTTTATACATAAAAGATGAAGAGTGACAGTTTTCATTAACAAGTAGCTCATTAACAAGTTTCCTTAGAAAAAATTTTGGAACTATTTATTGACTTCTCATCTCTCAAATGAGAAAAAAAAAACCTCCAATATAATTATAAATTCAAAGACTTATCTGTGAAGTCATTATCTCCGGTTGGCTTTTAAACTATCCTTCAGCACACTTAGGGATTTAGCAAACACCTGCACTTCTTCTCCTCTCCATCCTCTTCCAACGAGAGCAACCCTGAGATAATCTCTTTTACACATTGAGTTTTGCATCAGTTTTCCTTTGAAAAATGACTTCTGTGGCTGAAAAGAAATTTGAAAACATCAGATCTGTCACCTAAACATTATATAACTGTAGCTGTTTCGCTGAATGAGCACTCCCAACCCCATGCTTGTTCAAACCCATTTCTGTGGAACCAGTTCTCCTCTACATAGATGAAATCTAGGTCAAGGGCTATGACATTTTTGGTTAGTGTTAGGTAATGAAGGTATTTTAATTTCTATAGTGCTCAGAAGTTCAGGTAATAAATATCCAGTTCAATGTAATATTCCCAATGTTCATCTTCCTTTGAAATGATGCCTTCTTTCCTCTCCCAGCAGAGATACAGTGTGGCCTGGAAACCTGTAGTGGGAAAGTTTCTTACCTCGAGTTTATATAACCCATCTGTTATCCTGCCTCAGGTTCATCTAGGTTAAACCTGGAGGAGGGAATGCAGCAGGAAAGTTCTTAGCTGACTAATATATCACCAACAAAGGTGAAACTTGTTTGATACATACCGCTCTCATAAAACTTGTAGAAGTCATTCTGACTCGTCACTGCCCAGGTCTGATTATTGGCTGTTCTGCTGTCTGATTGCTACATCTGTAGAAAAAGGTTCATAGATTGGGGTCACGGTGAAGGTGATTCCCTTTTGGGGTGTTTTGTGGAGTTCTTAAAACCTTCTCCCCTACACACATGTGCACACACACACATACACACACACAGACACCCCTAATGTTCCCTTGACTTAGATGATCACATTTACCTCTAGTTTATGACTCTTTCTACCTCCTCAGGATATCCAGTGAGATACCTCCAACTTGTTCTAAAGGGATCACTTCACCCTACAAGGGAGTCCTCTTGGTCAAAATCCAAGCCGTTTTTTGTTTGTTTGTTTGTTTTTTATTTTGTGAGCCTAGATTACTTCAGAGCCACAGGGAATAACACTTCCATGTTCTTCCCAGGCCATGTTCATTATAGCAACCTCTCTTCACTCCACTGGCAGGATATCTTTCATAGGCAGTTGGCCAGCCATCATGTCTGGCTTTTCGAATTGTTTCCCCAAGTTTCCAGAGAACCTACTTCCAGTATTTTACTGAAGACTCATTTTCTAGACTTGAGGTGAAGAGCATCCCCCTTCTATTTCTTAGAAACTACCTCTGAAATCTCCCAATCCCACCCTTCTCTGACATTAGTGTGAATGAAAGAATAAGAGTGTGAAAACTGTTTTTTGTTTAAAACAAACTTTTTACATGTAGATTCGCACCACCTGTTGGAATGTGGCAATATTAGAACCTAATGTTTTCGGCCCTCCCTAGAAATGGCAACTGGAATAGATATATACATTTTATTATTCTGCTATGTAACAAAGATAACACAGCACATGATTGTCCCTCAGTAAATGGATAGGTCTAAGTAAAGTAGATCTTACAAAGCCTATTGGGAATTAATAAGCATTTTTTATGACTGAGAGGTTGTGCATACATATGTTCTATTTTCTTGTTGAAGAACTTAAACCTAAATTTTATTATCAATGATTCTATGTATAATGCTTTGTTACAAAAAATGTACACATATTATCTTGTTTATTGTTTACGATTACCCTATTAGTTTGAGAAAGAATCCAATGTGTTCCCATTTGAAATCCATGAAGAAGATCCACCCATATTTATGTATTCCAACCTTACATCCTCCATGGAAGAGTTAATTATACAAATAAAAATAAGTTTTAAGAAAATCAGCTTTTTTCCCCTTAACTTTCTTAAGAACTTCCTCACTGTCCTAAAGTTTTCTAGGTTAAATTAGGCCCCTTGGAGAATATTGCTCATGGTTTGCTCCTATTAATTCATCTCTATGTACCTATTTATTTCTCAGTGACTGAGGGGTAAAAACTAAGTTTCAGGAAGAAATGAATGCTCCTTGCTTGCGATCTATCTTTCAACTTGTCACCTGTTAAGTTTTGATGCAAATGGTGAGATATATTGCTTTTCTTCAATTCTTCTTTAATATTCAAGTAGATATTCAGTAGCATGAATCTATAAATAAATGAGCCTATCAGGAGTAAGATGCCATGAATGACAGCTCTGCTCCTCTGATTACTACATTCACTTAAGTGATTTCATGTATATTTTTAAATTAGTGCCTGCAAAATTTTTGAAGGGTGCAAGGAAACAAGCTAATTACTTACAGTGCTGAGTTTATAGATAAAATGAGAAATATACCATTAACTCAGAGTGGGTCATGGTTCTGGGTAACCTATAAATGAGAAATATATTGGTTTTGAAAACTAGAAAAAAAAATCCATATGTGATTTTACTAAGTTGGTGTTGGTTAGCTGGTTAGATTTTCTCTGCTCAGTCAGTTGTCAAGGATCTTCACTTTGAATGTGTGCAAGAACTTGACGTGTTTGCACTCAGTGTGACAATGGGGTAATCTCATCCCGGTTGTACTAATTCCCTCTCTGTCATGTAGAAGGGGGCGGGAAAGGCTTTTGATCTTTGTAGATTGTTGCTGTCTGTCAATGGATTTTTCTCAGTGGAAATGTCTTCCTTTTTCTCTCCCCACTTCATATCTATTCTTTAACAGTCATGGGAATACTTTGACTACCTTCGTTAGTAGGGCAAATTATAAATCTTGCTGCTGCTTAATACTTAAATTATCTTTGTAAAAATTGTACTCAGAACATATTATAGTTCAGAGTAAGAAGTGGGTCTTATTAGCACCTCATTATGGAATTATATTATTATTATTATTATTATTATTTTACTTATATACTGGTCTCCCTCATCAAAAAACATATTCCTTGAAGACAATCTTGTTTTTTAAAATGTCTTACAGAGTGCTCAAGCACAGTAGAAAAATCTACTGAAAGTTATTAACCCAAACAAGAGTTATAGAAAGTGTTTATTTGTTCACCTACCTAGAGTCTTTCAAAATCACTCCATCAGCTTATATTCAGAAGTCTTTGTCATTACCATTGTTATCTCTGTCATCATCACTGTCATTATCTCATCTCCCACTTATTGATCTCTTGTGAAATACCAGTCTCTCTGCTAAGTGTGTTTTGCATAACCTCATTTAATCCACAAAACAGTCTTATGAGATATTGGCCTCATTTCCATTTTACAAATGATCAAACCCAAGAAGGGAGAAGATAAGCAATTTGTCTCATCTGAAAAAGTAGCAGAGTCATAGTTCAGACTCAGGTTGGCCTTATTTTTGGTCTGAGTTTTTTTTTTGTGTGTGTGTGTGTGTGTGTTTGGTTGTGGTAGAAGGTGCCCTTTCATCTTCTTGATTATATAATAAAACTTTCTTGGGGAGAAAAGAGGCCAGGGGTGAACACAGGACCTTGCTAATGCTAAGCACCTGCTTTACCACTGAGCTTTACCCTTAGCAGAAGGTTTTTCTTTCCTTGTTTTTAATTATTCTATTCCATCTTCTGTTAATTCCTCAGCTTTTTGCTCCCTTGGATGTACTGTATTATATTTAAAAGGCAAAAAAATGTTATCTGAGTTAATAGACACACACACAAACCTAGGTATGGGGAGCCATTTCCTTCTAGGTGGTTCTCAACTGTGGCTGCATATCACAATTGCCTAGTGAGTTGCTAAAAACTGGATGGAGACTCTTCAGGTTTCATCTCAGAACTGTTGAATCAGTCTCTTAGGAGGGACCCAGGGATCTGATTAAAGAAACAAATGTGTTTTGTAGGTGCAAAGTGGTTGGAAAACCATGGCCTGGGTCTGTGAAGTCATGACTTAAAGTTTTTTTCTCCCTGAGCACTGGCACATCAATGGGCAGTGGTGATGGTGCCTTAATAATGGACACCTGTATACCTCCTAGGTTTTTCCTAGTTCTTCCCTTCAATAAATAATTATCATCCTCTGTGTGCTTTACCTTGTGCCCAGCTTATACCTCCTAAATATAGAATGAAGACATAGTTCAGTCAGTTGGTCTCTTTTTCTTTTTAAGTAAAACTACAAGGCAGAACCACTTTGTCTACAGCATATTCAGTTACTTATGTTGTAGTTCTTTCACAAGAGATCAGTTTGTTACTGTTGCATGGAGGTAAGGGATTTAGAGAAGAGGAAGCAAGAGAGAAAGTCGCAAGTCATATGGATACATACAGCATGACAGAACATACTAAATCATTAATACAAGCTACTTACAACCTACGATATGAGAAAGTGATAGAAATTTTGTATATTTTCTTTATTATATCTATGACTATACTTCTTTCAATTATTAAATATTCTACATCTTCATATTGTCTTTGCATCCCTGGAATTTACCTAGGCACCAATTCCCAGTAACTGTTCCTCAGGTTTGACATCTGAAAATTCCTACAGATATCTTTATTGATTTTTGATCTGTTCTAATCTGTACCTGTGTGTGTTATACTGTCATGTAGCACCAAGTAACTATATTTTGATCAGTGGCAGAATAAATATATATATAAATGATGATAGTCTCATAAAGTTATAGTGGAGCTGAAAAATTCCTATTACTTATTATTTTTACTGTACATTCTCTATGATTATTTTATTAATTTATTTGGTGCTGGGGATTGAACTCAAAGGTAAGTTTAAGTAACATCCTTTCAGTTGTAAGTAACATCCCCAACTCTTTTTCACTTTTATTTTGAAACAAGTTCTTGCTAAGTTGCTTAGGGCCCTAGGGCCTCACTGAGTTCCTGAAGCTGGCCTTGAGCTTGTGATCTTTCTGCCTCAGCCTCCTGAGCATCTGGGGTTACAGGTCTGCACCACTGCACCAGTTCTGTGTTTAGATATTCAAGGCCTTATTGTGTTGCAATTGCCAGTGTGCAGCACAGTCATGTGCTGTACAGGTTTGTAGCCTAGAGCAACAAGCTATGCACGTAGCCTAGGAGTGTAGTCAGGCTGTACCACTCAATTGTATACCTACATCCTAAGAAGCAGGCACAGCCACAGAGCCACCTCAAGATGGGTTTCTCTTCATGGTGCATTATCCCTGACATTACAGGATGAGCCAATGCACTCACATTCCTTCGTTTTCTCCCATCTCCTTCATGTTCCCTCCTCTTCAGCTCACCATCCCCTGCATCTCTGCCACACCTCCTCATTCTCCCTTTTCTCCCTTTTGGGTTAAAAAAATAAAGAAAAATATTAGGAGCAGAAACTCTGTGTCAGGTAACACTTTCCCCTTACTCTTGCTACAGTTTACTTTCTAGGCCCCACATAGATATGAAATCATTTTTTCCCCTTTGTTCAGTAGTGTTTTGACATCTGATATCTGGCATTAGTTCCAGAGAGCAATTGTTCTTTTTAAGAATTTTTGTGTTTTCTGAATATTTTCAAATACATTCGAACAGAATGACTTTTTCCCCCCTTTGGCACTGCTGGGGATTGAACCCAAAGCGTCGTGCACGGTAGTGAAGTGTTCTACCAGTGAACTATCTCCCCAACCCAAGAATAAATTTTTCAAACACAAATGTGGTGGTTTTTTTCAAAATTAATACTGAAAATTCTTCCAAAGAATCCAACAAGAGTTAAGTTTATACCATTGTTTTAGTAAGTTCACAAACTTAGTATTACCCAGAACTGTCTAGCACTATCTTAATTCTATCTAGGTTAGAGTCAAACAAGCTAGTAAATAGTCAAAAATTTACTTTAAAAATTTTAATTCGGACCTCTTTCAAATTTTAAAAGAATATTGATTATCATTTATGTTCTCAATCTCAAGAGTCTAATTCAAAACAAATTTCCATGTTCCTAGTGAGTTTATTTTCTCTTTGTATCTTAAAATATATTCCTTATTCAATTTGCCTGGCATCTGCTACATGCTTTAGAATATAAGTAGTACAAAAATATTAGCTATTTTCAAAGAGGTGGTGTCTAGCATGAGAGAGGTTGTCTTTAATAATAAAACCTAGAGAGTCTTTTAATTTATTTTGATTTCTGTATTGTAATGTTTGTGCCTACTTTCTTTTGGAAAAGGAATATTTGAATCCATCTGTAATTGTTCGGTTTTCATTAATGAGAATCACTGTAAATGAAACAAAGAAATATACATCTTTGAAGTAGACACCAGTCATTTTATAGTTTATTATGTCTTTGACCAATTAGTCAAAGTATGGGATTGCTCTATTTGTTGTCTTTGAAATGATGAATTTGGCCTCTTTACTCTGAGCAAAGTGTCATCAGTTTTAAAGGACATTATTACACTGTGCCATACACTTTCTTTGTCCAAAGTTTTGACAACGGCTTGCCCTACCTATAAGAATTTACAAATACCTTGTTCACATTTATATATATCTCTAAGTCTTTGATTTGAAACATGTATAATAACTCTTTTGTGATTTTATTGGTGATGTTTCCATACTCATTGTTTTATTTCAAATTGGCCCATAAAATGGCAATGAATATGTCATACTTTTTGTGACTCTAATAGTTAGGATGTTATTTTATGATTATATTTTCTGTAAACTTTATGAAGAACATAAAGACAAATTATTATACATTTTCTAGTGTGTTTCTTCTGGAAATTCTGTCATATCACTTTCTTTTCACAACTTCTAAAATGAAATTTAATCATCTCCATTTCTCTGTTGATCATATATTTATGTAATTAAGTGTAGAGTCTCAGTGTAAACTGGGTCTCCTAATACTCCCCTATGACATTTCAGAGGGGCAAAGAAATCTGTGAACTATTTATATTTGCATTTGAATTCAAGTTCAAGTTCTCCTAAGGTATTCAGACTTCACATTAGACATTTTCCTCAACTACTGAATCGCTGTGTGGGAGCTCAGGATCAATTTGGGTACATTAGCTTATTTAGAAATAATGTTACCCAAAATGATAAAATTTCGTATTATGATGTCAGTTCTTTCTCTGAATTTGTTTCCTGTTACTGACATTTTCTCAGAAAATGTGTGCAGCTAAGTTTGGGGTGAAATATTTGTTCACCCCTTGTTCTTTAATATTTTACTCTGTATTTCACCCTTGAGTAAATTCAGAATGTTTTGTTTTTGATAAATCCTTGAAAAAAACACCTGAAGAATTATTTTATTTCAGCTTCTTATTTCCTTAAATATAAGGAAAGCTAAGGTGTAGAGAGGCACAGTAGGTTAGAACCCATGCTTTCTGTCTGTTGTCATGTCCATTCTGTAGAAGAATATATGGAACTGGAAAGAGTATTTGGCTTTGTGATTCATGTCTTTTCTACATAGATTCGTACTCCATGGGAATTGGCCTGTAGGGTAATAAATGTGCTAGAAGTTATATGATTTGGTTCAATGACAGTGACTATCATGCTAGCCCTAGTATCTTTTTTTTAAAAAATAATCTTTTTATAGACATTGTAAAGTTGAAGTTATACAAAGGCAGAAAAATGAAAACATAATGAGAGCTTAGCAAAAAGTAGAAGACCTACTAAGGTTTAAATATAACACCGATTCCTCCAAATTTCCCATAGTAAGCAGCGTCTGCTGTAGCAGAAATTGTCTTAAGTAAAACTTTTATCAATTTCGTCAATAGAGGCTGACATCTTTGCTTGCTGGTTGGATATAAGCCTTCTAGTGAATAGTATGTGGGTTCCATTGGGCACCTCTGTTCGCTTGGTTGGAATCTTTTTTCTTTTGGCTTTCTGTAGCAAAAGCAACTTTATTACCCATCCTGGAAGTCAGGGAAAGTAGGATCCCTTTTAAAGTTTTCACTTTAGCAAGTGAAAGTGGCTCACTAAATCATTATTCTGGGATTTGGGTTGAGATGCAGTTATCCAGGTTCCAATATCCAAAACTAATGAAGATTTGTATTAAGCTAAGTGTGCTCCACATGGCTTGAATCTGTTGTTGTCTGTGTGAACAGTCACATCCTGGTCACAGAATGATCCTTCTCCTTATTAGCTTGCAGACTTTTATCCAGCAACATTCTAGTGCCTTCCTCTGGGATCAGGTCTATGTATATGGATAGAGCACTATTCTTGAAAGATACTTTTCCTGAGCACTTTTGTCCACAAAAACTTCTCCTATTTTCTTCAGTCCATACAGTGCTTCATTATACATCATGTTGTACCACAATATGTATAACTTATTTTGTCATTTTTTAAGGTGGTGTTTTAATTTAACAATTTTTTTTTTTTTTGCAAATTTGGATATTTATCAACGTGTTGACAAATAAGAACAATATTGAACACTTCCTATAGGCCAGGCCCTATTCTAGGTAACAGGGTTATAGGTGGGAGTAATTCAGATATAGCCCTGCCTTCCTGAGACTTATATCATCATGATGGGTGGGGACCAGGAAGAAATCTAAAACATATTACATCAGTCCAGAGTGAGGCTTGACATTAAGGAAATATAAGATAAAAGAAACACAGGGTATAATTGAGGGAAATTTTTCTTGCACATGATGGTCAGAAAAAAGCTTTCAAAACAAGTGACCTTTAAATTAATTCTCAAATAATGAGAACAAACCAGCAATGGAAATATTGAGGGGACATCAAAGGCAGAAGTGAGTGAGACTAGATGAGGGAGGGGAGTGTGCTGTGAAACAAGTTCTGATAATTAGAAGAGACCATTTAATTAATGACTTAATTAACTTACCTAATTATGATAAATGACTTAAACCATGATAAATTTTAAGGACTACTTTTTCTCTTATTATTCCATTGATTAACAGAGAATGTTTTTCATAATTGATAGATGGAAGCAATCTTATTTATTTTAACAAAACTTCAGAACATAGATTTAAGGAATTGGTAGACTGGAGGCATTTTCTGTACTGTGCACTTACTCTATTGGAAATCCCCAGCTAAGCAGCATGGGGCTCAGCAAGCATGGAGGAAGGGTATTCTCATATAGCAGAGAACTTTCTAACTTAAATAACAAAGATGCAGGGATAGAAGGTGTTGGATAGATCTGAAAATGCTGAGATCCTGGTTGGTAGTTGCTTTTAATGTGGAAAACAGATTCTTTCTTGCTTTGTTAAGATTCCTTTAGGACTATTTTCTATCTTTAAAGCTATCAGAGAAGTTAATAGAAAAAATATTCTTTGTTTACTAAAACTTAATACTTATTTTGACTGGAACATACTCATTTTGAGCAAGAAGTATTTTAGAGTTAAACAAAATTTTTCTTTAACATATCTGTCTTTTAATTATTTAAACTTCATGACTTTAGTTTAGACTTCTATTCCGAGTAGATGTTTGTGTATGAAGTGTAGTCTCTTCTCATTATTTGCAGGAATCATATTCATTAAAGTTAGGTGGACGCTGACAATCAGCAAACACTGAACCATTTCTCCTAGGGGAGACACAGGGTGAGGTTCCTGCAAGCATCTAATCCCCACATTTTTGTCAGCAGACCATATGTCACATGTAACCTCATATCATATGTTTTTAGTTAAAGAATCTTTTAATGTTTATTGTTGATTCAGTAGCACTGACCTTAAAAACAATAACCCTGAAACTCATGCCTGAACAAAGCTTATCTAAGACACGTGTTTTCTCCATGAGGTGCATTATAGCCTTGTGCTTAGAAATACAGGCAAGGCTTCAGCACTACACTTGGGAGCCAATTTAAAGAGCACAGCCACCAACAAAA